>NC_046300.1:57908823-58222841 GCF_004115265.2 Rhinolophus ferrumequinum
TGAGATCTAGGCTTTGAAGTCACACAGTGTCACTTTGTCTCATTCTTTTGGTCAAGGCACGCCACAGAACCAGCCCAGATTCAAGGGGTTAGAATTAGACGCCACCTCTTGCTGGGAGTTGCTGCCGTGTGTATCTTACAGATATTGCCCACAGGAATTGGGTAAGGGTGGGGGCGTGGGTGAGGCTGTCTTTGCAGACTGTATGCCTCTTGCTTTTGTTATATTAACTAAACTCCCTTTGTTTGCAATAACCGATAAACTCTGCTGTGAGGAGCCTTGCTGAGTGCTTCTTTGTGTTATCTCCTGGGATAATAGCTCTATGAGGTAGGTACTGTTATTATCCCATTGGAAGGGTATGGTGAGTGAGCCGTGGGGTGGTTAAATAATTTGCCCTAGATCCTGTACCTAGTTAGGGGCAAATCCTAAAAGTTAAGGAAAGTTTATTCCAAAGCAGTGCTTCTTAAACCCATTGCTAAAGAACCTTGCATGGGGGAAGAAGATTGAGAAGAAGGAAGAATATCTTTTTTAAAATCTCAAAAGAAAAATTCAGTATCTTAATATTTTAAATGAATTTTATATTGTACTCCATGATCACAGCCCTTTGTTTTACCATCAAATTGATAGTTTAAATTGCTTGCCACTCAAAGTAAATGTTATCCCCCAAATCTTTGAAAAAATGGATTTTCTAGACTCAAACTATACCTAATCAGCTGAAGGCCTTTGGTTGTAAGCAGTAGAAACGAAAGCTGGCTACTTTAAGCAAAAAAGGAGGTTACTGGAAGGATGTGGTGTAGCTCCCAGAATTGACAGTAGAGCTGAAGAACCAGGCCTCAGGATGGGTCAGGTCCAGAGCAGCTTCAGGGATCCAGGTAGCAGGCCCCAGATGACAGTCTCCTCCAGGTGCTGGGCTTACAACCCTCTCCAAGTAACTGTTTTTAACCCCACTTTTTACAGAGAGAGTATCTCTCAGGCCCAGACTTGGCTCTGGCCGGTTCCTGCTTCACCCAGAGAGTACCCGCTGGGGGAGTTGTCATTCCCTAGCAAGGGGAATGGATGCAGGGCTGGTAAAATCAATAGATGTCCACTATCCGAACACTCACAGGCTGCTATGTGTGAGTTGCTTTGTGCATTATCTGTCATATTTAACATTTGCTACACCCGATGACCCTTGGTCCACCCTTCTCCCTCCCAACCTCACGTGCCTCCAAGGGTTCTCAAACCCCAGTTTGAGAAGCACTCTTGTGACTCTACACTAGGAGTGTCAAAACTGCGGCCTGCGGGCCAACTGCAGTCCGCAATCCATTGTTAATTGGCCCGCAGCAAATTCCAAAAATATATTTAGTTTACTTAAATAAACCAGGTGAGGCAATACGTACTTCACCTCGAGTGAGTGGCCCGGCTGTGTGTGTATTTTACCGCATACGGCCCTTGGTGAAAAACGTTGAAAAAAGTTTGGACACCCCTGCTCTATACCATCTGTTTCCATTTCAGCTGGTCAGTGCTTACCATTGTAAGAGAAATAATGTATTTGTCTCTTACATGGTAATCTTCTCTAAAACATATACATTTCTCTGATCTTTAAAAGAAAAGCAGGCCGGCCCAGTGGCTCAGGCGGTTGGAGGTCTGTGCTCCTAACACCAAAGGCTGGTTTGGTTCCCACATGGGCCAGTGGGCTCCCAACCACAAGGTTGCCGGTTCGATTCCTCGAGTCCCGCAAGACATGGTGGGCTGCGCCCCCTGCAACTAACAACGGCAACTGGACCTGGAGCTGAGCTGCGCCCTCCGCAACTAAGATTGAAAGGACAACTTGACGTGGAAAAAGTCCTGGAAGTACACACTGTTCCCCAATAAAGTCGTGTTGCCCTTCCCCAGTAAAATCTTTTAAAAAATGAAGAAATAAAAAGACAAGCACATGGACTGTAATTTAACCGTTCACTGGTAACCTCGTCCCTGGGGAGAACATTTTTACCCAGTGCATAGTGATCCCCTTAGGACACAGTGAGATAAATACCATTATTGGCCCCTGCACTGAACTGCTCCAAACTACCCTGCATTTGTTTGTCTTCTGCTGGTGTTTATCTGCTTTCATTGTAACCTTGCTAATACTTTAAAATAAACATTTTAGACCTTGCAGCTCACAGGCTAAAGGGCCAACTAGCATTTATATAGCCTTTATAGTGTAAGTTAAACCATGTTTCAGACAGTAAAATGTGCAAATCCAGTGTGATTTTATTCGGAGCATTTTCATATACATACTCAGTTTTATTTTATACTCTAATCTTTTGAAAATCAGAGAAGAGCAAGTTTTTCCCTCCTTTTCAGCTGAGCACGTGATTTAGAAAAGGCAAGCGATTTCCCCTGCAGCATAGGACTGTTCGCAGGAGAAGCCTGGTGTTCTGATCTCCCAGGCCTTTGCTCAGGGCGGGTCTAGAACAGAGGGTTACCAACTGCAGAAGCCCCTTTTCTGGTTGATCAAGGTTCCGTCTGAATTAGATACGGATGGGTGAACCTCTGTTTGGCCGTTACTGGGGCACATTGGGGCGTAAGAGAGGTCTCGCGTCATCTTGGCCACTAGCAGCTGCACTTGTTCATTCTTGCTTCAGAGTCCCAGCAGCTCTTCACTTCCCCGCAGATACCCAGTCGAGGAGCCGGCTTACCCCACCTCTTGCAATGATTAGCTGGTTTTGAAGTACCTCTTGGAGCCCTTCAGTCTGGCCTTTTTTACTTCACAGCAGTGTAATTACCACCTTGCAGTGCAGTCACTTGTTCTCCCAACTCCTGGACTCTTCTTTTAAATGCTCTGCTCTGTTTTCTGCTGTTCACGTCCACCGCTACAAGAGATTTTGAGAGGAGCACTTGACTCTTGTTTAATTAAGGTCTCCAGGCAGTTTTCTGTTAACAGTAGGGTTGTACATTAGGCTCTTCCTCCCTTGCTTTTAACTTCATTGTAGTCTGAACCATCGATGTGCTCAGAGAGGTAACATAGTGGTTCTTGTTTAGCCAGATCTTTTCATAGCGACATCCCAAACATTTCCCTAGCTTTGGAACCCTGGACTAGCATTTAACACTGGTTTTTAAATTATCTTTTTCAGTTTGTTTCAGGCACTGATTTCTACAGCTTCTAACCATGTTCTGTTAACATCTAACAATAGCGAAAAAACTGTCTTTCTTTTCCCTTGCATTTCTAGTTTGTCTTATGGTCTCATTTTTGCACACATTTTGAACTTGTAGAATCCTTGAATTTAATCCTGAAAAGAACTCTAGCAAAATTCTACACTGAAAAAAATGCGTATTTTTCGTTTCTTTATATTTTATTCATTAGCATCTTTAAGTTTTGATGTACTGAACACAAAGGGATTTTTAGTGGTGTGGCACGTAGCTTCACTTAGGTGCTCTAAGAGGAAATATTTAAGACTCCATTCTCTGTTCCCTCCACTCCCCACCCTGTTGTTTATTATCATCCTGATAGTTATAACTATAAATCATTTGGAAGTCAAAGTTAGAAAAGAGACCATTTGCCATTACATTAGGAAACAACTTTTAAAAGGAATCACCTGTTCAAATTTACCAGCTTCCTGAAGCTAGTAAAGATGTTTATGGTCTCCATGATTCCCTGTTAATATTTCAACACTGTAAGACAGTCAATAACACATGGTTAGCGATTATAGATTATGAGAAAGGTAGCTCCTAGAAAAGATAATATTAAAATTTTCTGTTTAGAAATATAAATAGCACTAAACTGAAAAATCAGTTGTCTTAGTAAACAGCAGTCATGAATTGGTGGTAGGCAGGCTTCTTAGTGCGTCTGTTGCTTTAGCTAACAGCCAGCAACGATTAGCTTTCTTTTCCATAGATCTGGTGTCAAGTATTAATCAGCTGTAGACTGGAAAGTTTTTATTGGCTGGCATTTGTAGTGGAAGAAACACCAGTCTGTTTTTTATCTGTAGCCTCGTAGCCATATAACTGCATGTGATATCGTCGGCATGGTGTTCTTACAAAGAGAAACAGGTCTGTTCCTTTTCGTGTGTATAAAGAGTACTTCAGAGTATGAAAATAAAGAATTTTGACCTTGAAGAGTCTAAACTGTCTCAGTTAAGGTCATGATGTATATAAAAAATAAATTTACACGTTGAATCCAACTTAGCATTCTTCTTTTTCACTATTCGAATGGTTCCATAATTTTAAAAAAGTGCTCATAAAATGATTAGAGTATTGAAAATCTCAAATACATAAAAGCTAAGAAATGTAATTTGGATTTTGAGTTTCAAGTACTACATAAATTTGGTTCTTATGGAAAACAAATTCCTGAATACTTACAGGGTTTTTGTTTAATAATTTTTCCCTGATTGCAAAAACCATAGGTATTTGGAAATTTCACAAATACACAGAAGGAAATAAAAGTTACTCATATTTCTATTACCCAGAGATATCACTTTTAACGTTTGATATATATCCACCCCGTTGTTTACAGAGTTCCCCAATAAAATATCCTTTGAAATGAATGCTGAGAATTAAGGATCCAGTAGTAGGAATAGATATCACGTTTCCCCAAAAATAAGGCTGGGTCTTATATTAAGGTTTGCTCCAAAAAATGCATTAGGGCTTGTGTTTAGGGGATGTCATCCTGAAATATGCTAGGGCTTATTTTTCGGTTAGGTCTTATTTTGGGGGAAAACATGGTACATAGTGTGAACCGAGTTTTGGTAAACCCACTGCCTCTCTCAGATGTTGCCTTCAGGCTGAAGAAGGGGCTTCGCCCCTGGGATAGAAGAAGAGAGCTACCTTTCACTTTGGCCAGCCATGGCTGATGTGTAGTAGAACGACTTTTGTGCAGACTGCCCTCTGTCTGCCTGTGTCTTTCTTAGCAACTTTCGGTCAGCTCTGAATGCCTGCTGGTTGCAGAGGGAGACATTTGGAGTTCTTACTGGAATAGCTTGTTGACATAAGCCACATCAGTTCTTATGAACTCCCTGGAAGAATTCTTTTACATCAGCTCTTGTTCAACAGAATGCCCCAATATTCAGAAATATAGTCAACTCTATGTTACTTGTGCCAAGTGAAAAAGCAAGGTGAGATGTTTGGAGATTCTCAGGAGATTTCCAATTAACATTTAACCTCAAATCCAGACGTCTTGGTAAAAGAAAAATCCGAAGGAGCTCAGAGCAGATTATGGTATAAGCATGTGCCAGTCCTCTCCTGTGGAAAAGAAAAGTGCTAATCTGTTAAAGAGACAGGCAAGGCTGAGCAAAGCAGAATGTCCGCATTCTGCTCATCTTTACCTTAGTGCAGAAGAAAGATTTATTCTCGGATGAAAGAGAGAAAGAAGGAAAGATCATGGGCAGGAGGCTAGTAATACAAGATGGCTGGCTCTCTTTCTGTGTGCCTTGGCTAGTGGTAAGCAGATCCTCAGGTCTGAGAAACTAGCAAAGTGAAGTGACACACAGGGCACCTTCCCCAGGCAGTGATAGAGCCTCCTGGTATTCAGGATGAAGATACAATGCTGACTTTGGTTCTGAGCCCTGAGCCAGAGGAAACTTGGAGAAGTAGGAGGAAGTGGCATCTCTGAACATTTTACTCTTGAAGTGTAACAGACCCCTGGTTAGAGAATTCTAAGTGTGGACCCCTAGGCTCAGCAGCACCTCCAGTGTTCCCCTGCTCTGACCAGTTTAAAAGGGAACTCTTAAGAGCTTGCGTGCAGTGTTTGGTGTGAAGGAATTGCTTTGGAAGACCAATAACCATTGTGATAACTGCTCACAAACAAAGGAGGTAGATTGCTGGTTTTACAAGTCTGTGCTTTGAATTCTTAGGCCTGGCAGGAGAAAGAGTCCAATGTAGATGGTACAGAAGACTGTAATGAAGGGATGATTTCCAGAGGAATAGACACAGTTAAGGGTGACATGGGGTTCCTGTCACCCAGAAACTAACAGCAATGGGCAGCTGCTATCACTGCTAGGTCAGGAGCAAAGAGAAGAAATAGCATTCATTCCTGGAGTCCAGGGAGAGAGCTGGGGCCATAGAGGAGCGGCCCGCTGACCGGAGCTACAGCCCTGGAGGGATTCAGCCAGTGCCAGAAAATGCAGCCCAGAACCGAAGGGAATAAGGAAGCGCTACTCCCCTCCTCCATTCTTTCCTCCATCTTTGATGTCCTTTCAGTGCCTTTATTGGCCAGACCCACTGCCTGCATGAACCCAGTGATGCTACCCAGAGAGGACAGTGTTTGGGGCACAGAGCAGGACCATGATGGTAGAAAATTGGTCTGGGGATGGAAAGGGGGATCAAACGGTACATTACCAGCATATCCTAGTAGCATATTCCTAATCCCCTTTCATCGTTTTACCTCATCATCCTCATCTCCTGAAATCCCAAAATAAACCTTGAAGTGTGTGAACTATTGATTATGACTCAGTTCTGTCTTTTAATATAAATAGTCCAAACAGTTACCCTATCCTTATCAGAGTAATTAAATATTCAAAGAGAGAATCTGAACAATTCTCAGAAGAATTGGAAAATCACTGAAAGACCTTCTGTTGGGGCATTTTGTTCTGGGTTAAAATTAAACTAAGATTTTTTTTTGAAGTATGCATGTGAATTGTACAGTGATTTATCCTAAAATATAAAAATTGGACATTTAATCACACATTAGTGAAATGGGTTTTGTTGTTAAAGTTAAGCTGCAAAAGGAAAGTGGAACGTTTTCTGAGTCCTTGCATATTATTCCTTCAGATCTGTTTAACTAAGGTGGGGTGAATCGGCATATCTAAATGTAAGAAGAGAGTTTTAGTTATTGAAAGAGGGTCTGTTTCTATCCATAGCGTTATTGAGCATTTGGCTTTGAGAGATGGGAAGATAAATAAGATACTTACTCTGCTTTTTGGAAACCTATGTCCAGTGAAAGGAGGCCCACACCTAACTATAATAATCAGCCATAGGTACTTTAATAGAAGCATCAGCTGTGCGATTAAAAAGAAGTGGTGTAATCTGTCTTTACCGGAGAGTCTTTCACATGGCTCACGCGTATTTATCAAAAGTCTACACTTGCCATGTCCAGCTCTGGTCAGAGTGAGCCTTTTATTAGTGTTTTATCAAGGGCATCCAGTCTTTTGGTACTTTCCCATTGCTTCAAGGATGAATGACATCCCAACCCTTACCATGTCCTTCAGGGATCCTCTGATCTGGCCCCAACTACGGCTCCAGCCTCTGGCCTTTTAGTTCCTTAGACTTGCCATGCTTCCTCAGCATCTTTCTCTTGAGACTCCCTTTGCCTGGCATGCCTGCTGCCACCCTCGTCTCCGAACACCTCTTCTGTCTCCTAATCCCAGTTTAAATGCCACCGCTTCACAAAAGGCTTCCCTGACCTTTCAGACAAAATCCAGGGATCTTGTTATTTGCTCTCAAACCCATTTGGATTCAGGCACCCTGCCCTTCTCCTTCAAGCACCTTTCAGTCTGTATGTGTAAAGGTTTGATGGCTGTCTTCCCTACAAGAATGTAAGCACCCTGAGAACGGGTGGGTACCTGTCTGCCTGTTTCACAGCTATGTCTTCAGCACCAAGCATGGTACCTAATAATGTGCTAATAAAGAATTGTAGAAGGAAGGAAAGAATTGGTTTTTTTCCCTAACCCTAACTCACACTCATTCGTTCTGTGACCTTTGGTATCTGGCCACTTGCAGTCTCAACTTTTTATCTGTGTAATGGGGTAATAATGATAGTGGCAGTTGGTGAATGTTAGGCATTGTGCTTTACTTGTGTCATCGCTTTGATTAATCCTCACAGAGATGAAATGACTTGCTTGCGGGCACACAGTTTGTAAACAGAAAACAGGATTTAAATCCTGGTCTGTTTAATTCCCCAAACAATTGTTCTTCTCCAGGCAGGCTTTTCTGTGACTGTCCCGGGGTACGGTGGGGTACGGTGCAGGCAGGCGGTCCTTCCTACCGGTGGTATGCCCCTGCTGAATGCTGGCCTTAGTGAAGAAGCAAGCTGGAGAGTTCTTAAACTAGTTTTACAAAATCAAAGTGTGGGATTAACTCCGCTTAGATAAAGAGGTAAGTGACTTCTAACCTGAGTACTGAAGGAGCTAGCTGGGTCTAGAAGCATCCTGTAGCGCAAATGTCCTAAGGCGCGGACTGCGGCTGGGAGTGAAGAGCCTGGCAGGCTGGGCCAGCCAGGGCCTTGCCACTTTCTGTAGGATCCTGTAGGGAGGTCTTGATGGGTTTTATGGAGTGAAAATATTGTGGAAGCGGAAGTCCCAATGTGGAGATCCTTTTGCGGGCAGAAGAGTCCAAAACCCTTCTCCCAGTTTGAATCTTTGTAGGAAAGGAAGCATTTTCATTGATTCTTTGACTCTAGCACCCAGCACAACAGAGCTTGAAAAGGAATCAGCTATGTGCGGTAAGGAATGGATGTTTGTGCTCAGATGTTTGGTGTAATTCTGTTGTTGTTTGTTCTTGTCTTTCTGTAAGCGTAGATTGCCTGGCCCAGATGGGTGACAGCCTTGCACGAGTTACTTCACTTCTTTGGCCTCAGTTTCTCACTTGGAAATAGGGATAATTAAAACACCTCATTGGCTTGTGCAACATCCGCACAGTAGCTGGCACAAAACAAGCTTTCCAGCAATGTTCGCTGTATCATTGTTAATGTATCCTGTTCGTTCTGACCTGTGCCTCGTGAATGAATGTGCATTGTTTGTTTATCAAAGACAGGTTGACTGGGACATAGGAACTGACATAGTTTTAAAGATCATGATATTAGACTTTACAAAGATAGTACAATTGACAATGAAAAAAAAGGCAATGAAACACCTTAGTGGGACAGTCCTAGTGTTTTCTAGATGTGTTTATGATGAAGTGCAAAATGTGCACATGAGCTGATACTTATAGAACCATTGTTTGGGCCAGGGCTAAATTTCCCGTGCATTCTCCCTGAGAAGGAGATTTGATTATATCTGTTGTATAAATAAGGAAGTTATGCCCCTTTCTTTCTAAGACTTTAACAGACAGCTGTAGAGGCAGACATTAAACCGTGTGCTTCTCCAGACCATTTTCTGTCCTCAGCATTATAAAGGCTTGATTTATCTTCCATCAACTTCACCATCTCTGCCAGGAGGGAAAATGAAACAGGGCTTTTAATTTCTTTTCTAATTTGTTAGATTAATTGGAAGCACCAGGCATATAGTGTGCTGCTTAGTACATAGTAGAGGCTCAGAAATGTTTATTGAATATAAATATTAATCAGATTGAGTGAAAAAAGAATGACAGAGAAAAACAGTGCTGGCCTCGGCCTACTTTTTATTTTAAAAAAGCCTGAGGTCACTAAAGATTTTATAAGCATAGTTTGTTTACACAGACTAAGGGTTGGAATCTGAGGTGAAGAATTTTTCCCGTGTGTTGCAGGGGATTAACTCCAATCTGTGAGGTTTAGTTAACTCCAGAATTCTGTTTCCTACTAGCTACGCCCACTGCCCAAGAAGCTGCTGGCTCTGTCCTTGTGTTGTGTTAGTTTAGTCTCAATGAAGAAAAAGTGCGTAACATTAAAATATACAAACCATAAGTACGAAGGTGTAGCTGCTATTGTAAGTCATCACTATTGTATTTCAAAGTCAGATCTGACTGTACTTGTTTTTTCCTTTAGCTCATATAATTAAGAGTTGACCTAAAGGAAATGCCATTTAATGGTAATGGGGGAAGAAAGTAGGAAACCTTATTGTAGAAAACAGCAAGCATGCTGCATGTAATTCTCCTCTCCTCCCTTTCTCCAACAACAGAAAAACAAAATTTTTTTTTCTAGAGGAACTTCATTATGATAAGGCATTTTATTGGCCGTATCAAACCTGAAAGGTAGCCCGTTAGATGGTAGTTCAATTACTAAGCATCCTGTTACATGATTTATCATGCCATGGAATGAAGATACTTAGAAATAATTGTGAAATGAATATAAATAAAATATACAAGGTGTATATAATATGTAATAAAATAAATACTAAACGTGAACATATATAAATAATATGTAATATAAACATAGTAAGGTAACAATATAAAATAAACATCTATGAGTCAATACTGATATAAATAAATGATCGAATAAGTAAGCAAATGGGAGAGAGTAGATAAAACTTCCATGTAGAAGAATTCTGAATGATTTACGCTGATAATCTCCCAGACAGCGGTGAGACATAACTGCCCATCCCTTGAACGTGTACTGTGCATGATGACTTCCTTCCAAAGAGTACAGTATGGAAAGGAAAAAAATAATAATTTCATCGTGGAGAAACCTGCCAAACAGCCAGGTGATCAGTTAACATGACCGGTGAGCAGTGTGGTGTGATGTCATGAGAACGGTGCTTTACCTCTGTGGTCTTCCTCCCCAAATCCCACAATTCCATTATAATTGTGAGAAAAACACTGGACAAACAGTTGAAGACTTACAAAATACCTAACTAGTATTCCTCAAAACTGTTGTCAAGGTCATCAAAAAAGGACAGTCTGAGAAACTCAGTCTAGAGGAGGAGCCAGGAGACGTGACAACTAAGTGAGTGTGATATCCTGGATGGGATCCTGGAGCAGAAAGCACATTAGACGAAAACTAAGGAAATTTGAATAAAGTATGGACTCTGTTAATAACAGTGTGTCATTATTGGTTCATCAGTTGGGACAAACGTTGCCTACTAATACTAAAAAGGGGTTAACAATAGGGAAGCCAAGTGTAAGGTATATAGGAACTCCGTATAATCTTAACAACTTCTCTGTAAACATAAAACCATTCTAAAATTAAACATTTATTTAAAAAGACTATGGCAAAGACAAGTCTATTTTCATCATGCTGGGAGCCTGAAGTAAATAAAGCAGCCCTTGGTGTTCAGAACTAAGTGTGGATGGAGTAAAAGTGGGGCACTTCCTTGCTGTTGTCTTGGAAAGTCACGCCAGTTTATTTGCAGCAGCAGAGACTGCAGTATTTCTAAATGTTCTCCTATGGAATTTCTTACTAGCATGACTTTTTCCCCCTTTGCTTCTATCCAGTAGCAGTCCCTTGAGTGGCATTTGCTGTCCTAGTTAATCAGAGGGTAGGATAAATGAAAAACTCTCTTGCCCCTCCTACGAAGTTTCAATGGGCACTGGAAATGTAGGTCAAATTGCATCACTGCAGAAAGGAGCGAGCAGGAAGGTATTTATGAAGTGCTGCCAACCTCTCTTTAGATTCCGAGTCATGATGAACCAGTGTTGAGCCAGCTTAGGTGTGAGATACAAGGAATCAGGGAGTCATGTTTTTTATGCAGTCCCAGAATGTTTACGCATTAATCAGTGATAAAAAAAAAAATCTCTGTCTAAAGCTCTTAGAAAATAACTTCACTGGCTTTGTTTAATTTGCATCTCCCAGCTTCTGGAATTCTTTTTGTCTCTTATTTATTAGAGGCACATTGTAGCAGTGTATATTAATTTATCCAGAGAGATGTTTGAATTGTAGAAACACTTGCCATGTGTACATTTAAAAAAAAAATCTCGTTTTTGGCAATCATAGAGGTCTAATAATGTATTTTGCAAATTATATATAATCATATTCTCAATGAGATCTTGATTAGCATGTAGAAATTCCAAAATATGTTCTTTATTTTTATGTTTAAAGTATGCTGTTCCATGGCTCTCTGTTTTTTAAGGCCAAAATCTTACAGATTTTAGACTATAATAAGTCTCTAAATACATGTTTTTGTTTTTTCATGTTGTGTGCTACCTGCCCTTTGTGAGACATCCAGACAGGCTGCTAACGTGGTCCTTGTTGCTGAGCTAGGGAGCATCCTGACAGTAAAACCTGCTGTGATCCACTCCATTCTCACTCTTGCCTCGCCTCCATCAAGACAATTGGTAGTTCGTCTGTGTATAAAATGGGAAGGCACATAAAATATATTTGCCAAGGATTGGGTATTATTTAATGTTACAGATTGAATACATTAGTCTGTCAAAAATGTTTATAATCCAATACACATGTAGCTAATTTTAATTTTAATTTTGAAATAATTATGGATTCATAGGAAGTTGCCAAGACAGTACAGATATGTCCTGGTTACTCTTCACCAGGTTTTTCCCGTTGGTTACGTTCTTACCTAATTACAGTACAATATCGACACTGGTAAATTGACATTGGCATAAAGCATGTATGCCATTCCATGTCATTTTCTCACATGTGTGGATTCGTGTAACCACCACCGTAATCAAGACCCAGAACTGTTCCATCACCACCCTTTGTCGGTCCTGTTGTCCTTACAACCCCTGACTCCTGGCACGCCTCTTCTCCAACTCTAATTTTGTCACTTGGGGAATGTTATACAAATGTGATCTTTTGCGATTGGCTTTCTTCACTCAGCATTTTAAACATATATTTTTAAAGAATATTTATGTTAAACATTTAAAAAGAATATTTATTTTTAAAAGAAGTTGTTGTCCAGAGTCTGATTCACTAATTTTCAAACCTGCATTTTTCTAACTTGGGTGTTACATACTCTGTGCTGCTGTATTTAAACAGTGGCCAAAGTCATACGTGCCAGTTGAATATGTGATAATAGCATTAGCCTTATTGCCTACTGTCAAGGAAGATACCATGAAGGTAAAGGGAAAATGACCTCAGGAAAAGCCCATCCCATAAACAAAGTACGTATCAACATCGATTACTGAGTATGGGTAAGATGTCTAAATGTGTACTTTAAGTACACCAAATAAAGGAACTGACTCACCACATTCGTGTTCCATTTCATCTTAAAAGGACTCTTGAAAGAAGAGAAACTTTTTGGAACATAATGTTTAAATGAATAGCAGTTGAAATATTTACATTAATTAGTTAATGCAAAGATTGTGTCACAGAGTTGCTATATGTGGTTGGTGTGAAATGTCACCATATGAAAGTCAGTGTCTGCATTGTGTTATCAGATTTTTTAATGTCTTCAATAGGAAATGGAGCCCTATGGGTATATGGGAATAAACAGCCTCAGAAGGAACCAGTGTGTTGTTTTCTAACAAAATATAAAAAATATTCTAGGAACCGTAGGCGGGCATGTCAGTGTTTGGCTACAAATAATGGCTCTAGGGGATCCCATGTGCCCAGACCTGGGGAGCTGAGCACATGGGAGGTGAGTCCCAAGGCCGTGCAGCTCGCTAACATGGAGGTGAGGGTGTGAGCGCTGGCTCCTCGGCTGGCCCAGAATTCGTGTTCCTGAAGGTTGTGTCAGGACAGATTTTTATGAATGGGATAATCTTGTAACTGTGTAACTGGCAATTAATCTTCATTTGGCTCTGGCTCCTAGCATTTTAGATGGTTTTCCTCCCAGATAGGAAAATATTCTTTGTAATTAAAATCAACCTCTACTGACAGGCTTACCATTTTCCTCCTGATCATCTTTGTTTTCTTCGAGCAGCATACGATCATACTTGAAGGAGCTATTGGGATGAAGGAGAAGGGAAATGATCATTTATCGATCACTGAATACATGTCAGACACTGTGCTAAATGTTTACGTACATTCACACATGTAATCACAGTATTGAAAAAATGCTCTAATCCTACTCATTAAGTCATGGGTCTGAAATAACAGCATACTAAGTAACTCTCCATAGCAAAGAAGCCAATTTTCATGGTGAGGTTTACTTAATTTAGAGGTCTGTTGCCCAAAACCAATACTATATACATAGTATTAAAGACTATATATCTATTAGTTACTTTGTATATTCATGAGGCAATGTGTGAATCATATGCAATACGGATTTGTAAGACCTACCCCTCCTCTTAGCATCTTTCTCTCCAGTGGAGGAAAACAAAAATCAGCGAACTATAGGAGTGAAAACTGCTTAACCTGTCAATGCAACATGTATGAGACAATCCATAATTAATTACCAACTCTTTCAGATTGTAATTGTTGTGCATGTTCAGAAGAGGAAAAGATTATTAATCTCTGACCCTTGATTTTTGTCACCTGTAGTACCTACCTCATAGTGAGAAATAAATAAAATAGGTGTGTAAAAGACTCTGTATGATGCCTGTTACTCAGTACACCTTCAGGAGCTTTGAGCTGTGCTGTTGATGATGAAAACTGAGATGATAGGACAACAGCCGTACTGCGTTGGAGTGGGCGGACTGCTCTCGCTCCCCAGAACCTCAGTAGCTTCACACAATCCACGTTTACTTCTCACTCAAGCCACAGCTCCGTGTGGGTGGGCAAGGAGACTCTTGCTTCACCCAGTCACTCGGGTGAAATGTGGTGACTCTGCCCCGCTCTGGGTGCTTGAAGCCCTCCATGTGGCCAGCGGAGACTGCGGGTGAAGACCGGGAGGCCCGGCACCCAGCCTTTGTGTTCACACGTGAGGACTCGGTCATGAGCCATTCCTTCCTGCAGTGAATACTGGGAAACGTAACCTGACTGTGTGCTCAGGAAGATGAGCTTGTGGACATAGGAGAGCGTGGGCGATTGATCACAAATAATACTTAGAAAGGCTTGATAGAAGAGGAGGGCTTTTGGTTGGATCTTTTAAAGAAGTGAAATTTGTAATAGGTTGCCCCGCCTGCCTTTAAGAAGTGGCATTATTTAAAGAGGAAGGAGAAAAAACAACCTGCAAGCATTATTAATCAAATTACACATTTATCCAACTAGCCACTGCTTTTACCATAAGCCATTTGGTAGTGACCTTAGGCAAGCCATTTAACTACATACTGTAAGCCTCCATTTCCTCACTTATAAATATTCTTCGTAGGGCGGTGGTGAAGACTAAACAAGACAGTGCATGTAGAGTACTTAACACAGGCTCTGGCCCACAGTAAACACTCAGTAAAAGTTGTTGTTATTGGTAGTATTAATAAGTGTGGCCCCTGAGTTAAATGCCTAATAGCCGTTCATTTATTTGACATCCTTCTAAAGGACCATGTTAGACTATTTAAGAATGACTCAAAGAGGATATTTATAAAAATTTGAGAATTCTATAACCCCAGGCCAATAATAGGAGATTAATGTTCCCCTGACACAATATTCGGGGAGGAGAAGCCCTCTTTGTTCCCCGACCCCCACCCCTCACCCCCAGGCTCCATAGACCCGAGTCCCTATTAAGAGAACAACAAGGTACTGGACCTTTATTTCCCTATCATCCCTCCTCTGGTCCTCAGTGCTGAGGTCCGTAAGTGAGTTTGCCTGGGAAGAACGAGAGTGAATGCCAGAACAGCTGCTTATTGCTCAGGCCCAATAGCAAAGGCAAGAACATCCCACCACAGGCACATGTTAACCTGAGCGGATGGGCACCTGTCAGAGCCTGAGACTCCATTTCATCCAGTTCTATTCAGCAGGCATTTGTTAGCACCTACAGCGTCGGGCCCTGGCTACAGGGTGAAATGTTGTAGACATTGCCTCTCCGAAGCCCACTTAGGAGGTGGGCATGTTTCATCTGAGCCAGGTGTTTCAAGGCTGAGTGGGACTTACTTGGAAGGTAAGAAGAAAGCAGTTCCAGGTGGTGGGAACAGCAGGTGCAGAGGAGAGGAACTGCGGGGAGATCTGCTGTCGGGGGGGGGGGGGGAGGGGGGCGTGAAGGGAATGGTTTTCAGCTCAGCTGCTGTGTTGGTGGCTTCACTTCTACCCCATGTTGGCCTCATCCCACAAGCCTCAGTTTGCTCTCTGTTAAAGGAGTGTAATAAGAGTTCCTATAGCACAGACCGGGGAGGGTTAGGTAAGGTCACACATGTGTTAACGCCAGGCTTACTATGTATTCATCCTGGGCACATAGTAAGTGCTTAGTAAATATCAGATGCTACTGCTGTTATTACTGCCATGTGCTTTTGTAAATCAACCTGCAAATCTACTGAATTCACCAAGGATTTTGCACAGAGACAAATTTGGAGAGCTACGGGGAACTTTATTATAGTTTTGGTTCTCTCCTAGGCTAATGGTGAAATAGTGTACTGTAGTCACAATTGATGGGAAAATGACTTGCTGACCCCTCAGCCAGAAGGAGAAGGAGGCCAGTTAACCTCAGTGATACCTGGGAGAAAGGGAGCTGTGCGACCTGAAACTGCCAAGGGGGTGCAGGATGGCTGTGCTGAGTCCTTTGGAGAGAGGAGGGGGTGAATGTGCGTGGGTATGTAGAGGCTTGCAGAAAATACAGGTTCCTTGAACAATGTTAACACTATGCGAGGACTTTCCCAGAGGGCTGGGAGAGCCTCAGCCTGCCTGCACGGACTAACGTGTGTCCCTGAAGCCGAGGCCACAGGTGCTGGAGTCCTTCCTAGGAAGTGGTTTTCTCTCCCTCACCAGCTGTGTTTTCAGACTCGTTTGGTGTTCGGTAGAATGACCCTGAGAGCAGTGTCTGTAGCTCACTCAGTAGATGTAGACGCTCCAGCCGACCTTTGAAGGGGGTGGGGCGGGTATCCAGTAGCAGGTTGAAAAGACAGGTTGTGTGGAGTATAGAGAAAGGTTCATTCTGAAATTTACTTCGCCAGGGAGGAAGCCTGGCAGGGTGAAAGCAAGGTGGAACTTGGGTAGGAGGAGAGAGTAAACTAGGGACCACGTTAATTCCTGTTTCTGTAGAATATGCCTACAGCTGACACGTAACCTGTTTTGAAAACTTTTGGTTTGTAGGTTTTTCATTTGGGAGAAGAAACTTAGGAAAACGACCTGGGCTCAGGGTCACAGGCTTGGCTGCCTACAGGAGACAGCCTGGAAGGAAAAGACGTGATGCAGATGGCTGGGTGCTTAGGAAGTACATGCGCAGTGACGAGAGGCAGCCCAGGACGCCGCATCAGCTGGTTGTCCCTGTGCAGCAGAACTGGCCGTAGTCACCAGATTTGTGGACATTCCAAGGGAAAATGGGGATACGGAATTTTATGTGAATCTTCACACATTTTAAGTATAAGTAACAAATTCCTTCCTTTTTCCCCCACAAGATCACTGGACAAACAGACAAAAAAGTGAACTGTTTTAGGCCTGTGGACTTTTTGTTTGCAGTGAGGGTCAAAGAGTAGAGAGAAAAATGCATAAGTTGGGAGTTTGGCAGCCCAGCCAAATCCACTGCTGGTTCTAGTGAAGGCACAGTACCGGCTTGGAGCCCACGCTGAACACGTTTCATTGGATCAATAAATCAGTTTGAGTAAAATCTCTCTTGGTTTTCATACGAGTATGTAGAATGGAGAGATAGGAGTCAGCCTTACCTTAGATCTAATTTAGAAGATAGTCAAAACTTGTGTCACCCTCCTTTTAGGACCCACCTCTCCAGACTTCTGTCCTCCTTTTCACGCCTCGCCAAGCACCCAGGGTGCCAGTCTCACATTAAATCTTCATGATTTGCCTAGAATTTAAGAAGGTTTAAGAAATAAAAAGGAAGTTTATACTGTTGTGCTTCAAAACAAGACCGACTCACTTAGCCTGCGTTTTCTTTCCTTTATCATAGTAGGTAGATTTTTGCTTAATTTTGACAGACTCTATTATATAACAAGAATGTTCCAGATTGTGCCTTAAATTGCAACAAGGCTCTCAGAGTCTTAAAAGGACACAGAGATGTTATTCCTAGAAAATAAGTCATTTTTCTCTTTAAAAGTTGATATAATACCCATGTAACAGTGTGGGCTTTTCTTCGTTTAAAGGTAACGAGCGGATTTTTCTGAACCCTTGGGCATTCCTCAGGATCTTCTTTTGTAACAAATTCTCCTGACATCTGCCCTTTTATTTTTTTAATACAAAAGTTTTAACTGTCTTCAGCAAGATCATTTTTGTTGCAGTTATCAAAAATCAATTCAGAAAGACTTAAGCTCGGAAGAGGGGAGCCATTTCCCCCACCAGTCCAGGGGAGTCTTCAAACCCTAGGGAAGAAAGCGCCTTGGGTCTCTGGGGGACTATACCTGGGACAGGAAAGACCTGTAGCCCCTGGACAGAAACCGTTTCCCTTTCTTTCCTCTGGGGCTGTGTGACCTCTTGAGGCCAGGTCACTCTGAGCAACACATTTGTTCTTCTCTTTGCTGACTGGCTTTTTCTTATAGACCGAGAGCACACGGGGGGTGGGGGTGCTTGCAGCCTAGACCAAGCAGACCCTTTGCATCCCATTTCTAGTTCCAAGGAGAACAATGTCAGTTTGGGTCATGTGTCCAGCTTTGGCTAAAACAGGAGTTTGGAGTCCCGTAGTACAAACATGACTGAGCCTGGGATTGAGAATTACATAGTGCTGAGAAAAAAGGGTCACCACGGGCTAGGCGGCTCCTCCGGGAGAAAGACATCTTCTACAGTCTTGCCACCCCCCAAAAAAACCCAAGAATAAATAAATCAAATGTAATCTACTCAGGACTTTTGATAACACTCAAGTTATATCTTTCTTCTTGTCGCCTTCTTTCCCACCTCTAACTGGCTGTCATCTTTTTAAAACCTTGTTTAAAATTGTATTTATTAAATGCTTGTTACATAGTAGGTGGTGAGTGAATAAAAGCTACCAAGTTTTCTGTTTCTATTCTTAGAAAATGTTCCCCAGTCTGCCTTTTAAACTATTTCTCTTTGTCTTGGCAAAACAAAATTAAAGTTGCTGTTTAGGCAGTTTGGTGTACTGGGAAGGGAACTAAATAGCACCAAAGGCCTCCAGTCTAGTTACAATTTCAAACCATTTATTTGCCAGGTAATCTCAAGCAAATTATGACCTCTGTTAGTGTGTTTCCTCTAGTAGAATGGAGATCATAACAGCTCTTTTGAGCAATGTCATTGTGAAGAGAAAATGAGAGAATATATGCAAACGTATGGTAGTTTTTTTACATAGAAAGTTTTGTGACCCCTAGTCTAAGTAGAAAAGTTACTATTTTTAAGTGCTTATTTTTAGTCACTGCCGCTACCATTTTCCTCTAAGAATAGGGTTTCCCTTAAAGCATTTTTAAGGTATGCAGGCTGGAAAATGGTGAATTCTTTTAATGGCCAGTAATACTATCTTGGGGAAATTTCATAGCGCCCCAAATCTGATGACTTCCTTAGATACTTGTAGAGAAATAGCTGGGGTGTCCTGATGGAAAACTGAAAAATAGCTTGACCTAGTGAAATAAGATCAAGCACAGCCTAACCTGACGCCGGTTTTGTTCCACCTCAAGTGTGCTCGGAAGGAATCACCGTCAGCGAGGTGAACGGTTATCTCTAACATAACATCTTTGTTGGCCATCTCTAGCCTGGTAACTTGCAGCTTCCTTTGAGTGAGTTTTGCATAGCTGTTAAATATTTAGAGTGCAAAGAAATGAATTTTGGCTCAGGACAGACATGTTAAGCAAGATAGTGGCTTTTATTGGAAACAAGGCAGAAAAGGAACACTAAAATGGAAATCAGAAAAATTTTCAAAGATAGGGGACTGGGAAGGAATTAGAAATCTGGGGAAGAGAAACATCTGGCTTATAAAGATTGTAGGAATGATTACTTCACAGAATGCTTACATTACTGAAGACCATTTTGTGGGTGAATAAAACTGAAACTGTTTGAAAAAGAGAGAGAAGGATGTGAGCCAGGAATAACTTAAAAGCCAATAAAGATAATTATGAATAAATGTTCAAAACAGCATAGAATTTCAGCCACTGACTTTCTGAGATGCTTTATTAGTATCTCAAACCATGGAGGTATTTGGCGTAGCATCTTAGGTTATATGAAAATAAATAAAAGTTGATCAAAGCAATATTCCCGTCACCGACCATGGTGTATAGCACGTGAGGATTATAGGAAGAGAAGTGTGTTAGTAGTAAATTTTTCATAGAAATCAGCCTGCCTTGTGCTTTATACTTGAACAGCATCTGCTCCATAGCTGTGCCTGCATTTGCTGTTCTTTCTCTACTGCTGCAAGTCAAACTTGAAAACCAGTTAAATCTCTAACTCTGGTCTGCGAATCTCTAGTTCCTGACTCGTTAACTCTGTGCTCCTCCCCAGGTTAATTTGAATAGTAGCCACATTCCCTTGAAATATGTATGTATACATGTGCACAAAAGTATGTAGATAATGGGACACATAAATTCCTGTGCTTTTTATAGGAAGATGGTTTAATTGAGTTTTTGTTTCCTGTCTGTAGTATTACGAATGGCTTTTATAAACTGCTGGATGGTAAAGGACAAAGAGCTCTCCAAATAGTAATCTCATTTAGTGTGTACGTGTTTGCCTGTGTGTGTGTGTGTTTAAATCTGTGATGCTAACAGCTTTCATAGGAGCTTGCTTTCTGAATGGCCATTTTAAAAATGAGGTGAAAACGCATTGGTGGCAGATTATGCACAGTGACTTGAAGCCGCAGGAGCCTGACCCTGTGATATTTTGAGGAGTCATTTGTTCTCAGTTTATTATAAGTAGAGCCGATTAAGTTCATTGGGAAACAAAGTAAACTACAAATTATGTTGTAAAATTGGTAAAATGCCTCAGATTTTAACACCGACATTTGAAAGCACGTAGAATTTTGGAACATCTGGTAACTAATGAGAGTGTGGATTTCTGATTAGCTTTACCCACTGTTTATCCCTTTGCCCCTTTTCTCTTTCTGTAGATCTGAGCAGAATTAAGAAGAAAGAGCTTCCACAGTCACAGCAGATGAAGATCCACTGGTAAATCGATCAGGATTTTTGGCCTGCTCTCCAAAGAAGAGGTAACTGCTGTTCCAACATAGCACAGCTGAATAAATGTGCTGCTTCCGATTGTAATAGAGTTTTACCAAAGGATGATAGTTTTTTAAATTTAAGGTATCTGAGTAAGGTTTCAAATTTTAAGCATAACCCTAAATACGATCTTACTAATATGAAATGACGGTGAATGTAAGAGTACAATATTATTAGGTGTCAAAACAAAAACTGCTAAATACTACCCCCCCATTCATTAAAATTACAGGAAAACTGGAGATAGGACCCCCCCACCTGCTCCTCCCTACACACAAATCTGTGTTTATCTTCTCCAAGGAAGCTGCCCAAAGATATGCTCTTGTGTTTCTGTCCAGCTCCACTTTCCCAGCTCCTGTTTTCTTCCCTCCACAAGCAATGCAGACCAAGCTGTTCAGAGCTGGGCAGGCAGCTCCTTAGCAATTTGTAAAGCAGGCAGGAGTTCTTCAGGCACACTTTCTGGGCCCAGTGCCTTTGCCCAGCCGCCAGATGGCTCTGTGCTCGTGAGCTGTCCCAGATCTTTACACAAATAGCAGCCACCATTAATCGGTTTCTCACTACATGTTTGCCATTGTGCATTTACTATTTGGGGAAAAGGGATGGTAAGTTTCACATAATGTGAAAAAGAGGGGAAAATTCCTGGGGGAATTTTGATTTAAAAACGATTCATCCTCCCATCTACTCCTAAAAGCAATGAGGGGACTTACAAGTTAAGAGACAGTTTAAGATGAAGGGTAAAACTAAACAGAATCTAAACAGGAAAGACCAAAGGAGTTTCAGCCTCTGAAATTGATCAATTTACATATTTAGGTAACAGATGCAATGCTGCAATCAGGTTTTAGGCAACCGTAGCAAAGATGGAAACATTTTGGACAACATAAACATTCATCTGCAAAGATACTATTCTGACCCGTTCCAGCCAGAAACAGGAGCATCAGGAAGGATGTGGCAGTTCTGTTTAGGTGTTGAGAAGAACACAGGACTGGGCGGCTCTGAAGTCTCCACCCTCAAAAGAGGCCCGTAACATTTTCTGCCCAGAGTGGATAGGGCAGCGCTGCGGAGGTGTCCTTCAGGAATATCAAACTCATCCAAAGGATGTCATTCACTGTGGAATATCTGGGAAGGGCCAGAGAAGAGAGAAGCAGGACTTTCTTAGATGGTGGTCAGCAATTGGCAGGGGTGAGATTTGGGGGGAAGAGAGGGAGGAAACGTGACTGAAATGCCAAAAGAGCACGTTAGTCCATAAATGCATATTGAGTTTCTACTATGTACACAGGGATTGTCCTTGAGGAGGAAAAGAGAAGACTAGTAGGTGATTTCCACAGACTACAAATATGACATCCTTTTTGGAATACTATTCTGATGAAAAGATTAGTGAGATACCAGGAAGTCAATGACAAGGGGTAGGGAAAAGGAAGTGTCACCACCTGAAGTCTGAGGTGTGGAGTGGACAAAGTGGAATAGTGAGAAACTGGCACATTCATGACCAACCTTAAAGGGCAGCCCCTTTTCAGCACCAGTTGATAGTAAGCCCAGTATCCATTCCACAAATATTTGCTGCGTGCCTACCTACATACTGTGCTCTTCTGGGCACCGGGAGTTAATTCGTAAATCAGAAGGACAAAAGTTCCTGCCATGTGGCACTTACCTCTTAATGGAAAGTGACAGATAATAGCTAGTGGATGCAATAAGTATATACATGATTCCTTATCCTAGATGATAATAACTGGTTAGAAATAGTAGGTCAGGATAAGGAGAATCGGGAGTGCTGATAAGGGCTTACAATATTAAATAAGGGTGGTCAGGGTAGGATCTTTTGAGAAGGTGAGATCTGAGCATTGAGGGTAAAGGAGTGAACCGTTAAGTTGTCTGGGGATACAGTGAAAATCCAGTGCAAAGACCTAAAGCAGAAGCCTGCGTGGGTTGTCTAAGCAATAGAAAGAAGGCCAAAGCTGAGTGAGTGGGCAGGAGAGTGGTAGGAAATAAAGTCTGACAGGTACAAGGCCAGCATATACCACCTATAGTCCATCTGGGCCTTGGCTTTTACTCAGGGAGATGTGGGAGGCCACCTGGGAATGTTTTGAGTAGAGGAGTGAGTTGATCTGACTTCTGTTTTCATGAAACCACTTTGAGATAGGGTGTAGAGGGCAAGGGTAAAAGCAGTGAGACTAGTTAGACTGTGGTTATTGCAATAACCCAGTCCAGAGATGATGATATGGCCAGACCTTCCAGATTTTTAAGGGAACTGGAACCTTGAATTTAATGATCTTTTTCTTGGGTTTTTCAATGTTAGCAACTAATTTAAGAAAAGAAAACAGTTTGAGTCAACCTAAACAAGTCCGTGGGACTCTGCCATTTGCTGACAATTTGCTATCTTGAGTATAGAAGTAGTGAAGGAATTCAGAAAGGTGAGAACTTTGGCCTGGGCGAAGTTGAGGAGGGTAAGAGTTGGCTTGAAGCTCACATGAAAGCTTGACTTTGATTCACACTGAAAGAAGGGAAAGATAATGGCATGCAACTACTCCTAATAGCCAAAAGGCAGAAACAACCCAAATGTCCATCAACTGATGAATGGATAAAAAACTGGTATATCCACACAGTGGAATATTATTCGGCCATAAAGAGTAATAAGTTACAGTCACATCAACATGGATGAGCCTCGAAAACATTATGCCAACTGAAAGAAGCCAGACACGGAAGGTCACATATTGTATGGTTTCAATTATGTGAAATATCCAAAATCGGCAAATCTATTGAGATGGAAGACAGAGGTGGCTTCTTGGGCTGAGGAGGAATGGGAGGTGGGGTGTGACTACTGGATTGGGACAGGGTTTCTTTTGGAGGTGATGAAAATGCTCTGGAACCAAATAGTGATAATGGTTATACTACATTGTGAATGTACTGAATGTCACTAAGTTGGACACTTTAAAATTGTTAAAATGGTAAGTTTTAGGTGATCTGAGTTTTATCTAGATTTTTAAAAAATGGCTTGTAGAAAAACATTTGAGGGATGTGCATTTTATGTCTCCTTTAGCCAGAGTGGAATCTTTCTAAGGGCTCCGGAGTGGTGCTAACGCTATGAAGAGGATGTTTGGACAGATAGTGAAAGGTATTGAGTGCCGGGCTCGGGAGTTTAGAAACTCCTCTGTTGGCAACAGTAAAATAGAGCAGCATATACATCCTCCATAAGGAAGAAGGAAACTGAGAGGGTGGTGTTTTAGGAATCCCAGCCTCTGGGTCAAAGGAAAGCAAATCGCCCCTCGTTTTATCAGTCTGTGATATTGCTACTCACCTGGTGGAATTTGTGACAATCTCACAAAAGTCTCAAATAAAATTAGAGTTTCTTCTTTAAAAAAAAAAAATCCTTATTATAGTTCCTGTTTATAAAAGTTTGTCATTAAAAAACATTAGGTAACTACCGTGTTTCCCCGAAAATAAGACCTAGCCGGACCATCAGCTCTAATGCGTCTTTTGGAGCAAAAATTAATAAAAGACTAGGTCTTATTTTACTATAATATAAGACTGGGTTTTATCTAACATAATATAAGACCGGGTATAGATAAAATTACCACATTGTACACCTTAACTTTACACAAGGTTATATGTCAGTTATATCTCAATAAAGCTAGTAAAATTTAAATATTATGTAAATATGTATGTTAATAAAAAGCCCCTTTGCATTCTTTCTTTCACTTTCTGCTCCCTGTAAGGCCAGTTATCCAGACTGTTTTCTATGCATAGACTTCACATCATTATTGCTGTTCACAAAAATAGGCACATTACTATGCATAGTATTTTACATATTGCTTTTAAAAAAATTTATATCTTGGCTGTGTTTCCACTTCTTTCTTTTGGACTGCTACATTATATGCTATACTTTCATTTGAGAAAAAAAATTGAAAAGCAAATGCCATTTACCTTTATTGCAAAGAGGACGAGAGATCATAAAATATAAAAGTAGCTAACACTTAATGAGCATCTACTATGTGCCAGGTGCTTTTCTAAACATATTAATTCATTGATTCCTCATAACAACCTGATGAAGTAGATACTGTTATGATCCTCCTTTTACAGAGAACCTAACGGATGCAGAGGTGACACATGCCCAGAGTTAGGCCGTGGCAGAGAAGGGCTCCAGGACCAGCTTCAGTTCTAGCTGATGGCTGTCATGAGGGACTTTGTGGCCAATGGTGTGAGATCATTGAGATTTTTCAAGAGAAGTCAATCTGGAATTTTGTGTGAAAATTTCCAAGTTTTAATGTTGGCTTAAAAAGTAAAAAGAATAGCTTTATTGAAATGTAATTCAAATACCACAGATTTACCCATTTAATAGTTTTTAGTATATTCACAATGTTGCTTAACCATCACCTCTAGGTCCAACACATTTTCATCACCCCCAAAGGAGACCCCATTTCCATTAAGCAGTCACTCTCCGTCTTCCCTTCTCCCAAGATCCTGGAAGCCACTCATCTGCTTTCTGTCTCTATGGATTTGCCTATCCTGGACATTTCCTATATATGAAATCATATAATATGTGGTCTTTTGTGTCTAGCTTCTTTTACTTGGCTTGTTTGAGGTTCATTTATGTTGTAGCATGTATTAGGACTTCATTTCTTTTAATGGCTGGATAATGTTCTGCTGTGTAGATATACCACATTTTATTTATCCATTCATCAGTTGATGGACACTAGTGCTGCTTCCACCTTTTGGCTGTTGTAAATAATGGTCTGATGAACACTGGTGTACAAGTATCGCTTTGAGTCCCTGCTTTCAATTCTTTTGAGTATGTAACTAGAAGTGGAATTGTTGGATCATATGGTAATTCTATGTGTAACCTTTTGAGAGACTATTTTCCACAAGAGCTGCACCGTTTTACATTCCCACCAGCAATGTACAAGGATTCCAGTTCCTCTACATCTTTACTAACACTTATCATTTTCTGTTGTTTGTTTGTTTTTATTTACTTAATAGCCGTCGTGGGTATGTAGTTGTATCTCATTGTAGTTTCGATTTATATTTCTCTAATGATAAATGATGTGAAGCATCTTTTCATTTGCTTGTTGGTCATTTGTGTTACCTCCTTTGGAGAAGTATCAATGTATATATTGAGATCCTTTGCCCATGTTGAAAATTGGATTATTTGTCTTTTTTATGTTTTTGAGTTGCAAGAGTTCTTTATACATTCCAGATGCAAGTCCCTTATCAGATGTGATTTGCACAAATTTTCTCCATTCTGTGGATTGTCTTTTCACTTTCTTGAAGCACAATGTTTAATAATTTTAATGGAGTCCAATTCATCAATTTGGCTCTATTTTTTAAGAAGTACACCGTAAGTTGAATTCCAGCCGACTGACCACCCACTTGTGATTGTTGCCCTGCAGCCACTACCCCCAGAAATCATTTGGGAAAATCCTAATGCTTTGTGAAAAGACCTGTTTTCTGAAGTGGAGAGGAGCAAGCAGCTCTGGAGATTTCTCGTCAGGACCAGTTTTGATTCAGTTCACCTTTTCTGCTCCTGAAGTTCCTCTACTTGGAAGAGTGGGGTGGGGAGGAGGATGCGGTAGAAAGTGCAGAAGAGGACCAAGGTCTCCAGTCCTGCGGGGTTTATGTTGATCAAAAGAGAGATTAAAATAGATTGAATAGGTTAAAATACAAGGTCGAAACTTCGCCTTGAGTCATAGGTGGTGCCATTTAAAATTAGAATGGCCACGAGAGTATAGTTACTGTGTGTTTTGTTTTATTGGTGGATAGAGGATGCAAGCCTTTGTGGGTCGGTCTGTCCTTTGCGCAGCAATACAAACCCAGGTGGGCTGCTGGGTCAGGGTGCACACAGTGTGTGGAAGAGTCAGAGATATTGTTTGCTAGATCTGTGACTTTGCCTAGAGCTGGAACTTGGCTGAAGAAAGGGGAAGAAGGATCACTTTCTTAATATTCCTCATAAAGTAGATACTTCTGTTTTACTCGTTTTATAGATGAGGCAACAGGCACAGAGAGGTTGAAGGATTGCCCCAGAGTTATACAGCTAGTAAGTGGTAGAACTGGGATTCAGCCTGGGCAGCTTGGCTATAGAAGCCGTACTCTTAACCGCTGGGCCCATAAGATGTCTATATTGACAGTTGCTTCGGTGAAAGCTGTGTCGGTACAAAGGTGATGTAGGGAATTATTTTTAACAGTGTGTTTAATTTTGCATTTTATTGCATCTGAGGCAGTGCACTATAACTCTATAATATAGTCAGCCTCTTTTTATAGGTGAATGTTGGTTCTTCTTTTCCATTCCTTTTCTATAACTTAATCCTTTGTATTTAAAAAAAACTATTTTACCTGAAAGCTTTAAATGAAGATTTTAAATCAACTTTGTTAATAGTTTAAAATTATAGGCAGTATTAAATTCCTAGAAACATTTGGGCATTATTCAATTTGAAGTTAAACAATTTATTACCTTTTATGTGTGTATTTTTAAATTTTGCTCTTTGAAACAGTTTGCTGTTACTGGTGAATGTTTCTTTGGGAGCATTTGTACACACATATGACTAAGAAAACAAACTAAAAATTCAAAGCTTTGAACTTCTTGGCAAATGGTACAGTTTGTAGAATGAATGCATGTACAGGTTAAGTCTTTAAAAAGATAATTACCTTCATCTTTAAATCTCCACTTTTGCAACTATTCATATTATTCCTAATTTTGCACTTGATTGCCAGCAATTCCAGCCGCCGAGCTGATAAATTCAATTTCCTCCCTCCCCTGTTCTCCCCCTGCTGGAATATTGGCTGTAAGGTACAGTATTTCCCTAGACAGAGCCCAGTGAAGGCAAGGCCCTGCCTGCCATACCACACATGCAGATGAGCCCTGGCTCTGTCTGGAGAAGAAAGAAGGAAAGAGAGGTGTGGTCACAGGAGGGAGAGGGAATAGGAACATTGGCTCAGCCCGTTTGGGGAGGAAATAAAGAAACCAAAGTCAACACATTCCGAATTCAGTGGATCTGAGTTTCTTGTTACTCAAATGAAGGCAGTCCTTTGGGGTTGATAATGGGGAATCTCTGTCACCAACTCTGTAATTTGCACAGATAAATATACTGTAGCTGCTGGTTTTCAAGTTTATTAAAATGTTGTATTGGGACCAGTGGTTTTTTTCTAAGTAAAAGGCTGGTTGTGTGGGGTCTTGCATCTTAGAAAATTTTTGGAAAGTTTCAGCCATTTTACATTAAACAGGATTTAAAGACTGGAGAGATCAACCTTTTTGTTTTGTTTTTTTTCACGTAGTGATGTCTTTGGAGTTTGGACAAAGCATTTTACAAGTGAATCTGTTGTGCAAAGAATCATTCTTGTAAAGAGAGACCTTGTTACCCTTGGCACCTACTGGGAACATCCCTAAATTTGGATGGTGAAGTAAGGCCATATTTTAAATACATCCCTGGAAGGGATGAAATGCTCAGAACTTGGCAGCGTTTCTCTTCTGACGGCCTAGTTCTTAAGCCACAAACAATCTAATTGGTGGTGACAGCTTTTTCCATAAGAGCATTTTGATGAATTAAATGTTTTCCCCTACTTCTCTTCTCATGTCCTCAGCGAAATGACTGTGTTCAGCCTGGCGCCTAGCACAGTGCCTGGTGTGTGGGGAGCAATCAGGGACCGTTGGATGAATTGAGTCCTCTTTACTCAGACCTTATAAAACATCATTATCTGTACAGACAGATCCTGAAGACCCTCAGAGCTCCAACACATCATGAGAGACACACCGAGGAGAACTGACAGACAGCAGACATGCTGTATTAAAATAACTCGATGAATATAAGTTGTATTTGGTAGTTTTCCTTTTATACATACATTTGAGTATAGAAGAGGAGTATTAGGTAAGAAGTGATCAGGTTCTTTATTATGGCCTGGTAGGTAAAGCCAAGTGCTTGAGTTTCTATTGTACCTTGTTTTCCCCAAAATAAGATCGGGTCTTATGTTAATTTTTGCTCCAAAAGACGCATTAGGGCGTATTTTCAGCGGATGTCTTATTTTTTCATGTACAACAACCTACATTTATTCAAATACAGGCATGTCATCTTCAGGAACATAGTCATAACGTACTAAATAGGTCCATCTGGCTGACGATCTTAACTGGGGCTTATTTTCGGGGTAGGTCTTATTTTCGGGGATACACGGTGCCCTTGTTTATAGACAATGTCCTTTGTATAGGAGCACTTTTTAAATGTTGCCCAAATTGGAGTGTCAGAACACTGTACCTTCTCACCTAGCAATTTTGACTTTTGTTGGTGACTCATTCAAACCATTGGGAACCCCAAACCAACTATGGATATCAGAAACTGCCTGATCTAGAAAGGGTTAGGACTTGTGGATGAAGAGTGTGGTGAAATGTATTGGCGTAGCAGAAGAAATTGTTGGGGAGATGTCAGGAATTGCCTGTCATTCTCTCGGTCCTCACATCTTCGTCAACTGGGTAATAAATTTCTCAGATAAGCATTGATCTAAATGGCTCAATTTGATGTAGGATACCTATTTATAATGTTTGCTTTACGTTAAACTTTGTAGCACGTGCTTTCCATGGATCTTTTCATGTAATCCTCAGAAGAAGCCTGGCTTTATCTTCGTTTTACAGATTAGGAAACTGTGATGCAGATAAATTACGTAACTTGCTCAGGTTACACAGCTTGCAAGTGGAAGAGCCAGTATATGAACCCAGGAAGAATTCATAGGGACTGGCTCCAGAGCTCTCCCTCATTGTCCTTATCTGTAAATTTTAAGTAATACAAACTTCTACCATACACAACTGTGGATATTAATTGAGGCAATGCAGTAAGGTACCTATGGCAATCCATGGTACCTAAGAGGCGCTCAATAATTGCTAACCACAATTAGTAATAATTTCTCTTAAAACTATCATAATGCTAACAGGATACTTAGTATTTTTCATTTTAGCCTTGTTTTGTTTTCTTTATTAATGAGCCAATCAAAAATTTTGAAGGAATAACCAAAGAGGTAGCAAAGCAGGGATAAGGACAAAAGTTGAAATATGATAAATTGCCATATTGACCCCCATTGGCTAGAAGTCATTTTAGTGAATCTTGAGGTATTTTCACAGGGGAATCAACTATTGAAAAGGAATTTTCAAAGGGGGGAGTCAGGCAGTGTCTTGAAGAAGTGGGACAGTACTTGATGTTTGCCATTCTTCCCTATTTTCCTTCTCACCCTGTACTCTCAGAGAACAGAAGGCTGTACTCAATAGACAAGCTCCCTTTGGTATCTATATAGCCGGGTGGCTCTAATCTTTGCTTTTAAATGGCAGCTCCAAAGGCTGTTAAAATTCAATTTTTCATGTATGTTAAATGTGGAATTACAAAATTCGAAGTAATTCATAAACTCTGTCCTTTAATCTAGGGAAACAGACAAACAAGTTGGATGTATTTATGTAACTGCAGTTTTTCAGTGGTTTGGGATGAAAGAAAAATTAGAAGTCTGCATTAGGGACAGCCAAGATTGAGGTCGTATGTTAAGAGTTAGGAACCCTGTTGTAACCAAGGGAATTCCATGTTTTACCTGTGAATTTTTCTCATTGGTACTCTTATTAGTTAAAGCTCTGAAATTATTTTTTATCCTTTCAATTGTTTCTATAATTTTTTGATTATTTTGTTTTTACTACTTATAAGGACCGGAAGCATCCATAGTTTCACTTTTTGAAACTTCCGTCTGCATGCAATCCAGAAAAAAAATTACACACTTATTTCTAAATCTATGAAAAATAAAAAATTCACATTTATTTCCTAAAGCTTTTAAATTTTGAACCTAAATCAAACCCTTTCTACAAGAGCCCTGTGTTACGTTTAGATTGCAATAACATTTCTTTACTCATTTTCACTCTTACTTAAACATTTTTATGTTTCTGCAAGTTGGACTTTGTTTCTGTAGCAGAGAAGTTGGTCATCTCTATCATACCAAATGTCCTAGATAAAAAACATGAATAAACTTGCTTCCTCCCCACCTAGAGAAAGCACCTGTAAGCAAGCAGCCAGAACACACGTGCCACAGGAATGCTGATATTGCTGCTATGTGAAATATGATGATCAAAATCCTTGTTTGTCTCAGGTGTCAGATTTTTCACATCTTCATATGCTCTAGTTCATTAAGTAGCCTTTTATTTTACCATCTTTTTTACCAATCACTTAAGCAAAAGCTTTGGGTACTGTGTGTGTAGGGGGCGGCGGGGGGTTGCTAAGTTTTGTGGGTCTGTGCTTAATTTAGTGAACTAAATGTGACAGAAAACAGTATTTTCTGAACCCATTTTCTAGGAATGCTTTACATTGCTCTAACTAAGCCCTGGGTTCCCGCTCTGCCCAAGCGAAGGCAACCATAAAGAGGGAAAGACTAATAACTCGAATTAAAAATGAATCAGATTTTTAAATGGCAAGATTTTTTTTTCGGGGTGAATAAGTCACTTCCAGGAGCAATGGAAGGGGAAATAGAGAAATTTGGGGTAGTGTCTCCAAAACAAGTAAAGGGATTCGCCTCAGTCTCTCCTCCATTCCACCTTACACTGATTTCTGCTGTCCTGTTTGCTGGACAAGAAGTTCAAGTCCCGCTGTGACCTCCAGTGGTGGGCATCGGGTTAACACCCGGCCTCGGGCAAGACACCTGGGACGGCACCTGGGCCGCATTTCCTTGCCTGCCCGTGGTTTCCTACATGCCTGGCGTCCGCTCGTCGACGGCTTCCCATTCATGCTTTTGACAGCTGCGCGGCCACCCGCGAGCAGAGAGCTTAGTGCTTCTCGCACCAGCCCCTGCGCCCCTTGGTCGGGACCCACCGAGGGCCGGACGGCGGCGACAGGCACTGGTGCCCCGGGGTCGGCCGCCTGGTTTCTCCGTCGGTGGCTGCGTTTCCGACTTCGCCCTGGCTCCACTCCGGGGGCTTGACGTGCAAACTTCGCCGGAGCGAGCTAAGAGGGAGGGACCGGCGAGGGGGAGGAGGCAGCGGGAGGCGCCTCCGCTTAAGGGAGCGGGCCGGGCGCCGCCGCTCGGACGGACGCGCGGACGGAAGGAAGGAGCGGGGGCCGCCGGGCCCGGCCCGGGGATGCGAGCGGCCTCAGGGTGGGCAGCCCGAGCGCTGGGGGTGCGTTTCGGGCCTCCCGGCCACGGGCAGCCGTGGCGGGGCGGGGGCGGGGGCAGCCCCGGGCGCCGGCCTCCGTGCTGGTTCTCCGCGGCATCGGCAGGCAGGGAACCCTGCGCCGCGGTGGCGGGCCGCTGGCGGCTCGTCCCCTCCCCCGAGGGGCCGCGGGAGTCGAAAGCGAAAGCGAGCCCTTGCGGCGGACTTTGCGCCCGGGCAGGGGGTGGCCCGGGAGAGGCAGGTTGGGGGGCTGGGCGGTCGGGGGGCGCTGTCAGCGCGCCCCACCCGGCCCGCGGGCCGCGCACGCCGCCGGAACTCCCCGGCGCCTCCTTAAAAGCGGCCCCCGCGCGACTCTTTTCCCCCTTTTTGTTACATTGTAGGAGCGGAAAGAATGTCGGAGCGGGCCGCGGATGACGTCAGGGGGGAGCCGCGCCGAGCGGCGGCGGCGGCGGCGGGCGGAGCAGCGGCCGCCCGGCAGCAGCAGCAGCAGCAGCCCTCGCAGCCCCAGCGGCAGCAGCCGCCGCCGCGGCGCCTACGGCCGGAGGACTGCGGCCCCGGCGCCGCCTCCACCTCGGCCGCCGCTGCAATGGCGACCGTCGGGGAGCGCAGGCCCCTGCCCAGTCCCGAAGCGATGCTGGGACAGTCGTGGAATCTGTGGGTCGAGGCTTCCAAACTTCCTGGGAAGGACGGTGAGTGTCCACGCCTTCCTGTTCCCCACGCCCCTGGCTCGCCCATCCTCACCCGTCTCCTCCCCTCCCCCCGTCCTGTGACCAGCCCCCTCGGGGGTCAGAGATGCTATCGCTCGGTTGGGGATCGCAAAGGTGCCCGCACCTACTCAGTGCGTGCGTGAGCGTGCGTCACACTCCCGGCCACTGACCTGCCTCTCCCCTCCTCCTGTGTGTGTGTATCTCCTAGGGACGGAATTGGACGAAAGTTTCAAGGAGTTTGGGAAAAACCGCGAAGTCATGGGGCTCTGTCGCGAAGGTGAGTCCAGCCCCCTGAAGGAGTTCATGCAAACCCTGGGGGAAGTTTCCTTGCTGGCTTCACCAGGGCGGGAACTTTCGCCCACCTTACCCACCTTGCCGGAGGAGGAAGAAGCGGGAGGAGGCAACATTTGGAAAATCTGGCATCCGGGGGCTTCCTGTGATGGGGAGCATCCTCAAACCGTTCCGTGGAAGCCTGGCATGGTGCCGCATGCGCAGCGTGGCTCAGTGATGAGCACTGGGCCCTGCGTTGGGTTCAGGTCTGACTCCTTTAGGAAGAAACAGGAGTGGAGAAAGGAGTGCTCGGCTTCTGGAAGCATTTCCACAAATGCTTTAAAGGGTTCTGGAAAGGAAACCTTGCCACCTGGAATTTTCTGCTGGCCGTCAAAATGAATCCTGAACTTAAAAACAAAAAAATGACGCCTTGCCTGTGCAGCCTTATTTTTATGGAATTTAAGTTGCAAAGGTTCAACAGGATCATCACAACTGAGGAGCAGTTGGTCAGATTTTTTTGTGAGCTGCCAAGATCAGGGAGGGGCAAAGGCCAGAACTTTATATGGTGAAACAAGCCTTTAGTGCCTTAAAGGTGAAATCGGAGTCCAATTATGAGTCAGTTTTTAATACAACTTGTCTGGTAGAAGGATACTCCAGGGCAGTGCCTGTAGCTAAAGGTATGCCTTGTCAGGTGGTCTGGAAAGTGAGACTTCCTTCAGATTTTATTTTTCCTTGAATAGTCAACCTTTGCTGTCTAATGCCTCTGCACGTTGGTCAGAAAGGACTTCTGGAGGCCAGTCAACTTTAGGTTCATTTCGAGTTACTTTTTTCAGTGGTACTATGGACAAGGCATTGAGTGAAGTTTGGTATCCAAAATATTGAGTGTAGATTCCTCTATGCAGTTTTATTTCTCATGTGTAGCTATTTATTCTGGCATAGTTGTCTGGAGCCCAAGAATAGGTAGAACTTTGGTGAGTAGAACATATTAAAGTCCAGCGTTGGCCCATTATTCCTGTCTTCACATGTATTTCTTGTTTTTAGTGCCTGTCTTTTCTTCACATTCACTGTTTCGGCTTTTTGAATTGGCCACTTGTTGGCCTCTTGGCACTAGGAGAAAGAATAATTCCATTGGCAGCTCTCTGAGAGCTTCCAATTGGAACAGATTATAGAGCAAATTAGTTGATTTTGAAAATGAGAATTGCTGTTTGAGAGCAAAGGAAAGAGGGAAAGCACAGGACTTGCTGGCGATGTTGCAATAGGAAAAGTCAGTTGTTAGTCCGGTTTTAGTGTTGAATTGGCAGCCTGCCTGGACTTAAAAAATTAAAATCACTAGGTGGCAACTCTCATAGGAAGCAGTTGCAGTGGAGCTTTAGAGGACCTGACCCGCTCTGGTTCTTAGTTTTCATTCTCTGGGTGTGGATACATTTCCCATAAAGCGTGTCTAAATCTGTATGAAAACAGTGTGCTAATTATTGGTAATTTCCTTATAGAGGTTAAGTGTATTAGTGTTTCACTGGGCAACTTGGTCTGGACTGAGACCTAGTTAATTTAGTGGCCTGGACCCAGTTTTTGCTGTATTTGTTATTTTCTTTTGGGACATATTCATTAGCAGGTTTTACCACGAAGATCTAAGACCTCTTAACTACCTTCTTGATGCACAAAAGGGTCCTGGATTTGGTTGTGTGTGCTTCTGACCTATCAGATTATTAGTGATTGTTAGGGGTGCCATTTTTTAAAGTTGCTCTAAACATTCAGAAGATGCTGAGGTGGCCAGGTCATCTGAAACTTGGCCTGCCTGGTTCCAGTAGAGACTGAAGTTTTTAATTCAGGCAGTTCTCTATTCATTTGTGACTGGATTTTTCTGGGACAACTTTAAAATCCAATCAGGAGAAGGTTCAGCACTCATGCAGTGGGTCTTTGTTTTCGTAGCAGTTTTTGTCAGGCTGCTAGGAAATGAAAATGCATTTTTAAAAGTATCAAAAATTATTAGACAGTTATCCTTTATCTTTGGTTATGATTATCTCCTACCAAGAAAAGGTGTTTTGGAATTATATCCCTACTAAATTCCTCTTGCCAGTGAGATTAAGTTGAAAATATATTTGTAAATAAATTGATCATATGAATGAAGTACTAAAAGTCCAAAACTTTGCATTTTGAAGATGGCTAGGAATGTGGACTAGACTTCTTGAGTTCTTCTCCAGTTCATGATTGCAGAGCTAGGGGTTAGAATCCTGAGTGTGAGAGAAGGTTGCTTAACTTTGAATTAGTTATTTTTCACCTCTCGGAATTTAGCTTTCCTTTTTTGTAAAAGGAGATGATAATACCTACTTCCCAAGGTGATCATAGGGATTGAAATTAAGTTAGGTTAGATACCGTATTGAAAATGACTGTACGTACTAATACCTTTCAGCCCTTTCAACTGCTGATAATCTGAGACCTGATTTCCTAATTTGTTTTTATCTAGGTCAGGGGTTTTTAACCTGGGACTTGCATGGGCTTTAGGAGATCTTAGTTCCCCTGAAATTGTGTGCAAAGCGTACTGTATGTTTGTCCGCTTTTTAGGGCAAGTGTTCACAGCTTCTCTTCGATGCTCAAGGATCCTTCACATATCTTCATCCCCCCCAAATTCAAAACTGCTAAGCTCTCTCTGTTCTCTCTTTTTCTTCTTGTAGCTTATTTTGTTCAGGTCCCTCATGGCAAGACTGCCCAAGGGTTAATGCTGTGGAAGAGGTTGGAATTATTGATTAATATGGAAGTGAGATTATTTGTGGTTTAGTTGATATATCATTCCCTCTTCCTATTAGCATAGGTAGACAGATGTTAGGATAAAATTTCAGTTATCTTTCAGAGGTCAGTCTGTTTTTCATCTGCATCCTCATACTTTTATTTCCTTGTTTTCTGTAATTTGTAACATTAGTTGAGCGCACAGTTGATTTTAGTGGGAAAAAACTGATAATTTTAACTTTCAAATGGCTAAACTCAAAAGACGAATTACCTTTTTCCTAGCTGATTTGTGAAATTTTAGAGTTTGCAAAATTATGTTTAGATGAAATTGATTGGAATGAGTAACTGATTAAGGTTTCCATATTAGTGCCTGAAGATGTAGGGAGCCTTTAAAAATGAAAACATTAAACGCCTTAATTTCATGGCAAATTAAAGCAATATATATGGTGTCCTTGTGGGAGTTAAACTTGTAACTGGAAAATGATATTGTCTTTGGGATGCTATCCCTAATTTCTCTTAACCCTGTTGTACAATATTGAAAGTACCCCATCCTTCCCCTTTCTCCAAACACTCTGTCACCATGGTAGCGTGTATTACATGACGGCCTTTCATAGAGTGGAAGCTCCCAGAGGACAGGGGTGTGGCTGATGGAGATACATTTAGCTTCTGCACAGTGTTTGTGCTTAGTAAATATTTGCCCCCAAAATGAATTAATTGGGCTATCAGAAAGATTGAACGGAGTCACTGAAAGATGAGGGGTTCAAGTGACCAATTTTCAAAGGTATGATTCCCCGGGGAGGTGTGCCTTATGGCTCCAAAGGAGGCCAGAGGCTGTCTTTCAGCACCTCCTATTGCTCTGTTCTGAGTTTAGCACTCCATTTACACTTTCCAGAAAGAGTGCAGACAGGACATCACCTCTCTTATCTCTGATATTCAGGCAAGGGAGGAGGATGGCAACCACGTATGATATCCACACTTGATGACAGGTGATTTTTCTGTCATAATAACAGGGCCATAAGTGAGCCTAGGGCAAGACGGAAAAGAGGCTGGTTGGCACCTGGTTGGCACTGACAGGCGGCTAGGGTTAAAAAAAAAGGCTAGGGAGGTGGGTAGCCGCAATCAACACAGACTGAGTCAACATAACAATAGCAACTTTTCTTTCCTAGGGAAAAAAATAGTTCATAGTTGACTGAAAATAAGTAGGTGTTTGTGTGAAGTACTGTTAAAGTAACTAAACCCTCTCCCTGCAGTAAAGAACATTTTTACTTTTCTTTAGGGTTTCTCTTGTTTCTTCTCCCCAACTATTCGCATGGACAATTTGAAATATACAAAAGTAGAGGAAATATTTTAATGAGCCAGCCTCCTCGTTTGTGTCTGTCGTACAGCTTCAACAACTGAGCCATGGCCCAATCTTACATCGTCTCTATCCCACTCCCTGCACTGAATCAGTTTGAAGCACGTCTCAGACACATCACTTCTTTTGGTTTCTTTTTTTATGTTTCCATGGACTTCAGCTTGTCTCCCGCAAAATGGAGCGTTAAAGTGCTCTGCACCTTCTTTTGAGGCAAGCCAGGCTGCCTTTCTCATCTCCCCCATGGGTGTTTAGGGTCCTGCAGGTGGCCATGCATGCAGTCAGCCTACATCTCAAGTGGAGGTCGAAACTAAGCCCCCGACAGGAATCGGTGAGATCCAGGTTCACTGGTCAGAATCGCATTAGTACACGTTTAAGGAGCACTCAGGCGATTGGTTTGCAGGTTGCCCACACTTGATGCTCCCGGGATGAGCATTAGGGCTGCAGTGATGGGGGCAGCATCCTTGCCGACAGTTCCTGTATGTAACTTTGCTTGTACAGTCTGCACTAACCCAGGAGTGAAAGAGCCCCTGATAACCTAGAGAGACGCTGACTCCTACAGTAGGAAGTCTTTCTGATAGTGGCACCTTGGCTATTTTAATGCAAGCGACAGCCTATGGGCCAAATCCTACTTGCAGACCAGCTAACAATAGTTTTTACATTGTTCAATGGTTGGAATAAAATCTCAAAAGAAAATGATTATTTCATGACGTGAACAATATATGAAATTCCGATGTCACTGTCCATAAGTAACATTTCATTCAACACAGCCACTGCCATGCATTTACTTAGTGTCTGCGGCTGCTGTCTCCATAGGATGGGTAGCAGAGTTGAGTAGGTGCTACAGAACATACAGCCCACTAAGTCCAAAGCTCACTGTCTGTCTCGTTACAAAATATGCTTGCTGTTCTTATCCTGATGGGTTCCTTGGGTAATGAAGGGAAATTCATTCTACAGAATGTGATTCTCGGACTCTGAACTTTCTGTTTTGAGAGGGCGAATCTTCAAAATAGTAAAATCCACTATTCTTAAACCAAAAGTTTATTCAGTATTGAAGAAGTAATGTTGAGCTAGAAGAGAATATATGTAGAGAGAAACAGTTTTGTGTAAGAAGGTACCTGTCCTTGTTTGCTGTTGTCATTCACTGCCACTCTTCTAGGGCAGATACCTGTTTCAGGGCAATTCAGATACAGAGCAGTGCAGAGCTGTTACTGCCCCAGCGTCCAAGAGCCTTGGACTCAGGATGGTGCTTGGTTTCTATTGAGTCCCTGGGTGGTATGTAAATATTCTAGTGAAAGAATCTATAACTTGTATGGGATATTTGAAAGGTTGCCTGATTCACATTCTTCAGAATTTCTGTCCTTGAGCTGGCTCAGAGAAAGGGAAACCCTGTTGGAGGTCTTGGGGGTTATAAGGTGGATTCACCAGGAAACATCTGCATTTTGATTGATGAAAAGGGCACACAGTGCCCTTAGATCACACATCTTTGTGATTTGGTACTTGCTGAAAAGTGCAACACCTGGCACAATCCGTGCTGAATTCCTCAACCCTCCAGGCTTCACGTTGCTGGAAACTATGCTTGTTACCTGTAATAGGATGGGATTCCCGAGTCGTACTCTGTGTAGTTTGATTGGTTCTTGTAAACTCTGATCTCAGGAGGGAAGCGCAAGGAGTTTATGCGTCATTATTGAGTAGGACTTACATTGTATGTCGTCTCATTTCTTCCTAACAAGGACATCCTGCTCCCTCATGTCCTCATCTCACAATGTTCCTCTGTGTATGTGGACACTTCCAGCTCCGGGAGAACTTTTACTGAGTGCCAGCACAGTTTCACTTTCTGGAATCTTCACAGCAATCCTTTCATCTAGGTGTTACCGTTATCCCCATTTTACAGAGGAGGAGACTGAGACTGCGAGGAGTGAGGTACCTACCTCAGTGAGATCACAAAGCATGTACGAGGCCCTGTAACCCAGATCTGCCTAACTCCGCAGCACATGTGCCTAACCCTCTGCTGTGCCGAGCCCATTCCAGAAGGTGCACGTGCTTCTCATGAACTTGAGCAGGTTGCGTGACCTTTGTTATTCTATCCTCGGCTATGCATACTGACCTTTACCAAAAAAAAAAAAAAAATTTTAAGTAAAAATATCAGAGCCTTTTCCTTGCTGTGTCTTACAACAGTCTGTGTGTTGTATTTAGCAGTTCTTTTAGAAAATCCTTTCTTTGAGGGGGAGGGGAAGCGTGCAGTTTGTATTAGAAGTAATTGGCTTTTTAAAAAGATCAAATGAAAGCTAAGGTTGTAGCAGATAGCAAACAATCATCTGGGATTTGTGCCATTAAAAAAATCCTTTAAAAAAAGAGAAGTGAAATTTCACTATTTAAATAGCATTTCAATGCAAGATTGCTTTTAATCACATTGATATTCAAAGTTTATGGCAGTATTTCTAATAAATGTGCCCCTCTGATTATTAAAGTATTTTTTGATTGAAGTTCTAAGGAGAAAAAGAAGCCTGTTAGTAGACTTAACAGTTGGAGTTACTGTACTTTCCAGAGAAAGGCAGAGGATTACATTTATATTCATCTTGTACAGCAGGGATTATTATAAAGGAGCAAGAGAAGGAGAAGAATGGTTTTTGCATTTCAGGCACTCATAATATAAAATGAGATTAAGTGTTCTTATTCTTTGTAATAAAGACCCTGCTAACTTGAAATGCTTTTTATCTTCTATGTAAGCTTGTAGTAAGAAAAAGTAATAGTTCATTATCAATGGGATTCACAATCTTAAAACAGAAAATACTCCCCTCCCAGATTATACAGATGTGTTACACAATCCTGAATTGTAATAATGCAGTAGGAAGAAAAAAGAAAGAAAAAGAAGAATGCTTTTAGTCAATGGTTCTTAGGCGTTTATATTTTAAGCCAGAAAGTTTCTGCAATGAACTGAGGACCAAACATAGGGTTGCCAGCGTTTTATAATATGTATAATTAGATACATATATAATTCTTACCGCCATAAAAGTGTGAGGGCCATTATTTTGAATAAAGGACAGTCCTTTAAATTTGAAGAAAGTTTAGGTTTAGGGAAGACTCACTGCACTGTCCTTATTTCTCTCTCTCTCTCTCTCTCTCTCTCTCTCTCTCTCTCTCTCTCTCTTTTTTTTTTTTGGACTTTCTGGAGATAAGTATGTATTTTGGTGTTTGAGAACCACTGCTTTAAATCAACTTCCTAAAGCACCTTCCACGCAACCTAGCTTCTGTGTGCTATTAGTAGGTGTTATGCAGAAAAGGGGTCCCATGTGCTAAGTCTGCAAAAGGCAACTTGAAGAGGGAGGCAGTACTAGAAACTCCGGTTCTGGAATTAGACAGATGGGTTCAGATCTCTTCTCTAGTAGGTAGCTTTGCTAAGCCTCAGTTAACTTACCTGTAAAATGGGAATAGTGGTGGTTCCTCATACTGGTGGGGAGGATTAAATGGTATAATGCAGGTCCAGCACTTTGTACAGTGTCTAGCAGAGTAACTATTCAGTAAATGTTAGTTGCTAATGTTGTCATTTTATCAATGAGAATACAGTGCCCTGAGCAGGCCTCTAATCAAGGGGGCAGCCAGGACTCTCGGGAGCAGCAGGAAGTGAAATGCCAGTTTTCTTTTAGCAGGCAATATGTAGGCAGTGAGAGGAAACCTCAGCATGCTCAGGATAATAGACAGTACCTGCACCCCAGTGTCAGACTTTCTTGGACTTAGTAAAAAGGAGAAGTGGGAGTTGACATTTCTTGTTTCCTCCTTTAGTTGTCTGTTTACTCACAGAGAGAAGCCCGATGTGGGTCTTTCCCTTCCCCGTGCTTGTGCAGAGTTGTGCTTGCGCCTGTTCTGCAAGCCTGTAGTTTGCGTTTCTTTAGAGAGCTTCTTGTAGTGTTTTACAAACCTTTTTTTCCCCGGACAGGAAAGGTAAATTACAGCCAACAGAATACAGTCATTCTTTCTAAGTTGGGTATTGGATCAGAGATAACTGAGGCTGCGATTACCTGGCTTTATGTGTGCCTGGTGGTAGTCACGGGGCTTTCTGTCTGAGGAGGGAATTTAGAAAATTGCCTTTTCAATTCTTGGAAATTTCCATTTTAACTTGAAGCAGTTCTCTATTTTAGTTACCTTATTCTCTTTGGAAACTATAGAGACATATTTTTAAACGGGAAGGAAACATTAGTATTATTATGGAAGTTAATATATACTTATTGTAAAGATTTTACTGATAATGGAAGTATGGAATATGAAAGCCTTCATTCTCTGTAATCCCACTCTGGACCAATTTTAAATCTTCAGTTGTAGGACTTGGACTCGGGGAGCTTCATGTTGATTGAGGACACCCATGTAACTCCTTGGAGCACTTACTGACAGGCAGGACTGAAATTGTTCAGCCTGGTCATTTCACTTCCTGACAACATTCAGACCCTGTTGTTGGGCCGGCCTCAGGGTAATTAGTCCAATGGGATTCCTGCCTTGAGAATCCTCTGGCTGTTTCACCTTAATTCATTTATCTTTCATCCCACAAACATTTGACAGGTGCATTCTCTGTGCCTTTTGCTGGGCTAGAATCCGAGGGTACAACTGCAAACAAGGTAAGGCACAGGCCTACCTCCAGTTCAGGCATTTGGTTAGCAAATATTTATGGAGTTACCCACTAGGTGCCAGGTTCTTGGGTGGGTGTTGGGGATAGAGTGACACAGTCAGAAAGAGCCCCTGCCCTCTGGTGAAGTGAGACACAGTAAATACACAAACATTTCTCAAGGACACTGAGTGCCATGAAGTCAGTAAAGTAGGAGAATGCGTTGGGAGTGGGGGAGGGAGGGTTCTGGCTAACATGACCAGGAAGGCTTTGCTGGGATTCTAACATTGGAGCTGAGATCCGAATGATGAGAGAAAAGTGGCCACTGGGTCATCTGGATGGAGGAGGGAGTACGTTCCGAGCAGAAGGCAAAAGCAAACACATGGCCTCTGAGATGGGAATGGAGAAGAGTGGAGGGCAAGGAGGCTCGTGAAGTTCAGATCACAGAGGCCAAGGTCAGGCATTTGGCTTTGTCCTGAGGGTCGTGGGAGCTGCTGGGGGGAGGGCTAACTTCAGCTGGAGCAGGGCCTCATTTAATGCCTAATGTGTGAAGACCACTGGCTGTCATGAGGTGAGTGGATGGGGGCAGGGTGTAAGAACTCCAAGCCTAGGTGAGAGGTGATGGTGAGGTAGATGCTGGTGATGGTTGTCCTGTTAAGGATGTGTTTTGGAGGCGGCGTTGACGTACTTTAGCGCAGAATTGGATGTGGATGAGGGAGAAAGGTAAGGATTGGGGTCTGAAGCTTGAGAGCCCGGTGGTACCATTGAATGAGCCGAGGAATGGCAGAAAATGTGGAGACTCGGGGTCAGGAGCTCTGTTTTGGGCCGCACTGTGTTCGATGTACTTCCTGGGTATGCGTGTGTAGCTGTGGAGTCGGAGGTTGAATGTAATCTGGAACTTGGGGACACTGGGTGAATGTGCCTCATCAGTGTACAGTGGGCATCGGAAGCCGCAGGAGGGGGCAGTTCCAATACGGTGCGAAGAGAGGCAAGGGCTGCGCCGCACTGAGCGAGCGGGTGGTGGCGAGGAGGGGCCTGCAGAAGAGCGGAGGGGTCTCCACGGAGCTGGGAAGGGAAACGAGGGCAGTGTGTGGTGTAGAACTGCAGAGGAAAACTGCCTGTGTCAGGTGTTGCTGGGAAGTGGAGGAGACCCAGGCCACGGAATGGAGGTGTGGAGGGCACTAACGCCCCTCGGCTGGAGACTTGGAGCGGCAGATGCCTGATTGCAGGAGGCGTACGGACTGAGCTGAGGAAGTGGAGAGGGCAAGGCAGGCAGGTCTTGAGAGTTTTGCTTTGAAAAAGAATGGAGAAATGAGGCAATGGCAGGATGGGGGCGTGGATAACGGGAATGAAGGGAAGGTTTATTCTGTTTTGTTTTGTTTTTTGTGCATAGTATTAGGACATGTTTTGCTGCCTGTGGAGATGATCCAAGAGTGAGGAATAATTGAAGTCGTGTGAGACAATGGATAAGCACCAGGGTAATACCTTGGTTTGGGGAAAGGGGTGGGACTCCGAACCCAAGTGAATGTGTCAGTGTTGGATAGAATCACGGACTTCCTTCTGCTGTAATGAGAGGAAACGCATGTGGGTCAGTTAGAGGTGGGGATTGGGGATTAGAAGAACAAGGTAGCTAGTTCTTCCCGTCATTTATGTGAAGTAAGAGAGAAGTTAGGAAGTCATCAGTTGAGAAGAGGGCAGGAGGAAGAATTTTGTCTCTTTTTCTCAAAACAGACACAGGGTTAGCCAAGTAAACAGGGTGCCATGTACCCTTTAGAGGCCTCCCAGTACAATTAGAAGGAACCCAAATTTCCCAGTAAGGTCTGTGAGGCTTTGGATCGTGGTGGTGAGAGCCGAGAAAATCAGGAATCTCAACACCCTGAGGTGGACTGCGGTCAGCACGGGTTGGGGAAACAGGGAACAAGGAAGGAAGGCTACCTGGAGGAGGTAAAGGGGAAAAGTGGGGGCCTGCGGGATGAGGACGGGCGCACTTGTGAGGTGTGTGTGGGTGGGGGGAGGACATCTCAGAGGGGGAGCCTGGAACTTGGCTGCAGCCCTGGGGCGGGGGGGATGGGGGGGAGAATTGGGGAGGGCAGGACAGTGAGCTGGGTGCAGCAGGAGGCAGGTCGTCCCAAAAGGCAGTTGGTGCTTTGTCCAAGGCTGGGCTTCGGAAGATGAGCGTAGCAGTGAGGAAATTGATTTGGGAGTGGCCAGAATGAAGCTGGAGGCCAGTGGCTCATGAAGCCTGCCTCTCCTTCATGTGAAATCCTCCAGTGTCTAGGTAATGAGACCCTGAGAAAGTGACGATTGTTTCTTCCTGATAAAACCCTGTCGTGGTTTCTGTTTGTTTGCATTCACTTTATTCAGCGTGTATTGATTGAGCTCCTACTTTGTGCTAGGTATTCAAATTTTCAGAAAAACCGCCAACATTCTAGAACTGCCCTCACAGAGCTTCTATTTTAGTGGGGAAGACAGGCAACAATTTAAAGAGAACAGTGAAATAGATGTTAGGTGGTGATAAGTGTTCTGGAGAAAAAGCAAGGGTAGAATACAAGTCGAAAGGGGGTGAGAGGAGTTTTCTGAACCCAGACCTGTGGGCTCTGAAGGCACGAGCCAGGTGAATCTCCTGAGAGCCTACAGGCAGAAGGGATGGCAAGCCCAGAGGCTCTGCTGGGAGAGGATCCGGAGTGGCTGAGGACCAGCGGGCCAGGGTGGCAGGAGGAGTGTGGGGAGGGGAAATCGTAGCAGTGCGAGGCTGAGGGCTTGGGGGCGAGTCGGGAAGGTAGATCACACAGGACCCGGTAGCCTGTTCAAACTCCGGTTCCCTTTCCTGCGGCCCACAGGCTCTGCTCAGTCCGGCCTCTGCCAGGTTGTCCATCCTCCTCCTCTTCCATTTTCCCCTTTGCCTGCTGTGCCTCAGGCACACAGGCCTTCTTCCAGTTCTTCTCCATCACTGGGCTCTTCCCCACTCTGACCCCGTGCATATGCCATTCCCTCTGCCTCTGCTTCTCCTCCTGCCCCCACCCCTGCTTAGTTCAGGTGTCCCCTCCTTAAAGGGTCCTCCATGTCACTGTCTTTCACTTTATAGCCCTTATCAAAAATCATGCGGTAGTATCTTGTGTTGCTACAAAGCAAGCCATTAATCTTGCTAAAATGTGTCATTACTGTTAGATTTGGGGTTTCAATGCCCGGTAGGATGAATTATGAGAAGTTTTTACATAGGTCTTGGCTCAATTTGCAAAATTGACCTGAAGGGGAAAAAGATTGTAGACTTCCCACTAATGATATTCTTTGGCTTCTTGCTGGGGGCAGGGCGGTAGTGTTCCCTGCAATATCATTTAATTCCCTGTCGGATATTAAGTTTGATAGAGCATTGTTCATCTTTGTTCGCAGAGTTCTAGCACCCTCTTTTTGGGGAAGGAACAATATGCTGTGAGGAGAGAAATGGTTTGGGTTTTGGAATAACTGGTTATGTATGAATAAATGAATCCCTCTGTTACATCACTGGGGTTTTCTTTCCCAAGATAATCTCTGTGCTTTTGTCGGCTTCTAAGTAGGAAATGTATTTTCTCCCTTCTCCTTATTTCTGTGTCTAGGCCTTTTTCTGTTTCCTCGGATGAACTGCTGTACTGGAGACAGAAGCAGAGTTTGCTGTAGATTTTGTGTGCTCCTCGTTCCATTCCTCTAACTTGAGTCGGCTCCATGTCTGATGAGCTTTTCATTGTTAACTAGCAGCCGCGGTGGCCATTTCTTTAAAAGATCTTGTGTTCAGTAGATGTTTTCTTAAAATGTGGTGGCAGTTGATGAAAATAATCTGTGTTGTGAGAATTTATTATCTGTCTATGAATTACAGTGTTCTCATTGAAGAGGTGGTGATGCCAGGGTAACAAATAAACAATTTTTTTTTATGATTTAAAAACCAAACAGATTAATAAAGTTGGGAAGCACGAGTATTCGTCAAGTGCCGGGCAGGTCTGATGAAATTTCACCAAGATCCTCTTTTTTTCCTTACTAGTAATCCTGAAATAAAAACAGCTCCTTAAATACAGGATTTTGATAGATGGCATTTAAGAATTATGAAAACGTGTCAAATCCTGATAGCCATATGGTTTGCATACCTGTTTTATTTAAGAGTGGGAAAATGCTTTTAGAAAGTATTTGAGAACCTGAAAAAGGAAGCATCCTTGCCAGTCCCTGGTAGTGAGTACTAGTAATGATAGAGGCTCTCATGGTTTGAGCACTTCCTGTGTGTCTTCCACTGTACTAAGCGCTTCACCTGATGCCCACTTAATCTTCACTGCAGTGCTGTGAAGCAGGTGCTTACGTTATCCCCATTTGAAAGATGAGAAAACTGAGTCTACGCAAGTTAACTTGCCACAAATCACACAGTTTGTAAGTGGCAAAGCTGGGATTTCTGGTCTAGATAACTTCAAAGCCAGAGGGTTCCCTGGTTTGTCAAATTAAAAGGGCTAATTTCTGCTTGTTGAGCTGCCTTTTATGAGGGGACACTTGAAATAGGCTTTGATTTATTGGTGAACAATGTACCAGCACATTCTGGAGAGCAGTTTAAATAAAATCAAGGAAGTCGCTTGGTTGGTGTTTTAGGGAATAGCAGCAGTGGAGAGGTGCTGGTGGGGAGAGGGGTAGTATCGCCTGCAAACCTAGGACTTACAGCCTTGGGGTGGGTGTGTGCCCGCGTACTTGGAAGGGTTTGTTTAAAGTCCATAGAGTGTGTACTTTCTAGAATGTGTGGTGGAGAAGTGATTGACTCTCGGAAAGCGTATCCTAATAGTTTGTTAGCTGAAACAGGTAGTGACAATTTAGAAGTTTCTTAAACATAGCAGGAAAGTGACATGTATGCTTAAGGACAGCTGAGAAGATAAACACAGCAACAACCTTTTATGATAACGCACGGAGATACTTTGTAATGCAGAGATGATCCAGGCGTCTTTCTTTTGAAGATTGAAGTCATTAATTTGTACTCTTACTCCCAAACCATGTTCTGGTTGATATTAAGTAACTAAATTGATTGATCTGACCTGTCATGGTCCCCCCCTTCCCATCCCATCCCCTCCTTGCTTGTCTTGATGGTGGTGCCTCCCAACAGTGAGAGAGGTTACAACAGCAAAGCTCCATCAGGTGTTTGCCTTTGCTTTGATCATTTTGCATTGCTGTGGTGTTGCCTACTTGTGACAGGACTGGCACAGGGCAAAGGGGAGTTTGATTGAAGGCCAGGCCCGCCCCTCCCAGCGTCCTGTCTTGCACGGCACACAGTGGGCTCACATGGCCTGTTGTCAGTGAAGCAGCTGACAAGCGGTGGAGAGATGATTGAAAGGCTCCCTCCCCGTCCGTCCGTCCACAGGACCTGGGACTCCCCTGCTCAATAGCTTTCCGCAGGAATCGGGGGTTTTAAATGGTTATGACTAAATTGGACATAATTTGTGTTTTTTTTTTAATGGGACAAATAGGTCTTAATGTATATTTTAATGGTTTTCCAGTAGTGCTGATTACTTTGAGAGGTCAGGCTTTAATGCGTGTGTTTGGTAAGATTTAGCAGCCCCTGTTCAGAGACAGCTTTTCCTTCCATTTTAAAAGATAAGTTTTTACTTTTATTTCCAAATGCCCAGGAAATTTTAAGTGCTGTCAGTTTTATGAAAAAGTAATTAGGGAGTATGTCTTGCAAGTGGTTGGTTTGGCATCATCACTGAAGTTCTTAATTTGCCTGATGAGAATATCTCCTAATAAGATCCTTGGTGTGCAGCCCCTGCCCCGCTCTCCCTGGAAGGCCGGTGCCATAATTATTGTCTATATCTGGGCACTGTCAAATGAAGACAGGAGCCACAGTGGAAGGACAGCCAACTGACCTTTTTGAAATCCCACAGTTTAAAATTTGGGATGTGTCCTAACATACCCCCATTGCTTAAGGATTTGGGTACCAAGTTTTAAGACACTGGGCAGGTGGAGCCATAGTAAAAGCTTGCTTGTGTGTTGATTTTATTACATATAGTTATTGATACCGTGTAGGGCGCGGGAGAGCAGAGCTGTTTTCAGAGAATTACTAAGGAATTAAAGTGCAGTACAGAAGAGTCTAGAAGAGGTACCTTAAAGCGGGAATCGGTGGCATGTGCAGTAGTGGAAGTTCTCACTTCTTGTTTCCATTGATGATCCTCTTACTTGTAAGCACCCCCCGAGAAAGTGGAGGGGAAAGCATGACGCCTAATGACTCAAAATTGTAACTTAGCTCTGATAAAGGTTTTGTGAACAATAGCTGTGGATACCGGTGGGTGGAATCAATGCTTACAGGGTGTCAGGAAGGAAGAGCCCTGAAGACCAGACAGGGCGCTCCTGGGCTTTGTCTCGCTGCAGAAACAAGCAGATCCCTGGCCTGGGAGGCCCTGACTGACCCAGCGTTCCCTTTCCCTCAAGGCCTTTCTTGCCTTCTCTTCAGAAAGAAGGCACATCATTGCCAGCACGCATGCTCGCTCTCTCTTTCTCTCTCTTTTTGCTTTGTTTTCAACGCTCTTGGCTGTATTTCTTCTGATTTCGGTTGTCTTTTTTTGTGTACCTATGCCCTTTTTAAATTGCTCCCTACCCGTCTAACTCTTACTTCAGTAAAAGAGTTCACGTTAAATCCTGCTCTCTTCAATGTCCCCCATCTCACATCACGTGGGTGACAGATGTAAATTGTGACTGTGATAAACCTGTGTCCAAGGAAAGAAAAGCTTTAAGTGCAGAAGTGGAGGTAGACGCATGAAGAACTAATGCATAGACTTTGAAATCGGGGTTCTCAAACTGGGTTTATTTATGTAAGCAAAGGGAGGTCCTTGAACCCCTTCATGGCCGCATGCAAATGTTATTTGCATAAGTACAGTCTCCTAGGGGAGAAAATACACTGTTCAACAAATGTCCAAGGGCCTCGTGACCCCGCAGTGTTCGGCACCACCTAGGAGCATAGCGGCGTCTTTCTACAGAGCGCAGCGAGTCTCCAGTATTCTTTTATTTGTACTTAAAACAGTTTTTTTGTTGCTGTTCAAGTTCCATATTCAGGATCATTTTTTTAAAATTTCTTGTTTGGTTTAAGTTTTTGGTTTGCTTAATTAATGCTTTCACACAATATTGTTTAATTTTCATTGGTAACAGTATTCTGGCTGCTTTAAGGATTAAGAGTCATAATTGGGCCCCACTGAGACGACAGCCGTTTTTGGTCATTAGTGATACCTTGTGGACTTGCATCCTTTCGATCGGTAGATAAAAAGTTCAATTCTACCTGCAGTTTTATAACTGAACCTGTCTATAAAGTAAGGACAAGTGAGTGATAGATTTTAGGACATGAGTTAGCAGGGTGTTCTTTCTGAAACTCACATCTAACAGTAAATAACAAATATTGCTTAAATGACTGCTCTTGCTTAACTGACTTTGCTGCTCCCCACTGTCCTTAGAGCAAAACTACAGATACTCACTGTGGCTGGAGAGGTGCCGTTTGCCCACGGCCACCACAGCCCCTTATCTCTTCCTTTCAGGTTATGTGCCGTCTCCATGCAGGGACAGTGGCCCCTTTCCCCAACACCTGCCTCCTCTCCTGCTCCGTATTCCCCCCTAACCCCTTTCCCGAACAGAAGGAAAATTAACATTCATCTCTCAGGTGCAGTCTTCGATATTTCTAGTTCTTGCAGGCAGCCTCCCTGGCCTCTGGTCCAGCTTTCTGTCTGGCAGTGTGCTTTTCGTGTTTAGCCATAAAGAGATCTTCACGGGTCATCACCTATAGATCAGCCGAAGTTTTTTTAGACTATTGCGTAGTATTTTATATTATGAATATTACTATGGTTGTTTAAACTCACCCTCTATGGACGGATATTTAGGCTGTTGGCACTTTTGCTGCTTTTACCAACACTGCTGCAGTTTCTTATCACTAGTGAAATTGTTGTCAGCTGTTTATTTTGTAAATAAACAGCCAAATGGAGGGTATATTTAAGTAGATAATGCCAGCATGCCCTCCAGAAAGGCTTTTCAAGTATCAGAGGTGCATCAGGTGACAGAAAAGGATGTGGATAACTACGGGCACAGTTCCTTTCTCTTAGAGTCTGTCCCTAAGGAACTGGCAAGATCCAGCTTTTTCCCCGTTTTCCTACTCCCTAAGTTCTGGGCTGTTGAAATTGCAGTCTTCTGTCCTATAGAAACTCAGAGACCTGTGAATTGAAATTGCAGTCTGACCATCAAAGTGTTCTTAAAAGAAGAATTAATTATAGGCTTCCTGGTGACAAAAATGTTCTTCATCTGAGAATCACAACGTACCTAGGATATTTGCTCTTTAATCCACACAAAATCTGGGGTACAATTTTTTGCCACCTTATTGTTGACGTTCCTTATCTACTCTGCAAGCCGTTCTCCACAGTCTCAAACAAAGGCAAAAGCTGTTTTCTGCTTCCTTGAAAAAACTCCACGATGACTGAACTGTACATCTTGTAACAGGATTTGGGGTTGAATAAGGAACATAGTATTAAGTGACTGTAGTCTCAGCTACTTTTCTTTTACAAAAAGAGGAAATATAATTTCCCTGTGACTGTGGTAATCCCCTTTGACATCCCACTTGATGAAATTATATTCTTTATTGGGTATTGAAATAAACTTGTGCAAAATGGTTTGTTAACCTTTCTGGGGAGGGGGTACTGGTTCCTACTGAAGGGAACTTGGCACCTCACACGCAGCTATTGCAGGGATTGGCTAGTTGATTTTTTTTTTTTTTAAATATTTATTTTACAGTAGAACCCTCGGTTTTCAAAAAAAAGTAACTGGAAGTTGGGTGGTTGATTCATTTATAGATTTTGCACTTGTAAAACTCCTAATGTCCATCCTTATTTTCAAAATCACTGGTTGCCCTAATTCCTTTGCAGCTAATGGCCAATTTTACACTTGTACTGAGAGGCCAAAAACTGATTTCTCCGCGAGATGGGGAGTGTGACAACGACCCCCTTGTGTCCTGTCCTTTGGTATTTGCCCGCGGGTGGCAGCCTCTCACCTCTCCCACAGCCTGTTTGTTCCTGCCTCCTCCGAGGCTGTGACTGAGTCTGGCCTCTTTGGTGTACTGTGTGCGGAAGTTGTGCCCCTTCTGGGAAGACAATTCTCGAAGAGAAAGAAATGCTTGGTTCTCTGGGTTCTCGGGGAGCAGGGATGTTTTTGTTTTTGTTTATGTGTATGCAAGCCACTGAACAATGGATGGAGAAGTCAGAAATCAGACACAGCTCCTCGCACATCTCTTTGCAGAGATCGAGTCGGGGATGGGGGAGCGAAGGTGATGGCCTGTCGGAGAGGCAGGAAGGGAACACTTTTGAATGGGAACTGAGGGAAGGGGGTGAAATGAGGAGTCTGTGTCCTGGTGACTCAGTTTTTAAGTACTTCCTCTCTTGGTTCCTGTAATCACACCAGGAGTGTTGCAGGGTGTCGATGCGTGTTGCAGAGCAGCCCCGCATTTCCTGGCTGATAATCCCTGCTCCATCATTCCCTGCTGACCTGGGCAAGTTATTTAACACCTGCTAACCTCAGTCCCCTCACAAGTGGCCGTGTACCAATAGCGTTTCCCCGTAGGGCCCTTCGAGGGTGCTCTAATTAATGCAGGGTTCTCAAGTCAGTGTCCCTGACATTTGGGGCCAGATAGTTCTTGTTGTGGGGGAATGTCCCGTGCATTATAGGATGTTTAGCCACATCTGGCTTCTACGACGGGGTGCCAGTAGCACCACTTCAGTTGTTATAAGTAAAAATGTGTCCAAATATTGTCAATGTCCCCTGGGGGGGAGGGCCATAGTGGCCCCCAGTTTAATGTATGTAAAGCCCCTCACTCAGTACTTGGCACGTAGGAATATTCTTCAGTGTTTGCGTAGGGGAGGCGCTTGATAAATGTGTGACTGAATGAGTGAATGTTGGTGTTGCTGGTGTTAGGCAGTTGAAAGAGTGCTAGCTGCTTCCTTAGACGTCACATCAAGGAGCAGGACCCTGTTGAGATTCTCAGGGCCCTGCAGTAACTAAATCTTTCGGGTGGCTACCAAGGACGAGCACTCTCTCTCCATCGAAGTTTCTCTGAGGTTGCACAGCAGCATCTAGGAAGTGCCAGAGTGGTTCTGACTGTTTGTCTTTAATTCCAAGACACAGTTTTTCTCTTGTCTCATTATTTCTGAAATCTGAATGGATTGTAAAGTTGAAGGGTACATTCTTCTTCCCCAAAGGCTGACACTGACACACTTGATGGCAGCTTTGAAATGAAAGAACATGGGATTTCTGTGACTGTTTGGGCTTTCACAATGGCCTGGGAGCTCTCCATGGGCAAAAGCTGTCTTACCACGTTGTTTTTTCCCAGCGCTCAGCACAGTGTCTCAAACATTTGAACAGCCTGCACTTTCCAGTGTTCTGTTAGGATAGCCTTCAGCTGCCGTTTGTATGGTTTTGGACCTTCATTCAGCTCAGGACGAAAAGCAGTGCAGTCTCTCACATGATTCAGTACCAGCAGTGCGTTTTTCAGTAGTCCCTATTTTACTCTTTCTGCAGTGTCATCGAATGGTTATTTTACTGCATTTTGCTCACTGTGGAGATGAGTATGTGGTACAAACTAGTTTTCTGATACTGGTGACAAGAAATATGTGTCTCAAACTTTTACAGGAGGGTTGCATCATAAGTGCTTATAACTTATGCAAAGTATACTAAGTGATGTCACACAAGAGGAAAATAGTGTGGCTAATTTTACCAGTTATTAAATGTATATTATTGCCCTGAAATGTGCTTGAAATGGGAAGTGTGAATCATCTAAGATGTAAGTTCCATGAGGACAGGGTTATGCTCACTGCTGTTTCTTCAGCATCCTGAAGGAGCATTTTGAACATAGTAAGTACACAGATAATTGTGGAGTATTGATATCCTTGTCCTTTACTTGGTCTCAGTTCCCTCAAGTATCTCAAAGTGTAAGCATCTCATTGCCCTGTGATTCTGGTGTTTAATTATATGAATTTGTAAAATAAGGTCCCTAAACACAAGCCAGCTATTTCCTCTGGTGGAAATGGCCGTCTGTTCTCACATCAGGGACACGACTGGCTGTGTAGGACTTACTACTTAGGCTCCATGTGGTGTCTCAGAAAATTTCAAGGATGATTTCAACTGACTTTAGAAACTAAACCGAATTCTTTCTTAAACTGGAACACCACTGTCAAAATCTAGATAGATGAAAATCATTAGTCGTGCAGAAAGCTATCACATTCATTGTATGTTCGATGGGTTTAAGCTGATCACAGTACTCTTGTGTTTCCCTTTGAAGTGCCAGAAATATGTGTATCTCCGGAGACTGAGTTTGGAACAGAGCTGGGTTTTTCTTCACCCATGAGTCTACTGAGTCCATACTTTGTGCCTTTGACTGGTTGGTCACTTTTCCAGCCTGCCCCTTTCCTTCCTGATTGAATATTCATGCTATAGTAAAGAATGGAAACATTATCATCTTCTAATGACCTAAATCTGATTTTCAAGTGTTCTACAACTGAAACATATTTAAAGAAAGGCAACGGGCCCCACGACAAGAAATCTCAGAAGGAAGAGTGGAAATGTTCCCGCTTTAACCTAGTGTAATTATTTTTCCTGTTCGGTTGCGTAGGCAGGCTGCCAGAAGATAGGGGTACAAACTAATTAACCGTTTGCAGAGATATTGCCGTGTCATTACTGATAAGCATAGACGTAAATAAGGCAGTGTGTCAGCTGTTTTCCTGTAATGAGGGAGGACAGAAATATGTTAACTAAAATAAAATAGACCAAAGGCTTAGTTGGGGGGGAAAGTATAGTTTCTGTTGGTTTCCTTTTTTAGCACATAAAGTTCTTTGTCCCTGTTGTCTTAAGTGATTTCTGATATGTTGAAGGGGGAAGAAAATATGGATTGCCATGTTAGTCTTTGTAAAATACAGTTGAATGCTTTGTACCTCAATTGAGCATATTTAGATCCCACCCCCACCCACTAAAATAATTTCCAATATAAATTTTTATACACCGTAATTTAGGGTAATTGGGATGTATTAGGCCAGTGGTGAATTTTAAGCAGTATTACGTATAAACTAACGTATGTGAATAGTTTTGCCCAGGCAAGAGCCTTAAAGTAAACGGTTTTCATAATGTAAGAAGCTGTTTCAGTTCTGTAAGGAATCTTTAAATCTTTGTATTTCTTGTTTACTCTTCCTGAGAGGTGACAGTACTAGGAACCTTAGAAAATACTTGTTAGAAGAAGGATTGAAGCTTTGTGACCAGTGACACGTCATTGCGTGCTGGTTGGGGACTAGGATCTGGCATCTACTAGATGCGACATTTCACCCCAGATCCATCTCTTCCCAGCTTTGTGATCTGGGCCAGTTACTTCATCTTTCCACGCCTGTTTCCTCATTTGTAAACGTGGACTAATAATAGTACCTGTACTGCAGGGTTGTTGTAAGGATTGCATGAAATAAAGATTATAAATTACTGTAGCACATTGGCCCAGTAAATTCTCAATCATGTTTGACACAGTGGCTGTTGTTGTTTAATATTGTACTTTAGACATGTGCCTCACCTTTTACTTTAAAAGCACCAAAGAAACCAACCAGACAAAAGAAGTGGGGAGAAATGGGTGTTTAACTTGAGGCATCACTGACATGTGGCTGAGGTGCTGTTGTCTGCCAGCCACAGCTGTTTGCATGTGGTTGTGGTAAGTGAGCTTCAATACCTTGTTCAGGTATGGTGACCCATTTCTCCTGGAAGGACAAGGAGTGAAACTGCAGAGTCTGAAGAAGTAAAACTGAGATAAGAGAAAGCATAAAACTTTCTTGTGAAAGTATTACCCGTTAGGTCTTCTAGTTATTGAAACAGAAATGAGCTAACAGTCTAAACAAACTTGAAATACTTTAATATTTCCCAACGGTAATAAACTGTACCTAATCTGTTTAAACAGAAAAGGCCTTTGTAACATTAAAAGAGATTAGGAGTAAAATTGATTACCAGCAGTCAACATTCCTCTTTCCCCCCATAGTGTTTCCTTACAAATCTATCCTTCCTCAAACCCAACCAGAAAAGGCTGCTGTACAAGTGAGTTTTGTGCACGAAGCGAGGCTTAACAGAAATGATTACTGAACTAAAAAAGTTCAATATTCAGAGAAGTTGGTGTTAAGACAAAAAAAACAAAACAAAACCAATTCCTACTTCAGGGGCCTATTCTGATCTATTCCCAGCTGTCTCCTAGGTCTGACCAAGTGCTGTCCAATAGGCGACATGGGGGTATTTGTGGAAGGAGTGGAAGCGTGAATGAATCGGGTTGGTCTGAGTTCTTTTCACAGGCAGCAATAACAACATTAAATTGACATATATGTATGAGTGCAACAGAATCTTTTTAGACACAGGGAAGATTTATCTTTATTTTTATTGTAACTTCTCTTTAAATAAAGCTGCCTTTGGGGAAAGCTTTAATTCACTTGAGTATAAGCAGTGAGTAAGTTTCAGATATTTCTGCATGGTTTTCATCATTCTTGGAACCATATTTCTAATTCCTGGATGACTTTGAATTATGGACACTTAGTACATATGCCTTGCCTATTTTTTGTTTTGTTTTTTTCATATGGAGGAAATAATGTCTTAGGATTTAATTTATAAAGCACTGTTCTAAAATTAGGGGAGAGTCATCAAGACGATGGCTTCCTTGGTATCTTCTTGGAAATCTCAGGGGCATCTAGCTTTCACTTGTCCCGGTATATGTTCTTCATTCTCAGACCTGGCATTCTTCCAGGATTCCTCCTCAGAAACTGGTACCACCCATCCATCCTGCTCTGCAGGATGGAAAACGTGGCATCATCTCTGTACCACTACCCTTCTATCCAGGCCATTACCAAGTCATATCAAGAATTCTTTTTAAATACCTGAATTTTCTCTCTGCCATCTCCTAGTCCAAGCTACCCCATGTCTCTCACCTGTACTATTACAAACAGCAACTAACTGGCCTTCTCACTTCTACTTTCAGGCCACGAATCTCCATTCTATACACTGCAGTCTGAGGAGTGTTGAAAATAATAAACAGCCTGATGATATTATCCTCCATTAAAATACTTTCAGTAAACATTTTCAAATGGCAGAGTGGGGACCTCTAAAAATCTTCTCCTCTATGAAAGCAGTGAGAACACTGGCAAGAATTGTCAAAATTAACTTTTTCAGAATTCTGAAAATTAAAGGCTTACAGGATCTGTTGAGAATTTATGCAAAAAAAATGGCTGAATCTGTAAATACAGCAAACTCTGGTGTTTTCAGTCTCCCCTATTTCAACCTTCCCTCTCCCTCATAGCTCCACAGTAACTTAAAAACCAACAGCCTCACAACTATGGTAGCTATCAAAAACAGCAGCGTAGATGCTATCAGAGGGGACAGACTGGGTTCGGAGGTCCTGCAAAGCCCTGCCCCCAGAGAATTCTCTGTTTGAATTGTCTTGTAGCTCCCTAAAAAGCTCCAGTCTCAGAACTTGTCTCTGCTTGAGCTGACTCATAGCTCACTTTGTGCTCTATTCCTAAGGTGTTTGTCAAAAAAAAAAAAATAGCAGCAATTATTGAATATCGAAGGTGTCTGAGGTGGTGGTAACAGTTGGTGCTAACAAGAGCCTAATGAAAAAACTAAATAGGAAGCATTGGGTGTCAACTGGGACTTGAAAGAGTTCCAGCATATTTCTAGAAAACCACATGTGTAGGTAGGGCTGTACACATGCCCAGGAATGACCTTGAAAAGGCCTTACTGCTCATCTCTGGCTGACCTTGAGGCTCTATGCAAACAGGAAGTGAAGGCTAAAGCAGAGTTGTAAACCACTTGTTAGAGTATAGAAGGCATGCCCCAACATAAACACAGAGCCCCTCAGCAAAGGGTAGGAGACGTATTGGTTCAAGACATTTAAGGGAATCCTGTCCAATAATTAGATAACCAAGCAGCGACCTGACTTAACCAAACATAACAAAGAGTACAGACTTTACACAGTTACCAAGTTAAATAACTAAACAACAAAAATGACAGGTGGATCTGATTTCTAGAATTGCCACATTGTATTATTTAAATTGTCCAGTTTTCAACAAAAAATTACAAGACAGGCAAAGAAACAGCAAATACAGCCCACATGCAGAGGGAACAAAGCATGAGATAGAGCCATATCAAAGCAAATATTTTATATACTGTTGAAATTAAGTTGATTTTATTCAAATTACACTGTTTGAAGTTAAAATGTTAATTGTAATCTCCAGGACAACCGCTAAGAAAATAGGGAGATAAAAGTAAAAGAGAAAAAGGTGAATTAAAAAGGTGTACTAGAATATATCAGTTTAACACAAATTAAGGCAGTAATAGAGGAACAACAAAAAAAAGATACACGTAGAATAAAAAGCAAAATCACAGCCATATATCCGACTGTATCAATAATTAACATTAAATGTAGATAGATTAAACGCTAATTCGCAAGCAGAAGTTAGCAGAATAGCTCCAAAAAGATCGTGATCCAACAATGTGTGCTATCAGCAAGCGACATAATCTGAGATTCAAAGTCAGAAACATGTTAAAAGTTAATAGGAAAGACATACCATGCAAACAGTAGTCAAAGGAGAGCAAATCTGGCTATAAAAATATCAGACAAAAGAGGTTTTTTAAAGAAATTGTCATTATAGATAAAGGGGGACATTTTTAAAATCATGAATGAGTCTATCGGGAAGAATTAACAATTATAAAGGTACATGTGCCTAACCTAACCTAACAAAGCTTTGAAATACATAAAGCAAACAACTGACACTGAAAGGAGAGTGACAATTTAACAATAATAGTGGGAGACTTCAATAACTGACTTTCAAGACTTGATACAACTGCCGGTAGAAGATCAAGAAAAATGTAGGAGACTTGAAAATCATAAACCAACTAGACCTAATCAACAACAGCAGAATACTGACTCATTCTTCTCAAGTGCACATGAAACATTCTCCAGGATCATATTAGGCTGTAATAAATAAAGTAAGCTTCAATAAGTGTAAAAAAACTGAAATTACACAAGTACAAAGTACATTCTCTAACCACAGTGGAGTAAAATTAGAAATTAACAACGGAAGGAAATTTGGGAAATTCACAAATGTGGAAATTAAACAACACACTCCTAAGTAAGCCATGGGTCAAAGAAGAAATCACTACAAATTAGAGAATACTTTGAAATTAATGAAAATGAAACACAACATACCAAAACAGTGAAAAAGAAGGTGTACCCAATTCTATGTTGATCCTTAAAATAAAGCCTTGCTGCTTAAAAAATGGTCACAGACCTCTGTATCACCAAGAACCTGGTTAGAATTACTGAATTTCGGGCCCCTAACCAGATCTACCATTTCAGAATCTGCTCTTTAACAAGATTCCTAGGTGACTTCTATGTTTGAGAAGCACTGAAAATAGTGCATCATACAGTCTGGCCTGAAACTTTAATAACATTACCAATATTGGAGAAATTATTCATATAGTAATCCAAGCTTTTCCAAACCCATCTATCTATCAAATGTATATTGAGCATATTTGCTCAAATGTATATTGTTAAAATGTGTATTTAATATACGTTGTAGAAATAATATATATTGCATAATATATATTAAGTACATTAGTCTGTAGCTTTCAGTTCTTGTGATGTCCTTGGTTTTGGTATTAGGGTACTGGGCTCAGTAAGTTGAGAAGTATGCCCTCCTTTTCTATTGTTTAGAAAAGTTTGTGTAGGCCGGGTGCTAATTCTTTATACATTTAATAAAATTCACCAGTGAAGTCATCTGGACCTGGGCTTTACTTTGTGGGAAGTTTTAATGTTACTAATTCAAATTTTTGTGCTGGATTTATTCAGATTTTCATTGTGACCATTAAGATAGAAGAGCTAAAGAGCATTTTTCTCTCTGTCTTGAGGCATCTGAAGCAAACTTAAGACACTTAGTCCACGTTCATTATCTATTAAAAGTCCTGAACCTTCTGGGGCATGTCGTTGGTAAGATACTTAGAAACTTTACAAATAAGAGCTAATTACAACTTATAACGCCCCGTTAAGGTACTTATGAAAGATACAGATCTCTGGTGCGCTGTATTCACCACGGCCGCCCGGCTGTTGACTACTCAGTTGTAACACAAAGCAAATAACGTTTGACGTGCCAACTGAAGTCTAGCCATTTATGTTTTCATTTCCACGTGTTCATTGCTGGTGTATAGTAAGACAATTGATTTTTGTTGACCTTGTGTCCACAAACAGACTGATTGTGTCCTCCCCTCCCAGCCCCGCGGCATTTATGAGTTGAAACTTAATCCCTAATGTGATGATTTTTGGATGTTGGGGCCTTTGAGAAGTGGTTAGATCATGAGGGTGGAGCCCTCCTGAATGGGATTAGTGCCCTTGCCTAAGCCACCAAGTCTATGGTATTTTGTTATAGCGGCCCAAAAAGACCACGGTAAGTTTGTGTCCTGTGGTCACAAATTTTAGGAGGGTTTTTTTTTGTAGATGCCTTGTGCTTTTCTATCTACATAATGCGTCAGGTCATTTGCAAATAGGAGTAGTTTTGTTTCTGTCTTTCAAATCTGTGCCTTTTCTTTTCTTTTCTTGCCTTATCTTTCTGGCTAGAACTTCAGTACTATGCTGAATAGCAGTGGTGAGAGTGGATATTCTGCCTCGTTCCGGATCTTAGGAGGGAAACATGCAGACTTTAGCCATGAAGTATGTAGTTAGTTTAGGTTTTTTTGTTAATGTTCTTTGTCAGGTTAATGAAGTTCCCTCTATTCCTAGTTATCTGGGGTTTGCTCTTTTTTTTTTTTTTTTTTTTTTTTACCATGAATACATTTTTCTGCATCAATTATTATGGTAGTGTGATTTTTCATACTACCTAATACTGTCATAGTTGGGTTATGAGTTATTTGAAGTGTCTTGCTTAGTTTCCAAGTGTTTGGAATTTTTCTTGTTATCTTTACGTTACTGGTTTCTAATTTAATTCTGTTGTGGTCAGAGAACATACTTGATATGATTTCAGTTCTTTTAAACTTGTTGAGGTTTGTTTTATGGTCTGCATAAGGCTAACCATTTAAACACATAAAGATAAGTCAGTAGGCAGTGCCATCCCATAGTTCTATGAGAGCCATGGGTGTCCTGCATACAAGATACCTGGCAGATAAGGTATTACTGTGTTGGCTGCCTTTTGAACAAAAGAAGGAATGGTATTCTTAACAAAATCATGAGGTTATAACCATAACCATAATAATAATGATAATAAAATTGACACTGTGCTTTTCTGAGTCCTTATATAAACTCTGCTTACTGTGTTTAGACAAAGTTAAGCATTTTACATGAATAATCTCATTCAATCCAACAGTCAACTGAAATAAATATCATTGTTTTCTCCATTTTTTAAATGCAGAAACTGAGTGCCTAGCAGTTAAGTATCTTGCTTGAGGTTACGAGACCAGTGAAGTGGTAATCTCTCTTAGTGCACATTTGACCATAGGCTAAAAGCTCAGCTGAATTGTAGTGATGCAGAGAAGACCCAGTAAGGATTTGGGGTGGAATTTCCAGATTTAGGGCACATAGTATGTCAGGCTTGATTTCTGTCTTGAAAGCTCACAAGTGCTGACAGTATTTTGAGCACACATGAGGCAGCCTGTATGTGTACTGCCACGTTGGCCACCTTTGTAGCCCAGCCTGCCTTCCATAACCCAGTTTCCCTAGGATTTCGGTGTTTGTCTCCTGTGTTCTGTCCCAGGTACTGTGTCTCCATTTCAGAACAAGCAGTGGCAGTAGCTCTTGGGGCTTTTACCTATGGAGAGTCATTCACTGTAAGGTTGGCCACTTGTAGTTAGTGATTAATAAATATTAGGACCATTTTCTTCTATCTAACTCTTTAGTCCTCTGGTGTTTGGTTGGTTGCTTTTTTACTTGAAACATCTCAGTTTTCTTTTTTTAATCCCATTTTTATTGACTACTTTGGTTTGCAGGGCCTCAAACTACATATGTTTTAGCAGGTTGATGATTGGCCTTTTTTTGTCCCTGCTTGGTTTCATCATATAACATCTTATAGTCAAGGGAAAGCCCAGTTCCCTTTATTTATTGGAGCAAAGGACATGAATTTGGTTGAAGTGTGTGGAGGGTGTAAATAAGGTTCTATTTTATTCTTTCCCAGTTGTTAAAGTTCGTTTAATAGCAGTTAAAATTTTTTTATGTCATTGATGTTTTGGTTTTTTTTATGAGAGCTTTTTTTTTTTTTTTAAATAAATTTTATTGGGGAACAGTGTGTTTCTCCAGGGCCCATCCGCTCCAAGTAGTTGTCCTTCAGTCAGGTTGTGGAGGGCACAGCTCAGCTCCAAATCCAGTTGCCATTTCCAGTCTTTAGTTGCAGGGGGTGCAGCCCACCATCCCATGCGGGAATCGAACCGGCAACCTTGTTATTGAGAGCTCGCTCTAACCAACTGAGCCGTCCGGCCTCCCCTGGTGTTACTTTTGATTACCCATAATTGAAAGTTACCATTTGAAACAAGTTTGAGACTGACTCTAGTAAAAGCCCGGTTATGTGCAGACCAGCCTTCCAGGTCCAGCAGGTTCCTTACACGTGTTTCAGACACCAGTGGGGCTGAGAGTCCTAGTATTGAAGGAAACCTTTGAGGAGCAATGAAAGCAGACAGTCCAGAGGTGGCCTACAGAAGTCCACTGTTGCGTACGCTGTGTTGGTTGACTTTGATTAAGCAAGGCAGACGAGTAGAGACTTCTTGGAGAAGCAGGGAGGGCACTGAGCGTGGAAAGTCTTGTTAAAGTGAGGTGGTGAAGAGCATGTACTTTAAAGGAGTAGTTTACCCTCAAATCTCAGCCTCTACGTGGACTGGCTCTGTAACTTAAAGCAGGTAATCTTGTGCCCCACTTGCTTTATCTGTAAAGTGGGGAAAACATCCCCGAGAGATAGGTGGTGTTGTGAAGATGAGTATGTTAATACTTGGTACTTTAGCTGGAACTTTGGAGGTACTCAGTAATTGCAAACTTGTATTATTTTTGTTATGTGTATTCTCAGAGTTGTTGTGATTTTTGTTCACTGATATATACCCAGTACCTAGAATACTGTCCAGGCATAATAGGTATTCAGTATGTGAATGAATGATATATATGAAGTACTGCCGTGATATCTGACACAGACTAAGCACTCAGTACATAGTGTTACAGGAAGTGGTGGCTGTAGACCAGCAGAGATTAGAGGCAGTGGCCAGTGTAACACACAGTAAAAATAGAAATAATTATAGTAGGTGAGGCAGAGCTAGCACAGGCTCTGTTCCAGACATAGTTACAAGAGCTTTATGTGTAGTAACTTTATCCTCATAATTACCTATTAAGGTAGCTACTAGTATCCCCATTTTACAGATGAGGATCCAACACAGAGGAACTTGCCCAAGGTGACACTCCTGATGAGCGATGGCATTGGGATTTGAACTCAGAAGACTGATCCAGAGGCCTTAAGGAAATTCTTTTGTTGAGAACCTGCTGTGAGTCAGGCGCTGTGGTGTTACGCAGACCTGGCCCCAACCCTCATGACGATTGTATCTTACTGAGGAGAGAGCCAAAACACAAATGATAAATAACTACTGAGTGAGACAGAATTGTATGAAGAGATTGGGTCCTGCTTTAAATTGGTTGTCAGGGAAGGGCTTTCTGATAGAAAGTAAGCTGAGACCTGGAGCCAGGCAGGCAAAGCATTCCATCCAGAGGGAACAGAAGTGGGGAAGTGACTGGCGTGTTGCTGTATTGTCAGGATTAGAATTCTGGAGTGGAAGGTGTGAGGCGAGTGCTGTGACTTGAGTTTGCAGAGGTCAGGCAGGGCCTCCTAAGCATTGCTTTTCATTCTGACTACAGCGGGAACCACTGAGGGGTTTAATCACACCAGGTGACATTTATGATTGAACAACATCACTGGTTACTAGGCCTAGGAGGTTTAGAATAGGTGGAGGGAAGCACGGCCACTGTTTAGGTCCAAGACCAGAGCAGACAGTGATGGGGAAAATGGTTTTTAAAAAACGAGCTCACATTTGCACTGTCTAAGCATTTCACATATATTCAGCAGTCCTCCCAGCAAGCCGTGTGAGGGTGGTACTATTACTGTACCCAGTAATAGAGGAGAAACTGAGGTAAAGGCTCCTCAGTGGCAGGGCTGACCCCAGAGGCTGTGCCTGTAAGTAAGCTCTGCCTTGGCAGACTAGGTGCTTCCATCTGTGTCTCCCACCATCCATGTGTCCTCTGAGCTGCAGTGAGGAAGGAAGGAACTGCAGACCCATCTTTGGCTTCTGCCCTCTGCCTCACCCCCATCCACCGTCTCCTGAGCTGTTTGCAGGATCCTGCAGAGCATGTCTCCAGCGTGGTTTCCCCCATCTTCATCACACAGGTACTTCCTTCTGTCTCGTTCTGACTTTTGCATCAGCCCTTGAGGATCACCCTCTCCCCCTTAGCGAAGTGCATCCACGTTCAGGCCAGAGTGACTTTCTGTATCATGTGGCTTGCTTGCTTCAAACGCTGGGCTCTCTCTCCCTGGCTTGCAGGGTAGAGCTGAAACTCTGAAGCGTGGGCCCTGACTCTCTGCAGAGAACACCCGCAGCTCTCCGATGCGTCTCACTGCTTCCAGGGAGGAGTGAGTGGTGAGCAGGGGGAGCGCGAGACCCCTTGAGAGTTAAGCTCACATTGTAAAATAGTTGCTGTTTGCTCTACAGCAGGTCCTCGAATAACATCCTTTCCTTCAGCGTCATTTTGGTAAAGCGTTGATGAAATGCCCTAGGAACTTAACTCTTGTTGATGTCAGTTAGCCTCTGGTAAAATTCGTTCCATTATACGTCCTTTTGCCACAGTTCCAAGAAACTATCAACGTTACGTGAGGACTTACAGTATGTATCAGTCTCCTGCAACTCTAATTGGTGAGAGCTGAGGCCCTTGCAGCAGACATGTCAGTGGCTATATGTTTGGTGTTTTTGTTTATTTTGTTAACGTTTACTGAGTGCTCTTTATGGATTAGTTCATTTAATCCTCACAATAACACTGTGAAATGTGGGTCCTGTTAGCTGTGTTTTATAGATGAGGAGACTGAAGTTGAGAGAGTAAGTAATTTAACCATGTTCGCATAGGTAGTAAGAGGACAAAGAGGGGAGAATGGGGCTTGAATCCAAGGAGTCTGACTCCAGGTTTGCTCTTACTACTCACTGCTCTGCACACACTAGCAAGAGAGAATTTGCCAGTGTGCATATTTGAGAATCAGACCTACAAAAGTTTTACCAGAAGCTACCTCCTAGAATGGGAGCATATGTTCAAGGGAGATATTCTCATCCTTGAACTTTTCTGTCACCATGACATACCCAAGTCCAGTGGATGACTAGATATTATTAAATGACGTAAAGGCACAATTCTAACCTTGGCTGATGATGGCACCACGGGGACTTAATCGAATACTTCAGTTATTAGCCATCAAGTAATATTTAACACACATTGATTTGCTGCTTCCTGTCAGTCACATTGGGCATTGTTAAGCACTGTCAAAGCAGAAAAGAAGACAGACGTGGAACTCAGTCTAGTGGGAGGAGATTAAGACTCACATAGCTAGTTGGGTACTTGTAAATGCGGCTGGTGCTGTGTGGCAAGGCTGCGTCCGTGCTCTGACAGCGTGTGCCAGGGCACTGCCTAGCCAAGTCTCCAAGGAAGTGACACTGAGGCTGAGACTGAAGTAAAGCAACAAGCCAGGTAAAGATCTGGAGAAAGTTCTGGGCAGAGGGAACAGCAAGCAGCAGGGCGCTATGACAGGAGAGAGCACCGTGTGCTCCGGGAACCGAACGAAGGCTGGAGAGGCCAGACGCAGAGAGCCAGTGGGAAAGAGGCAGGTTTGGGCTGTTCCAGGCCTCGTGGCCAGGTCGAGATTCTTAGCTTAGCTTTTATCCTGAGAGCACCTGGAAGCTCTGAAAGAGTTCTAGACGCCAGACATTGCTTCACTGACACCCAGCGAGAGCTCACTTCTCAGGCTACGTACGGCAAGGAGACTGTTGCAGACAGGGCTCAGAGGTATCTACTTAGAAGTTCCCATCCACAAATCCTACGCCAGTGAGTGGCGGACTGTAACGGAGTTCTGGGTGGGATGAGTAAGAGCACAGAGAGGGCACTGGAGCTGGCTCTTTGGAATGGTGAGGATTCCAGCAAGAAGAGGGAAACGCTTTCGTGCTGCAGGAACTGTGCTGGCTGGAAGGTAGGATGGTGGGAGAGCAGGAGGCTCTGAGAAGGCCCAGACAGTCTTGCAACTGGAGCAGGTTGAGTCCGACGGGAGCGACGCGAGGAGCAGAGCACTCAGGGTCTTGCTTGCCGAGACATAGGTCAGGGGCCCACGCCGCACTGGAGTCAGCAGAGCTGTCCAAGGAGAGGAAGGGCGTTACAGCTTTGTAGGCTGGTGGCTTTAGCAGCAGAGCGAGGAGGGCTGAAGTGGGCGACACTGAGGCCCTCTGAGGAGGTGTCCTGGGTGTGGGGTGCGTGGAGGCCATCAGGCCCTGACCTCGGCACTGGCGGGGGGAGTGGCGTGGAGGAGACAGGTTCTGGCAGTGTTTGGGGGGGATATTGGGAATTAGCTGGGCTTGTGAGCCCGGCAGGTCTCACCTTGCCTCCGCCACTTAGGAGCTGTGCGGTCTCAGTGTCTGTGTTCCTTAGTTTCCTGAGCAGTACAACAGAATGCATGACTCCTGTCTCACAGGCTGGGGGGCCATGCAGTGAGCGCTTCCTGGGGCCTTCTGAGGCAGGAATTAGTGCTCTTCATCTTTCTGCCCTGCGAAAGTGCTCAGTGAATTAAGTACGATCACCATCTGACAAATGAAGAGACTGAAGTTCAAAGAGGGTGTAGCACTAGCTCAAGGTCACATTGTGTTCAGTGGCCCATACTGTTAGGCACTCTGCTTAAAATACCTGTGACAGGAGTAACTAATAGGGGAGGGAGAGGGGCAGCCCTTCAAAGAGATGGCGGCTGAGCAGAGACTTGGCGTGTGAGAAGGCAGCGGGCATCCTGGGAAGCCAGGCCGAGCCAGCTGTGAGCGAGCTCTCTGGGCCTGAGGACAGAAGGCAGGTCAGTGAGCCTGCCGCAGACGGAGCCAAAGAGAGAGGAGCGGGGATGAGGGAACAGTGTGACAGGGAGGTGGACAAACAGCTGCCAGGGCCGTGGGGGCTGTGGAAAGGGTTGGGATTTTATTCCGAGAGTGGGGAAGCCACCGGAGACATTTTAAGGGTAGTGACATGATCTGTTGGAGGATGTCCAAGGCCCACCTTGGTGGCTTCGTGGAAGGGATTGTAGACCACCTGGGAGACGTCTTCCCCGGTCCATCGGAAAGGTGCTGTTAGCAGACTCTACAGCGGTGGCCTCGCCAATGTAGAGAAGCGGACAGCGGTTTTAGTGTAGAGCCGACCGGACCTGCTGCTGCCCAGATGTGGTGTGGCAAAGAGCAGTCATAGGTGACGTCTGGGTTTTTAGCTTGAGCAGTTGGGGGGATGAATAGTGCCACTTACCCAAAGTGGGGAGGGTTTTTGGGGGTGGGGAACAGGGCAGGGTCGAAAGTGAAGTTTTCTTGGACATGCTTGTTCCCTCTGAGAGGTGTAGAAGACATCCAGATGCAATGTTTAATAGGCAGTTGGATAGTGTGAGTCTAGACAGAGCTTGGGAGCCGCCTGGGATAGAGACAGAGCTGTGGGAGTCGTTGGCATGTAGAATTCTGGGAGCATGGGAGAAGGGAGACGGTCAGGGTGCTACATACTCAGGTTTCAGTGATGGCGCAGGTCTCAGCATGGGGATGCGTTTGCTCCTGTTGAGGGTCTGACTGGGGGAAGAGTGCGTTCATTCTGCAGGTGACTGTGGGGGTTCCGCACATGTGCTCACGTGTCCGTGTGCCTAAGCCCTGTGCTGGCGTGGGGTCTCCAGAGTACCCGATGGCCTGCATGTGGTGCTGGGCCACTCGCTGATTGGAGGTTGGGGCACCTGGATCCTGAGAAAGATTTAGGGCTTCCACTCAATAAAGTCTATTCTTACAAATTAGTGCAGCGTCCATGGTCTCAAGTACAACTTTAAAACTTCTCATTATTTTGAAGTATATAATGATTTAAGTTGTATATTAAAATGTGTTTTGTAAACTTTTTTTTTTAAACTCAGTAGGAACTCATTTTTATCAACTCTGTTTTATTTTCTGTTGTAAATCAAGCTCTTCCCTCCTTGCATTTGGGCAAGTTCCATATGTTAATTTGTAGATGGGCTGATTGTGAATTTATGCTTTAAAAATACTCAGGAACATACATACTGTCTCTCGCAAAAATTATTTCATTTTCTCTGTTGCCACAACATTCCACACTCTGTTCCTGTTGCTAAGGCCTCTGGAATGTCCCAGTGCAGAAAAAGGATATAGAGCGCTTTTTTTTTTCCAGGAAGAAGACATTTTATTTAAATTATTTTGTGTCCTCTAACTTACTTCCAAATATGGATATCTGAAAGTAAAGAATTTAGAAAGCTAAAATTAAAGTTGCTGTAGATTTTCATAACAGGCACTTGATTTCATAGGGTAGTGTGAACGAGATGCGAGTGTACCGTGTTTCTTTCCGCAGGGTTTCTGTGTGTACGCACGTGTGCACACATGCGGGCTTTGTAGGGAGCTGTGATGTGCTAGTCAGAGATTACGAACTGAGCTCACAGGTAGTGCAAACCTGAGTGAGTCCTGGTTGTGCTTTCTCGCTGGGTGATATTAGTGTGTTTCATGTGTCCATCAGTAAAATGAGGATTAAAACATATAAAAAGCGCTTAGCACAGGGCCTGGCACATAGTAGTCTCTCAATAAATGCCACCGTTTACCATTAAGGTCATCATTACTGTCATCATCAGGTGCAATGACCGTAAGTTATTGAGGAAACTGAACTTTTTACTGAGTACAGATTTCTGGTCCCTTACAGACTGTTCCCCGCCTCTCGGCTTTATTAATGTTCCTGAGGCTAACAAAAAGATCAGAGAAATCCAAGCAAAAATCAATTTTCTGTATAATCATCATTGTGGCCATTTGAATTCCTGTTACTTGAGAGGATTGGTATTAGGTTAGTGCAAAAGTAATTGCAGTTTTTACAATTATTTTTAACCGTTTAAACCGCAATTACTTTTGCACCAACCTAATACAGTTTCTAATTTTTTTTTAATTGCCTTATTTAATGAAGGGATGGGGTCTAGTCCCCAGAGATATCTGGTATGTGGCAAACTGATGTATTTTAAGCAGCATTGTTTGACATTGAGTGCTGTGGAAAACCACACAAACCAATCCATCACAGAGGCCTAAATCTAAGCTGAGACCACATGATTTAATGCTGTTTTAACTGTCTAATTAATAAAACTACTTGAGCTGATACCATTAATGAAACTGTTGATTTGATATTTATAGACATTTCATACTGTTCAGCTACAAAGTATGGATGTTATTCCTTTTCTGTAATTCGGATTTTCCTTATGTCCTGTATCAGGCATTTAGCACAGGGGTATATGGAACTTGAGGTAAATTACTTTGAATTTTTATTTTTAAAAAGGAAACGTCATGTCAAGGAACTATATAGCCTTGGAAAATGGCTTATTATTACATGTTGATCATTGCGTGGGTATAACCTTTCCCCTTCTCCCACATGTACTATTTTTAACTCAATGTGGGCATGCTTTCAAGGAGAATAGCATATTGTTTAGCTCTTATTTTTCATTAAATTATTAAGCTTAGTCACAGAAGTCAGTGGTCTACTAGAAGCTTCCTGTGTTATCTAATCGGTTTATGCAGCCAAAGGTGTTCAGCCCTGACAGTCCAAATTATTGGAGTTGGAATCTGGAAGGAATTTCTAGAAATCATATTCCTCTGTTCTTCAAGGGACCAAAACCAGGCTATTGCAGTGAGTCAGACTTGAATGCCAGCTATTCACTTAGAAACTGATTCACAGAGAGGTGAAGTACTCTTTCTCTTTGGAGTGGGGTTGTAATGTCTGTCTTGGCAGTTGTGAGGACAGAATGAGAAAATAGCACGTGTAGCTACTGCATGCCGGAATCATGTTGGTTCCTGGTATATTTCAGGCTTATACCTAGCTATCTGTGCAATTCAGGATAATAAAAACGGTTTAAGAAAATCTGAGCTATAGTCATGTGTAGATATATATCAGTAATTTTATTTTAGAGATTATCACTACCATTTACATCTCCTCAGGGCATTTTCTTTTTCCTTAAAAACCACCAAGATCACCCAAACTTGAGAGACTGTGAAATTAAATTTTACGCGAAAGCAGATGCTAATCAGCTTTTTAGATCTTTTCCCCCTTTAAACTTAGCATTTAGTCTACTGAAATATTTGCCTAATTGAAATGTGCTAAGTACCATTCATTGTATATATTCTAAATAGTGTATTGCATATAGTGTAAAATACTTGCTTAAAGTAATCAATTTTGAAATATTTAAGAGATTTAGATTCTGGATCTGAACTGTTAACTCTGTTCCCTAGATTGTTGTTAATGAGTTGTTTAGGGTTAGAACTTTTTAACCGTATACTATTTGTTACTAGTATCAACTTCTTTTCACCTTTTGTGTATCTGCAGGTAATGTAGTTTCACGTTTATGTCTTAAGTTTAAACTTCTTACTGTAAAAAATCCAGCATGTATCTTGCCCTGTTCTAGTAACTGAACTGAAATTAATGTATGAAATGCTGTGTTTGGAACTGAAGTTCCATCTGTCCAGTGCCTTCAGTGTGTAAGCAAAAGGACTTAGAGGTTGTTGTGAGCTGAAAGAAGAGTATAAAAATAATTTTCTTTGTATTATATGCTGATGAAACCAGCAATTTTACTCGGCAGTGAAACCTTGCTTCCTTTCTTAACTGTTCCATAGAACTCAGAGACCAGATGGCTGGAATAGAATGCATAGTTAAACAAATAAAACCATTTCATGGTACAGCTTTTGTGAATTGCTAAGCATTTTGTGTGGTTGCAAATTCTTCCCCATAACCCTTGGTAGAGTTTGTCTAAAGTTGCTTTACTGGGCAAATGTATTCATTGTTGCATTTCAATAGATTTGTCAGTTTTACCTCCTACTCATGATTTTTGGTGTGTTTTATTTTAACCCTGTGTAATGGTGTTTCTGTAAGCCTGATTTCATTCCTGTCTTACGAGTCATGGTGTGCCACATCAATGACTTTTAAACTGGAAGTGATATGTGTCCGGGTGCACTTCGTCATAAGGCATGTCCATTAGAGAGTATTGCCACCCCAATGGTTTCATACTAATCAGAACCAGATGAGTGAGTGATACTCCCTTTCTTTGTTGCAGACATGCCAATATTTGGTCTCTGTCCAGCCCACGATGATTTCTACTTGGTGGTGTGTAACGACTGTAATCAGGTTGTCAAACCGCAGGCATTTCAGTCACATTATGGTAAGTGCTTCATCATTTCAAAATCATTGTTAGAGCGTAATAGGTAAAGCAGGATTAAACTGAAGGCAGCGACAGCCTGGGTAGGTTATGATGTCCCACCCCCTGTCAGGAAGTAAGCCTTCTAATTCATTGAATGAGTTAATGCCTGTCAGATCTTGGGTATTTTATTAGTTTTATTGAAAGTGATGTGCATTTTCTGATTTTTATTGAAATTAGACAGGGAAAATGTATTTTATAGAGTCTCTTTGAAATATTGTGTCAGTATAGTAAAAGGTTTGTTTCCTTCTAGATCCCATGCTTGTGAATTTAGTGGATGGTAAAATTATAAATACATACACCGTATGGAGACATGGGCTTTCTAAAGGAAATGTGATTTTGAAACTTGTAAGCTCAGTAGTTCTCAATCTATCCTGATGTGGTGTTTTAATTTGTCAGTGTGATGAAGCTGTGACATCTTCCCCATCAAAATTATACATGTACTTAGAATGAGGCCTTGTGACTTCAGGAGTGTCACGAGCCCCTGAGCCATCCCTGGGCTTCAGGCTCCAAGCCTGTCATCTGGGGGTTTAGTCATGGAAGGATCCAGATAAGGTTCTTTTGCATTGTCATAATGCCACCTAAGTATGTAAAATAAAATTCTGATTATAAAACTTAGTTTTATACTTAGTTTGGTTCAACAACTACTCAGCAGTATTTGAATCCCCACCTTGTAGTATGATTCCTACCTCCATGGAGTTTAAAATCTAGCTGGAGAGATAGGCAAAACTAACTAGAAACATTTTTTAAATAACTGCAAGTTGTTTCTTCGTTTTCCTTACTACTACAAATGCAAGCTTGAGACAGAGTAACCGTGGCGTCCTTCTGTACATAGTGTTTAAGCAAAGCCTCTGAGGAGGTGACCCTGGTGACCTGAGCCCTAAGTGATGAGAAGACAGCCACCCGTGTGACGATCTGGAATAAGAGCATTCGATACAGAGGGAAGAGCCAGTGCACAAACCGGAAGAGGCCTGTGTGGGTGGAGGGTAGTTAGTGAAAGGAATTAGAGACCAGAGAAGCCCGGCCTTCTGGGCAGGGACCCTGATCATACACTGCCTTGTAGGCCAGAGGAAGCAGCAGCTGGGGACCTCGGAGGGTTTATATAAGGGAGTAAAACAGGTCCAGCTCATGGGCTGATTTGCTGAGAATACGTTGTGGGAGAGGAATAGAAGCAGGGACAGTAGTTCAGAGGGAGGAGATGAGCGTAGACTGAGGCTGAGCTGCGGCAGCAGTGCTGGGGTCAGCGTGGGGACACGTAAAGCTACAGCCCACAGGGCGTGCTCCCGTGGCCGCGGTGGTTTCACGAGGAATGCCGTCATACTCAACATCCCACCGTTTTTTCCCAAGGAATAAATCTTTTATGTAATCATGAGAATGTTCTTTGCGTTTCTGCTTCTGGGCGAAGCCCTGGGGTAGGCACAGAGAGCGAGTGCAAAGATAATAAGATACTGTCTTCCTGCTGACGACTCTCAGAGGCTAGGAACAGCAAAGGCACTTTGTCACTTGCCAAGTGTTTGGGAGTTAGGACTATGAAGCCAGACTAGACCAGATTTAAATTTAAACTTGTAAGAACCACCGATTAGCTCTTTGCCTCGAGCGAGATCTCCAGCCTCGACTTCCTTTGCTGTGGTGTGTTTCCCAGTGCCGGCTAACTGGAACACAGTGGCTAAGGCTCCTCATTCAGTCCAATACGTAAGAGGCGTGCGAGAGAGAAAGGCACAGTGGTAGGTACAGAAGGTATGTGTCTCAAGTCCTAAAACAGTCCGAGGTGTTACGAATTGTTTCTTGTTGGGTAACTCAGAGAAGTCTGCATGTTAGGCTACCCTGGAGAGTAAAATGGATTCTTTTTCCCACGTGCAATTTTTCACCCTCAATTTTTGGATACGTACTATGTATTCATTGTGGAAAATGCAGAAGATACCTTAAAAAAATCATCTATAATCCCCTAAAATGGGAAGTATATGATGGGGTAGGCAGGGCTGCCACATATACCTGTACAGTTTGTATACTGAACAGCCATATTTGTGGCCCCTGATTGGCAACTGGGGTGACATGAGCAAGTATAGAAGCAGGAAGTTGCAGGCTGTCTGGAATGGACGGCACGGAGTCTCCGCTGGCCAGAGCTGATGGACCCACCTGTGGAAAGCTCTGTGCAGACGCAGCCCGGGCCCAGCTGGGACAGCCTGGGAGCCCATCGGACACCTGTGGCCTTGAGGCGTCGGGCGAGACCTATTGTCGGATTCTTAGCACCAGAGTGATGTGACTTGGTCCTGCAGGATTGCTGGGCAGAGTGGAATGGGAGTGAGAGGAAAGAGGGACGCGTGTAACCGCTGCAGTTTGGGTCAAGGCCTGCTCAAAGGTGTTACCTCGGTCAGGACTCCTGAGAGAAAGGGGCCCTCTTGGTCCCCTCCTGGTTTCCTCTCCCAGAAGCACTTCACACAGTTGTTATAGCACACTTTATGGAGATGATTTTCTTTCTGTCTCTCCCTTGGAATGTCAGTATATAGCGAGGGGTGGGTACTTTTTCTACCAGTACCCAGTACACACAGTGTGTTTTAGTAAGATTCTTGTTGAATGACAAAGGAATTGTGGTCACTGCAAACGTGTGAATGTGAGATTCACACACTCACATGCCTTCTGTGGCTAGTCAGGAGATGTGACTGATAAAGCCACTGGGTGGGTGCTTTGGTCCTTCTAGTGGCAAGGGAAGTATTAAAGTTGTGAGAGAGAAAGTCCCTGGAGAAAGATGGTGGCCACATGGGAAGTTCAGCTGGGAAATTGGAAGGAGTTCCATCTCTGAGGCCGCAGCCGAGGAGGAGTCTGATGGAGCACACAGAGGTCTGGAGATGGATAGGTATGTGGGCTTGGGGGCAACGGCATGAAGTGGAGGGAGGCGCCCTGGGATGGCCCTGCGGTGGTTTGCAGTGACACCTACTCCGCTGGAGGGAGGGAGAGGTGGGCAGGGTCCACAGGCCAAGAACCATTGCCGGCGCTGCCAGTCTCCGTCTTCAGGGACTGGGTGGTGGCAAGAAAAAGGAGTTTTGGAACCCATTCTTTTTTTGTTGTAATTTCAGAAGGCCCATTCTTACTTGTTGGTTTTCCAGAGTTAACACCACTGAAAGGTCTTCAAATTCAAAATCTTTCCAAGTGGTCATGGCAGTCTGTTTATTACCGTATTAGGAAGAACCCATACCTGCCAAGGGAAGGTTTCTACTTTCTTATGTTTTGATGAAATTGGTGAAAATGTGTGGACAGTCTTCTGTGAATTCATGTATTTCTGATATCATTTGTAACTTCTGTGAACAAATGAGCAGTTGCTACAAAGCCCAACAGACATTTCCTTTAACACCACTGCTGCCAGGATCAGGGAAGGAAGCTACAGTGGCAGGAAGGCTTGTAGACCAGTGAATGTTGGTGGTAATATTATTCTGAATTAGTGAGCAGCTTATCATGCAGAGCAGGAAGAGGCCGTACACATTTTTTGCGAGCCGAGCTGCCTTTTTGGGAATTAGTGATTAACCAGGATTTCCATCTGAGCAGGGATGCTGAGTGACAGTGGTGTCATTTTGGCATTTCCAGTTTCACATAGTCTGATTGCATTCGTAGTATAGATTGGCTTTCTTCCTTGGAAACTGCATAGTAATACCATGCTTTCTTGATGTTGTTTTAAGGTTTTGAAATACTCCAGCATGCCTCATATTTATCTTTCATTACTCAGTATTTTTAAGAGTACTGTGTTACTTACTAATTTCAGATTTAAAAGTGTAACCTGACTCAGTGAATCCCAAACCTCCTGTGCATCTGAATCAAAGGGAGCTTCCTAAGTGGGCCGCTTCCTAAGGCCCTTCCTACTGCACCAGGGGGTTGGCGATCTCCAAGGCTAATACTCAGGAATCAGCATTCTAAACTGCTGCCTGGGCTGATTCTGAGCCACAGGCTGGCCGAAAGCACTGGGCTCACGGCAGACCCCGCTCTTGGCTGGAGCTGCTGCTTTGTGTCCTGCAGCCTGGCATAGTGACTGGTGCACAGTGGCGTCCAGAACTTGATTGAGTCTCGCAAAGATGGCATGAACGGAGGCCCTTGGTTGTTTTTTGTTTTATTTTTAACGGCTTTTTAGTTGTTTGTATTATGTGCCGGAAATGGCACATTAATTGTCTCTAAAACTTACAGTGTAAAGGAGGGCTGAGATGGTGAAGTTCCTCGGGCCAGAAGCAGCTTTCTTTTGAGGCTGTTTAACTAATTGGGAATCTCAGTTGATCAGTTCGTGGTAAATATGTTGGTCCTAAACTGGCTACTGGAGAGCACATAATGTATAGTTCTGTTTACATGTTTTCTATGCTCTGAGAAGGTGGGACTAGCTGGAGACTTACAGGGCGCCTCTCGGGTTCTGTGTGGAGAGCGTTTCCCAGGTGATCCTGATAAGCTACATCGTGCACTGCTGCTCTGGGCTGCTGCTGTCCTTTGCGTTTGCTTCAAAGGATACCCGTCTTATGCAGACATGGGGTGGTCTTAGCTTGGCATAATAAATGAGTGATAATAAATCAGCTCGGACAGGTGCCACATGTAGAATCCCTATAATTAATTAAAACCTTGCTCAAATGTCAGCTGTTGAAGTGTTTTGCCTCAGATTAGTTAGGCTGACCCACTTGTTCACCTTTTGGCTCCGCCCCGAGTCCCAGAGCAAGGCTTCCTGCCCACATAGGCCTCCGCCACTCTCCCAGTTCTCATCAGCCGGGTTCCATCCTTGTGATTTGCTTACTTAATTCCACTTAATATTTTTCTTTAAAGCAATCCACTTCTATTTAAATAAATCTTTTATGAAGAAAATCTTCCTAGAATTATCAGCGGGAAAATTGATGTTGTTTGTCATAAGATGGTGAGTGTAAAAACAAATACAGAGAAAAGATGATTAACTTCCTTGACGGTCTTGCCAGTGCCAGCTCTGAGCTCTGAGCCTGCCCCCTTTGTTGAAAAGGAGAGCAGCACATTTTAGGCGGGTGTTACCCACATGCTAGTGTGATGTTATCAGAAGAATTGAAAGAGATTTGGAAGCGGAGTAAGTTTTCACTTGCAATTTAATGTTAGTAATGTTGGGGGTTGAAGCCACTCTGCATTTTGGGAAATACCAGCTCCAGCTGTTGGGTTTGGTGTCCTCTGAGGTTTGGGGAGCTATCTCCTGCGGCCAACACTAGCCCTAGAAAACACCATGCCTGGGAAGCAGAATTCTCGAATCTCAGGTTGATCTGCAAAGGGACAGATCCCAGATAAACACCCGTTGCCATTTATCAGCTGACTTTTTGTCTTGATCCCCTACCAGCTGCTGTCAGTGGTGTGTGAGTCTGGGCTCAGTGTAAAACAGCAGCAGCTCTCAGACCTCTGCTCACAGAGGGAGAGATCATAAATGGGGTTTTTCATAACTTTGTAAAAGTAGCTCTAGCAGAAACACTGCTGCGCTCTTGTAGCTTTCTCCACTTGCAGGCATTACGGATCCTGTAAAATTAACAACCATGCCCATTGCTTGTTCTTAATGTTCCTTGAAGTGCGCTGAGGTGGCTTGGATTCTTTTAGATGCCGACATATATTGCATTATTTTAAAATGACATTTTCAACAAAGGATGAGTAAATAGAAATTACTCATACTTTCTTGAGCTAATTAATTGGTTTCAAAGAACATCAGTGTAAAGGCAAAATGAGTCTTACTCTGTGCGTTCCACTGGGCTGGTTCTGGCAAAAATGGTGATTCCCACTGTACACATTTCACATATCTGTGACCAGTTGTGGCCATCCTATAATTAAGCTAATCTACATCACAAAGCAGAGGTTTTACTGTTTAATAAAAACACACCCCCTCACCCTTTTACCATCTGATTGACTTGGACCTGGAGTTACAGCTTCAGGCATTTTGAACGACTTATTTTATTTGGCTACTAAGTAACTTTGTTTTGGGATAAGGAAAAATGTTTCTTTTTTCTCTCCAGTGTGCCAGCTAAATTGGCTACTGGATTTTTATAATCTAAGTCTCTTCTACTTTGAAACTTTCAGTGATAGTTAATCTTTTAGGATTGACATTCATTTAAAAGTTCATAGACTAATGATAATTTTTAATAGCACTTGATGGTTCACAAACACTTTCACATGTATTATCTTATTTCCTGTTCTTAGAGATCCACAGAATGGATGGTTTTATTCCCAGTTACAGATCAAACTCCTAAAATAAATTTCATTCACACAGATAAAATGTACCAGACCAGGTTTTCTGACTACTCATAGGTATTTCTCATGCATATAATAAGGATGTGTAGAGTTAAAAGAAAATCTAGAGAAAATGTAAAAAATTCCATCTGTCCAAAACCCTAATTAGTGACAAATGTTTTAGCTCAGGTAGAATTTTAAGTTTGCTTAGAGTAGCTGGGTTAGCACTGTAAACCCATTACCTCAGAGAGTACATTTAATAATTGGAAGACGTAATAATAGTAGATAGATATTTGATTTAGCACAGTCCTTGGATTTCTCTTCAGAATGTTCTCCTACTTTATTTAACCCTAAATCATAGCTAGCCAAAGCTAATCTCCTCCTCTTTTTGTTCCAGCCTCATAACATTTTGTAGCTTCTTTAGAGAATTGGTTGGCTTATTTATTTCTGTAGTCAGTATAAAGATTGAAACTTGTTTCAGAGCCAAAAATATTTCTCTCTTTTGCTGTGGAGACACATGCCAGGCCTTTCTCCAGAAGGCGAGGGCTGAGCCAGGGAAGGGAGCTAACCAGAGCAGGCGATCAAAACGTGAATGCTGTCAAGGTGGACATTAGTTTCACTCTAAAATTCCCAGTTGACCATTGGACCTAAGCTTCTTGTCACTGAATAGGATGATGTAAAACAAATGCAGTAAATTCAGTTTTTCTTTGCCAGAAGCCAAATAGTGTTAACACAATTTTATATGAGGTGTGATCAAACAATACAGTGAATGTTTAAATAAAAGAAAAATTTATTATAATAAAAGACACATTGCCATTAATCCCTCTCAAAATACTCCCCCTTCGCTTCAAACACACTTATCCATCCCATCATTCTTACCACTTTCTGAAGCAGTTCTAGAAGTCCTCTTTCATGAGTATCTTTAGTTGTGCTGTTGTGGCTGCCTCATGTCCTGAGTCATTTTGACTTTGGGGAAGAGCCAGAAGTCACATGGTGCCAGATCCGGTGAATAAGGTGCATGAGGACACAGTGTAATGTTTTTATTTGACAGAAATTGCCATATATCAGCAGCGATGTGTGACACAGAGTGTTGTCATGATGGAGGATGATTTACGGCACGCTTTAAAACACACCCTCTCACAACCGTAGCTCACACCCGACTGACTGCATTGAACAAGTTGAAACTTGTCACACAGTGTTACTAAGTTTCGATGCACTGCTTTCAGTATTGAAGATCCCTGCCTTTCTGTTGGATTGCACTCAGCAACAGCATACACCATATTTTGTGATCACAACGGAAAGGCTCCGTGTCACATGTCGCTTCTGGTACAGCAGTTTCTGTCAAATGAAAGCATTCACCTTATTCACTGGACCTGGCACCATGCGACTTCTGGCTCTTCCCCAAAGTCAAAATGACCATAAGCGGTCAACGTTTTGAATCGATTCAGGACATCGAGGCAGCCGTGACAGCGCAACTAAAGACACTGATGAAAGAGAACTTCCGGAACTGCTTCAGAAAGTGGCAAGAACAATGGGATGAGTGTGTTCAAAGAGAGGGGGAGTATTTTGAGGGGGATCAATGGCAATGTGTCTTTTACTGTAATAAATGTTTTTAATTTAAACATTCACTGTGTTTTTCTATTACACCTCATGTTGTCTCCTTAGTTATATAATCAGCAGATATCTTTAAAATGGTGCTATATTTATGCCATTTGTAGGAACAACATTTTAATTTCTAGTTATAAAATGTATTGATTTTTTTTTTTTCCTCACACTGAAATTCTAATCAAGTGAAAGCTCGAACTTGCAGCACAACAGCCAGTAAGTCAAGTGACAGGGAGTTGGGGCAAGGAAAGAGACTTTATTTGGAAAGATAGCATGCCAAGAAGATGGCAGACTAGCATCCTAAATAACCATCTTGAGAAAGTACAGAATTCAGGCTTCTTTCATGTCAGGGAAAGGGGGAAATGGGAGGGGTTTCAGGTCAGTAGGTGATTGTTGACCGCAGACATCTGGACGTCAGCAAGGGTCCAAAGGGGATGGTGAAACTTCTTTGCTTTTGGTCAACAGACTCTGGTTGCTGTGATCCCAGTCACGAGGTTCCCGTAAATCTTTTGATAAACAACCATTATTTGTGTACATACCTTCTTTATCCCCTTGGGGAGGTAGTTTCAAGCAGGAGGTTGTTTCAGTAATTCCTAGGCTACAGGTTAGATTACTTTCATGATTAGCATACCTATGTGCAGGACTAAGCAAAAGTTGGCTAACCGACATGTTATAGGAACTGGGCAGGCTCCAGCAAGATGGAGTCAGAAAGACTGATTATTTTATTCTGTTACAAAATTTGTGCCTTTTTTAATGTCTGTGTCTTGAAGTTGTTTTAAAAAAATAAACAGGCAATGATATTATCCATGTATTTAACAAGTATTTATTGAGTACCTCCTGTCTACTCTAGGCATTGTTCTCCACTGAACTAGAAAAGCAATGTCTTTGATTCCATGCAGCTTATATTCTGTTTAGGGAGGGTGAAGTGAGAAGGACAAAAAGCAAGTAAAATAAGATTATTTCACTTAGTGATAAATGCTAGGAATAATGTGAGAAAGAATGATCAAGGCAAGACATTTTAGATAAGGGTAGTCAAAGAAAGCCTCTCTGAGAAGTTGATATTTAAGCTCAGTGATGAAAAAGAGCCAGCTGTTTGAAGGTCTGGAGGACCAGTGTTCCAGAGGAAACAGAAAATACAAAGATCCTGAGGTGGAAACGGGTTGGGCAGAAAGGCCAGTGAGGAGGTGGCAGAGCACTGTGCAGGAGAGGGCTGCAGGTGGGGTTAGGGAAAGGGGCCGGCACGGAGCAACCGGGACGCGGCCGTGCCGGCAGGCTGGGTCGCTGGACCATTTGAGCACGGAAGCATCTTTTCTTGTTTTGTAGTGGAACAGTAATTGAGTCATACAAGTCAGAAAACAAAAGAGGATATGTACACGTTTCTGGGACTTCTCATACTCTCATTTGGGTAACAGAAACTTATTGATCAAAAAACACATGTATTTTGATTTTTTTTCATTATTAGCATAATAATATACATTGTAAAAAAAATTAACCAACAAAAGGATAAATATGCAATCAGAATAAATAAAGCTTCTTTATGTTACCTATTCTCAGTCAGAATAAATAAAGCAGTTTGGCATTTATCCTTGGAAGGTTTCTAGACCCTGGGCAAAACAATATTTGGCTGCATACTTCTCACACACGAAAAATTAGATTTGTTATAAATCTACTTTTTAAACTTAATAACCTATTTTTTCCAGGTTAATGCATGTTGCTCTATTTTCTTCTTTCTGAAGACTGCCTGTAAGTCCACTTCTTAATGTATTTAATCAGTTCCCTATTGACAGGCATTTCCATTTTCAGTACATTATTCCAGGCAATGCTTTAAAGACCATTCTTTGGGAATGCCTGTCGTACTTCAGCGTATTGGTTCTCTCAGGGAGGCTGGTCATAGCGGCCCTGCAGGGTGGTGCTGCTGTGATATGATGAACTGCTTTAACTCTTCTGGTCTGTGTCATGAGAATGAGACAGTGAACATGTGGGTTTCTAGCACCATCAATCAATCAAGAAACTATTAATATTCTCCAGTGCTACTCTTGACTTGTCTGCTACATATAGAAATTGTTAGGATAGCTGTGCTTCACATTTTAAAGGGGACATTTTAGGATATAAATCCATATTTTAGTTGTATTTTCTAAAAGATGTTTTTCTTGACAATCGTTTCACAAGACTAATATGTATGTTGACTAGTTAAGATACACACACCAGCTGTTTCAACCCTGTTAAGCTGTGGTCTTACATGTGACCAGAAGAGGGAGTTTTTATCACTTCCTTATGCTGTAGCGCCTACTATGTACCTGGCTGGGATAATTCCTCCCATGCATGTTCTAGTCCAAGCCCATGAAACAAACTGGTTTGGGGCAAGAGGGCAGTGGCCACGTTGTGTATCTAAAAATCCCAGTCTTAGGTTTACTTCTACCTCTTGTTTTTAAGACAAGAGTTTTCAAATTGAACTTCAAAGAAATTTTATATCTTCTCCTCTTGTGTGTTTGAAAGTTAAAAAAAAAAAAAAAAAGAGAGGGAAAGATCAGGGAAGGTAATTTACCTAGGTAAAATAAGTTAAAATACAAACAGTAAACCCCTAACCACATATGATAGAGTTCTTGATTTGTGGTTTCCCAGGGTCAAAAATAAACTCTGAACTGAAATTTGTTTCATTGCTTCTTGTGCTTGATGTTTTAAAGCACAGAATTAGAATTCTTAATACAAGATTTGTAGTGAGCTTTTGAAAGTGAAGACGTTGTTTCTCCTGAGTGGCCAGTAGGCCTTTCTGTGTGATTCTTACTGTGCTCAGTTGTGCTACTTGAATCTCAGTCTGCCTAGCCAAACAAATGAAATGGGTGACACAGTCAGGATAACTTGTTTGCTGTAATACCAGGATTTCATATTGTTTAAATTTTTTTTCTACTGACTTTATAGTACATTTTTTGTAACAAAAACTTGTTAAAACAGTTTCTCTATGGACTTTTTGATTGACATGAATATATGAAATATATATATATACACATCATATATTTTTACATAGATACACAAATGTAATAATCTCAAACATGCTATTTTCAGTTAGCCTTCTTTTTTCCTATTTCATTGACTCTTTCTGGCTCCCCACCCTCTTCACCTTAAAAGTCCTTTTTGCTCTGTAAGCCATCGATGTAACTTGGTATATAACTTAGTATTATACATCCTTCTTTATTTTTTTCTCATGCTCATAACTTTATACAGGCACATATAATCCCATGTTTTACTAGCAGGCACTAGTTTTACAAAAAATGGGTCATGTTATGCACACTTGTTTTCTACTCGACAGTACTACCTGGGAATCCATTCATATCCCAACATAACACTAATCCCCTTTTTTAATGACAGCTCACTGTCTAAGGTGTGGCTGTGCAGTAGCCAGGCCCTCTGTCTGTGGGTATTAACTTTGTTCCTGCTTTTTGCCTCTGACCAAAGTAACAGAATCCACCCTGCTACATATGTCCTTAACTATTGGTGGTTTTGCTTCTATGGAATAGAGTCTCAGAAAGGGTGTTTATTTGCACTGTTAATAGCTGCTACTAGTTTGTTTCCAAAAAAGACTGTAATACTTTAGCTCTACTAGAATTGTATGCAAGTATTGCCACCAGGAATAGGTGTTTTATTTTTGTAAACTTTCTTTTTCTAAAGCCTCTTAACATTATTTTAAGAGGCTGATTAATTGTAATTTGATTTTGAAGTAAATTTCTCTAACAATTGTACACTTTTTTACTACCACAGTGGTATGTATCTTCTGAGTTTTAGTAATATTCGTGATGTGAGGCAAAGAGATCTTTCAAAATGAGTGATAATTTTTTTTAAATTTCCATTTAAACAATAACAGGCAATCTTCCTATAATATGGAAAATTTCTGTTCATTCTGTATAGAATTTACCTCAGGGGAAGACATCTAGTTCTGTTAGGCTGGATTCCTCTCTGTTAGGCAGCATGTGTAGTCTCCTACAGGAGAACAGTTTTTGGTGAGATTAATTGCAGGGCCAGTGAAAAACAACATACTGTCAGTTTTACTTTTGATTGCTTTTAACAGTGCTCACTTTGTGTATCAGATACTAACAGGGCTGAAGTGAGACTGGGGTTAACACGAAGCCCGTGTAAATCAGGCCATGAGGTTATACTTTATTTGCCTGCCTTCGAGCACATGGGACAGCTGCAAAGGGACACAGACGTGAAGTGTGGCTGAGCCCTGAAGGAGATGGTGGCAGCCAGTGGCATTAGCTCCCAAGGTGAATTACCCTCATTTAAACTCCATCTCCCACCTCTCCTAATCCGGCCTGAGTACCTAATGAGCACTGGGTAATATAGCAACATTTCTTGGTGAAGCTAATCTGATTCTGGATAGCAAGCTTCCAGGCCCACAGCTGAATGAATTGCTTGGTATTTCTAAGTTTGAAAATACTTTCTCCCCCTTTCAAGTGCTCCTTGGCAGCAGGTAGGGAACGTTAAAACTCCTGTAAGTGCCAATTAAGGCCAATTATAACTCGTCCGGCCTGCTGAGACAGTGAAGTGGGTTTAGTGGATGGAGACTTGTGCTCTGTAAACTGGAGAACTGGCTGCCAACTGCCAGTGACAGGAACACAGCACTTCCAAGTGCTTCCAACTGCCAAGGGCTTGTTGGGTGCCCTGCAGAACACCCACGACAGACACCTCTGCTGGCTTCTCAGGGATTTCATTTAGGAAATCCCATGATTTGTTGGCGACTTCACTAATTCCTATAATCAAAACCTCTGTCCTTCTCATACTCTTCCTTTCTTCAGATGATGTCCAGTTTCTCCTTGTTTCTAATCATAATAGCTAACATCTGTCGAGCATTGGAGATGTGCTAGGCGCCGCATTAAAGGTGTTAGCTCGTTTGCTCCTCCGCAGCCCTGGAGGAGGGAGCAGAATTAGGCTTCTGAGAGGGGCACACAGACCTGAGAGCCAGGACTCTTCTGCCCGCGGCTGCACCACTGAAAGTGCCGAGACCAGGGGCAGCTGCCCCTCCTTGCTCGGGCTTCACCGCTCGTCCTCTGCGCCGGCTCATTCACAGAAGGATTTGTGTCAGATCAGGCCTCCTGTTGTGCAACCAGAGTAAAATTGATGAGTGCACACCATCCACACCACAGCCAATACCTATAATTTTTGGTCTGTAAGGCATGGATGTTATTCTATCAAAATGGTATTTTACTCTGTAGTCTTTGTAGTCTGGCGTCTATTTTTTTCATAAGAAAAAAGAAATGTGAGTATGTCCCCAGACCTAGACACTTAAATCTGAGCCACCATTGGGGGATTTAATATCAGTATAAACTTTATTTGGATAGGATATTGGGAAATGGTTTGAAGAAAATAATAATGGTGCTTTTCAAAGAGAACAGAGCTATATGTGTTTAAACATTAAAAGTTTAATTTGAGTTTATGCCCAGTTTTTGTGTATTTGCGTATATTGTACAAAATTACACATATTTTCCTGGCTTACACTGTCATTCATCCCTTTTTGATGTACACCTTAAAAATAAATTTAAGTTGTTTATATATGAAATTAAATGTAGACATGTGTTTGTGGCATTCAAGAACATTTGCTGAAATTTACCCTGGTTTTCATGAGGGTTGCAGAAAGACAGTCTGCAGAACTGTCACGGATTGGCTGGTTTTCGTAACAGTTGTTTTCCCCACTTGCACATCCACCATCTACAAAAGGGAACACTGGAAAGGCAAGCGTTTGTGCTGGGAGACCGGTGAGGAGGTCGATGTCCAGTGTGGTGGCTGCAGTGGTGTGCGGTGACACCGCACCTGAGGAAGAGCCCCTCGCCCCAGTTCTGTCCTGCAGTGGAGGACCTGGCATTCAGGGGACACCTCCGGGGGCCCCGGGCGGCTGGGCGCCATGAGCGGTGCTCAGGCCTGTGGCAACCAGGCAGTTGGATTGTGTTTACTTTCTGCTAGCTTAAGAAAACTTTCAGTGAATTAACCTAAAATTCTTGTTTTTGCTAATTAACTTTTGAAATTCGCTCATCCTGTCCTTCTAAGGCCCGCTAATGTCTCTTTCTTTGTGTTCTTCTGCTGTCTTTTAAGGACCACCATAGTTTTGTCTGCATGTGACTGTAAGAAATTTGAAAAGGAAAAGAAAGCGTAGGTTTCAGAAAACCCTCTAGATCTTAATACTGCTGCCATGGTTAGGATCTGAATGCTTGCTGGGAAAATAAAGCAGTGTGGCTACTGTTCTTTTGTTTTAGAATAAATTTAGCATTTGTGTGTGGTCTAATAGAAGCCATTTCCTATGGCCCACAACTTTTCCATCCCTTCCAGGCCACATCTTTCCACACGTGTAATTCATAACTTTTTGCCAAATGTTCTGCATGGGGTGCTGGGAGTCTGTGGAGGAACTCCCCCCACGCCCACCTCTTGGACATTTACAACTGTTCATTCTGAGCTATCAGGGCATCTGAGTGTGTTTACGTGCGCAGCCTTTATTCTAACAGTCAGATCAGTTGGCCGTTTTTTATCAGTGTGTGTTTGACAGTAAGATTTGGTGATTGACAAGAGGGGGGTAGAGATACGGGATAGAAACAGCTAAACCAGGAAGGCACTGTTTATAAAGAGCCACTTAGAGAAGTTTTTGGATTCCTAGTATAAAAAGTACCATGCTTTAGTCAGACATCCAGTGATTAAAACTCTGGACAGTCAGGTGTATATTCTTCTGAAGTTAGACATATTTTACAAATATGCACAGAAAATAAGTTAAGATTTTTGTTACCAGATTTAGGAAGAAAAGTGTGCTCACTTGTAACAAACCTTTATTTTTTAAAAATATAGATCATGAGGAAGTAAAATGTGGGGAAAGTCTTGTTGATATTTATAGAAATGTATAACTTTAAAACTTCTAGGTCTGTCGAGGCATAAAACCTAGATTCTATAATGAATCATGTAAATTTTCTAATATACCTGGTAGTGACAGTGTCTGTTTGAAGGTATTTAGAAAAACCAGGGTGTGAATAATTCACATTTAGCAGGTTTAATTTATAAATTTCATCTCCAGTTTTGGCAAGTTGCCTTTCAAAGAGAAGGATTAATTTACACCAGCCAGGATGCCTTGTATGACCGTATTAGATCAAATTAGACTCCACCCCTTGTTTTCTGTTGATCTGCCAGGACCTTTGTAATTCAAGTGCTTTTTACAGTAGTAGCAAATGTTACATAAGACCAAACATGGAGCATATTTGGAGTTGGTGGGCTGACCCAACTCATGATGTAAGCCTGCAGTAGCGAGTGTGCAATGAAGCACAACCAAATTATGTGAATGGAAGGTAACAAGAAGCGTCTCCAGAATAGCCCTTCCTCCGCACCAGGGCTGAAAGCTCCACTAGGTAAGTTTTCTGAGACAGTTTTCAGAGGCTGGTCTTGGCTCGGGGCCCAGTTCTGGATGAGCTTGCAGGAGGGGGGTTAGTTCTTTGGTAACACTACATAGAGCCAAGCAGAGTCGGAAGAGTTCGTGCAGGCCTGTTTCCTGCTATCATTTGTCCTGTCCTGCCAGCAGGCCCGGAGCCGTAAGCTGCTGAAGTGGTGGAGAGCGTGAGCTCTGCAGAGCTAGTGATCAGAGCGGGTGATCGCAACCAGAGAGATTAGCTGCTGCAAGCCGTCCACAGGAGCCATTCTGAAATGTCATTGAAGTAATCTGGCCAAAGTTCAAAATGCAGACAGGAGTTGAGTTTGCTATTAACTCCAACAAAATGCTGCGGTTTGCACCAAACAGTTCCCGGATCTCAAAACAGGGAGAACATTGGTTACGTCGCTCTCTAAAAATGGAGGAACGTTGTAACATGCTTTAACTGTTTGTTTTGTATCTCACTTGTGGTAAGTGAGGTTTCATGACAGCCGGTTCACAGTGTTTCCTGTAAGAATGTGTCTGAAAGCTATTTTGTCAGATACTTCAAATCCACAGCACAGTTTCAAACAGAACTCTGGCAAGAGGGAAAACAACTTCAAAATACAAACAGTAACCCTGGGAAGTCATTCAGTAACTTCTTCAATTGAGTGTATAACAATGTAATTACTGACTGACTGCCAGAAAAGACGCTTTTTTCAGTTGTTATTAAGGTAGCCAGTACAGCTAAGCTGAGTGGGTTGTGAAGCTGTTCTCAGAGTTACACTAATTATCTCTGCCTCTGTCTGCAAGCAGGAAGGGAGGTGACAGTTGAGTTCTTTACTTTTCACTGGCTTCAAATTTCATGCCTTCTGCAATGACCCGGATGGGTTTAATTGAGGTTGAAATTTAGCTACCCTTTTGAAGGACTTTAAGTACAAACAAATCTTAAACCTTAAACCAAGTGGCTGTTAATTCCCTAAAATTGATTTTTCTAAAAGTTCTTGTCTCTCGTGAGGCAGTTTTAGTTTTGCCGTTCCTGGTTTCGTTTTTGAATATTTCTTTTGGTGTTTATTAGTTGACAGCCCTAGCCTATAGGTGGGGCAGATACTATTTCTCTCTTCAGAAGAAATAAACACGTGCTGCAAACTCATTGAAAACAGTGCCATTGTTAAGTAATGAATCACCCATTCCTTACTAACAGAGTGCCTAACGAAGGAGGTTTTCTGGATTGTTCTGAGTTTGAGGGTTTTGTTATTCCCATGTTCATGGTCTTCTCTCCACTCTCACCCCCACCCAGAATAAAATAAAATAAAAAGGATAGAAAACCAGTGGGACGTAGTGTAGCAGTGACGCTGTGCCTTGCAGACTTGAGCGCAGCACTTTGCAGCAGGTGGTGGTGACACTCCGTTCACCCTGGACTTACTGCTGCTCCCTCTTTGCCTGGAAGACAGTGCTCCCTGTGGGGATTCCCGCACAGAAGTTTTCACTCAAAACAAGCAAACAAACAAAAAGAGGACTCCTCTAATTTGAGTTTTACCGGGTTCCTATAATCCTCTCTTCCCTGGTCTGTGTGTGTGAAAACTGGATTGGAGTAGTAAAGACACATTGTTTTTCTTAATTCTCTTTTTGCACTTTGATGATAGTCTTGTGTCTTTCATTTGGGGAAACACTGTGACCCAGACCCAAAATATGGCTACAGACGTGCTCATGTAGGAATTGTGTCTGTTGATGCTTGAACTGCGCATGGTCTAACAAACTGCGAGGCTGAACTTACAGTGATGGATCACTGAATTTGTAGGGTGCTTTGTTTTTCCCTAACAGATGAAGGATTAAATCAAAAAGCACCTGGAAACTTGCGGAGTTTTGGTTCGGACTGTTTTTTCTTCTCACCTGTTGATATCTGAGAAATACAGACATTTCAAGTCAATGACAGGGTGGGAGGGAGATGGGAGCAGATTTTCGGAAATGCTGTGCGTCGTCACTCGGACGGCGAAATCCTGCTTGTTTCCAGGCAGGTGATTGCTTGCTATATTCTGTCGGGATCATTTGGTAACAGTATGCTTCCTGAGGACAGTATGCTTCCTGAAGACAGCAGGGAGAGGTCCTTAGGACTGTTAGCAAAATAGAAGTGGCAGCCAGCATGGCGTGCATTTCAGGATATCCTGTAGTCAGAAACAGTGACAGTAAGGTCACAAAGGTGGCACCATTCCGGGGATCGTAGAAGCACATTGAGGTGGTTGTGTTTTACTCAAGGCATCCGCGAACGTGTGTGTGTGTGTGTGTGTGTCTGTCTGTCTGTCTGTCTGTCTGAGACCCTGGTGACAAGCCTCCGTGCAGTCTGCACCTTGGCCAGGGCTGCCGGAGCAGAGGAAGGGGCCACCTTAAGGGAATGAAGTGGTTGCCTAGACCATTCAGTTTTCCTTAAAACAAGCTATCTTTTGACCATGATTATGAAGAAATGATGTTATACTCACAACTGAGGTGATCAAATGTTACACCATTAAGTACCCCGTTTTTTCGCCATCATTTCATCTTCTTTAATAAACTATTTGGATTTTTAAACTATTTTAAAACATTTTTTAAATGTTTGCCAAGAGCTACAAGTTAAGATGGTGGGGGAGGGGTATCCCTAGATAGTCATTAAGTTTTTCATATTTCTCACATACTTGAAAGCAAAGTCCAGAAAGAACAGTCCCATGGGAAGTCCTGGCAACATTATTTGAGGCTGCCATATTTCTGCTCCTTTCTTAGCAACGTTATTTACAATCCATTCACGCCTGTCCCTTCCCCCACTGGAGTCTTTCTCCCTTGTAATCTGCCCTTTGTGATCTGCTCTTTCATGCAGCCAGTGTGAGTGGGGGTGCTGCAGTGTGCACCCTGCCTGGAGATGTGGAAATGCCAAGAGTGGCGCTTTTATTCCCATCATAAAGCACTCACTTAAAGAGCTTGATAATTTGATTATAAACCTTTGGCGAAAAGTTGTTTCAAGTGGCCTGAGTGCTGTAAATGACTCTCTTTCTGCACTTTCCCCTTATGTTTTAATTTTAAAGCACCTCTGCATTAGGGGGAGGAGAAAGGCATTTGGCAGAAGTCACAGTTGGAGACTAATTTGTTAGGGCAGCCAGTGTTGAAATCATCCTTTTCAGTTAAATCTCTCCAGTGGAAAGATGCCCGGTGCTTTGTGCCGAAGACTTTTTCTCCCTCACTGTTCTCCAGTGCCAGTTTGTACCCACCTGGGCACGCTCTGAAGCTGCCTCCAGCTCCAACTGTGGCCCATTGTCCTTGGGCGCTCGTGTCAGAGTACAGCTCTGGATTCCCCAACTTAAGATTTTAATGTTCCAGGAACAGTCCTACCGATTTGCTTCCTTTTTAGTATTAGACTATTAAGCAAGTGCCCGAGGACCCTAAAGAACTTGAATCAAAACAAAAACAGATTTGGGGCTTAAAGAAGTATGTGACAACAAGGAGTGCAGTGGGACCACCTTTGCCGGCAGACACGAGCACTTTCAGAAAAGAGTAAGAAAATGTACAGGGAAGGACTGACAATGAGAGGCATGAGCAGACATCATCCAGTGTTTATGAGCACGCGTGGTCCGTGGTGTGATTTAAATGGCATACCAAGTATTTTTTAATAGTTATTAGGAAAAAATAGATGGCAAACCCAAAGCCCTGGTTTCACAGATACTGCTTCTATAATGCTAAATTAGGGATGTCTAGTCAGCCACTGTATTTTGAAAAATACATTAAGTAAATAATAGTCTTTGATAATGTGCACATATGACAAAAGACCCGGAATGTGATTCGATTTTGAATCTCAAAGGCTTAAGGAAAGCACTGATGTGGTGAAAAGTAGATGTGTAAGGACGAAGTTCTGAGATTTAAAAATACACATACTTGGTCTTAATTTATAGCCTGCCTCAGGTCCTGATCTGGGATGTTTCCTCGGTGGTCATAATCCTGTGAAAGACAGATGATGCCAGCTGACCCCTCCTGAGCTGTGTCCGGCTCCCTGAAAGTGCAGAATGGCAGTTTGGGTTTAACTGGAAGCTGCGTAACAGCAGATTATACTTGTTCTCAACCTGGGTGTCAGAGTCAACAATGTAAATAATTCTGTGAAGGGGCTGCTTGATGAATGACCCAAAGTTTCTAAACGGAGCTTTTTGGAGCTAACAGTAATGATTGCTGTTAGCACTCTTGACTGCTCTTCATGCCTATTGAGAATGGAACAATTATAACGTAGCTTCCTTTATTTTGGCGTGTGTGAAATTGAGCACAGAACACCAATGAAATTTCTCTTTTTGTAAAGTTTGTATTTGATACTATAAACCATATTCATTCATGATAGAAAATTCAAACAGTATGCAAAGGTTTTTCAAAAATAGACCTATAATCTATTTTTGAATTATAGGGATAACTACTCAGGGATAACTACTTTAAAAAGTCTGATATAGTCGTATATCCGTCTAGATTTTTTTCAAGCATGAATGATTTGAAGTTACAGTTTGCTTTGACTGCTTTTTAAGTTTGTGCCCTAATTTTGGCACTTGTACGTTATAAATTATTTTTAGTTATTTCCAAAGCAATATTTATTTATGACTTAAAAATATCTCATTACTTGCTTTGAGCTCCTTTTTGGTTTATACCTGAGTGTCAATACACAAACACACACACACATACACACATGCATATATATACACACACACACACACACACACACATATATATATAGACACACAAGCATACATGCGTTCACTTGCATATAATCACAAATATGTATATTTTCAAATCTCAGCATGATTCCAAAATTACAAGCTCAGTATTCTTGGTTGCCTTCCACTTCGAAAGACTTAAAGAAAGCTGCCCTCTCCTTTTCCCCATATCCTGCCCTTGCCTTCAGTGGGGTCACATCTTCAAGTCACAAAGGGGAAGAAAGCCCTGTGCATCCATCCGTCCCTCCCTCCCTGCCTCCCTTTATCTGCCTTGTTCTCACACCCACACTCACCCATGGCTCTGTCTCTGTCCTTCCCATTTTCCCTGGATCTGTGTGTCTGTCTGTCAGTCTGCCTGACTGTCTCTCCCTCTTGTTAGAGCCGTTCAAAGTGCCCTCCTGATTCAGGGACATAGTGTGCTTTCTCTGTGCTGGTGCCAGACCCTGGAGAGGAGAGCTTTGGAAACTCAGCTCGGCCTCCTCACCAGACCAGGCTTCAGTTATGCTTGGCATCTGGCCACCGGTTTGCCCACGTAATACAAGGTGTCTAACCCTACCCATGACTTGCCTGTTTCACTTTTGTTGTAAGAACATACACTTTTTTCAGCTGGAGATCTAGTTTCAAATCTTACGAAAAATAAGGGCCCACAGTGAAAGGATGAGGAGAGTCCAACTGAACTATAATTATATTTGGTTTTCCCTCTTCGCTTTCTCGTGGAGGGAAAGCCAGATGCTGCCCTTTCCAGAGAATAAGTTACCAGACCCTGATGTGAAGTAACAACTTAATTCAGCAGCATGACAAGAATTTGAGCTGGCACTTTACAGCCAACATCTCAGACAGACAGACACACACACATGTGCGCGTGCACGAGCGCACAGCCTGTTTCAAGTTTTAGTGAATGAAGAAGTTCACATGATAAGTTGCCATTCTCAGTTTTTAAGTAGCTTTTATTGCTGAAATAGAATATACAATTTTGGGGGAAATGTTATTCATACATCAGCTGACTTTTAATGTTAGGAAACTGTGAATCTTGATTTTGTAGTACAAAATCCCATTTCAAGAGTTAATAGAAAGAAGTGTTAACTAAAGAAAATGGGGAGAATGGACTCTGATGGAAGTAGAAAATTGAAAGGACAAGCTTGAAGTTAGTCAGTTCTGCTGTAACACAACACGCATTCCTGAAAAATAACCGCGCTGTGCAAAATTGCACAATAAAAACCACATGAGACTCGTTGAGAAAATTGGGTTAGGGCCCAACAGTCAAAAACTTCATCAGTGACACACACAAAAAGATAGGAACCTAACAAAAACGGTAGCACAGTTTTACACGGATTAAATGGTTAAAAAAACACAACATAAATATGAGAATAAATATGACAGTTTACCTTGAAAACGACCTGACATTTGGTTCTGGAAGAAGGTGTCGGGAAGATTGCGCTTGTGAGCTGAGTAGTGGTGGAAGGAAGGGTCTGTGAAATCACTGGAAAGTCGGAGCACCTGATGGGGACGGTGTGGCTCCTGCCATCCTGGGTGGCCGAGGTGGGTGGTGGGTGTTCTGTGCATCCCCATTGGGTCCAGTTCAGCCAGGTGCAGTTTCCTGCACCTAGTGCTTCTTGCACATGAAATCTTACAAAAGCAAATGCAAAATTTCATTATGCTCAAATTGTTTTTTAGTGTATCAATAGCTTTGGAATAAATTTACATTTCCAAAACAAGCATTGTAGCAGAACTGACTGTATTCAATTAGATTGAGAATTTTGTTTACATCTTTTAATATCAGAAAAAATATATCACGTTTACTCTGAGACACATGCTTGAGAGTTCCGATTGCCAGAGAATAGTAAAAGGAGTCGATTTCTTACAAATCAGAGTTCCTGTTGGGGTTTTCCCCCATTCATACCACAGACATGGTATTATCGTTCCTTCAGTACACTGCCACCAGACATACACTTTTTTATGGATGAGTATTTTAATATTTAATTATTTTAATGTATAGCAGAAAAGTGTTTATAGGAAGCTGACCAAACCTATTGCTTCAGAGATACTATCGTTTTGGGAAAATATCTCTAAGTGAGGTACCGTGCTTCACACGGAGCCGTCTGAAAATGGATTGGGGCGTAGTTTCAGGTTGCCCTTGGCAAAGGGGCACTACTAGTGATTAAAGGGTGGCAGACCAGGAATCCTGAAATCCTGTGGAATTGTCCAAAATACCAATGATGCCCACATGAGAGACTGGTTAGTACTAGACTAAGGAAGAGTAGGGAATAGTAGAGTTGATCATTTAAAGTGTTGAGTACAAAATAGTATTTTATGCGGCTTTGGTTAGAACGATGAAAATAGTTTGTAATTGATGGAAGTTTTGAGAACACCAGTTCAGAACAAGTAGCAGCAGTGAGCTTTAACAAACTGATATATAGCGTTGTACAGCACCGTGTGGGTGCCATCCAGTGTTCTCGGTGCTGCACAAATGTTCACTTCGCCCTGGTTACTGAGCCTAGTCTCAGGCAGGCTCTCAATCCTGCTGCACAGTGACTCACACCAGGGAGCTTGTAAGAGTCTGGATGCCCAGGCCACACCCTAACCCAGTTAAATCACACTCTCCGAGTGGGGGGACTCGGGCACCAGTGTGTTTTCAGCTCCTTAGGTTATACCAGTGTGTAGCCAAGGTTGAGGACCACTGTCTAGGGCCATGTGAAAATCACTCCTCTTCACAAGGAAAGATGTACCGATCAAGCACCTGTTAATTGCAGTCCTACTCTGTGCCATGTCTTACAGGGGAAGATGAGTGAAACATGGCTCACCACCCGAAGCAGACAACAGAACTGGAAATAGATTTTTACATCCTGGCTGACAAGTGCTGAGGCTTGGAAGTATAGTCACAGTATTTGGGATCACAGATGAGGCAGAAACTAAATTAAAAAAACAACAAAAAACCTCTGATGCCAAATTTGGAAAAATTATTAAACTTAATTTAGTTTTCCCTTCCTTACAACTTCCAAATCAGGAAAGGGGGGCGGGACGCGACAAGCACTTACAAATCACTGTCAGTGTAGCTTCCTAACCTGCTGGTGGCCTTTGTGTGCTCGAGTTGGAGGATTTGAATTTTGCCTGCAGGTAGCATAATACATTTGTCCTGGTGTAGGGCAGGTTCTCAAGTACCTCCTAAAGCATCGTTGAATTAATGACCTTGTGGGGATAAATCATCACAGTTTCATAGAGAAGCTTGAGACTGGTATAAAAAAGACCTTTTGAAATAAACCATTTAAGTCATGCTAGTAGTCATTGATTCTCATATGCTTAATTTTTTAAATACTCAGAGCTTCCATATTGTGATATGTAAATATTGGATCACATACATTTAAAACTTAGAGGTAAGCAGGTGTGTCATTTTAAATTATAAGTTTAAAGGCAGCCACTAAGCTACCATCATAAGGTACGTAAGTAGCGAGAGTTACTAAATAATTTACTTGTTTCCATTGATAACGTTCTTCAACAGCTCTGATTTATTTAATATGGATTGCTTTCCTCTGAGAGAATCTGATGCTCCAGTGGATGGACTTATTTTCAGTTACACCTGTGTCGTCTGTACTTAACCATGAATTACTTCCTGGTTTCAACACCAAGCAGAGCTATTTGTGGTATTTTTGTCTTGCACCTTTGGCATCTCAGTGGTGTGAACCAGAGCGATGCCATCTGTAATTGAATGGCATCATTGAAAAAAAAGGGGTGGGGGGTGAAATGATGAACTGGAAAATTTCAGCACAGATTCTTAAGGAGCGGTAAGATAACCCTAGAAACATTCTTATTTAGTGTCATATGCTAGTGGGTAGGGACAAAAAAAAAATGAAGGGACAATTTGTTTCTTAACATTTTGCTATTTGCAAAATTGGAGAGGTGCTATTCTGGAGAGGAAGAAGTAATTCCACACAATGTCAATCAGCAGAGTCCTGCAGATGAATGCATAATTTTCTTCTGTCTGACTGCACGTTGGAACCATGAGGTTCATGTCCAAAACGCAGTATTCTCAGGTCTAGAATGACTGTTTAACTTCCTCATGGCTGTCTGTGAATGATAAACCTTTTCATGCTGAGATGTTTCCTCTGCAAAAGGACCAGTTCCTAGAAGCCTTACTGAGCCTGTGGGGCCTAGATAAGCCGTTTCTGAAAGCTGCAGAGTTTAGTATGTTGGAACCTAAATGTGTTGATTTCAGAGTACTCTTCCAGGGTTCCCTTGGAGACTTGCCTGAAACATGATGTCTTTTTTCTCTCTTTGTTTTCATTTTCAGAAAGAAGACATAGCTCATCCAGCAAGCCTTCTTTGGCCGTTCCTCCCACTTCAGTATTTTCTTTCTTCCCTTCTCTGTCCAAAAGCAAAGGAGGCAGTGGAAGTGGAGGCAGCCGTTCTTCCAGTGGAGGTGTTCTAAGCACATCCTCACTAACTTCCAAGTTGTTGAAATCGCCCAAAGAGAAACTGCAGCTCAGGGGGAACAGCAGGCCAATGCATCCCATCCAACAAAGCAGAGTCCCCCACAGTAGAATGTGAGTATGGCCAGGATGGTCGTCACGCTTCCCTGATGCAAGTGGACCTGTGCACACCGCTGCTCTGGCCGTGACTGGGGAGCATGCGGACGGGGGCGTGACTGCGGACGGGGGCGTGACTGCGGACGGGGGCGTGCTGGGGGAAATTCATACTCGTGCTGTTTCTGTCTGTTTCCCTGGCACATCTTGGGTGACTGTACAGAGTAGTAATAGCGTTAGTTATAAGGTTAATAATCCTTCCTGCTCCTTGGTTGTGTCTCACTTACTGAGACGAAGCTCTACATGTATAGCGGCCTTTAAGTCCCAGAACAGCCGTATGGAACGGGTGTTGTTGTTACCCCCCTTCCCGGGGAGGACAGGGAAGTGTAACAAAAGGTCGAGGAGCTTTATCTGAGGACCCTCAAGTCAGAGGCCTGGATTCACATCCCAGCTGCGTCACTTCCTAGCCCTGGGGTATTGGACATGGCACCCCTTTTCTCCGGAGCCCAAGAACAGCAGCCGTCGCGCAGGGTTATGGGAGCAGTGGGGCTAATGTGTTAGAGTCAGGCTCCTGGCCCACAGGAGAGGATAAATAAATGGATGCTGGCGCTTCTGCTGTTGCACTTGGTAACAGTAGGAAGCAAAGGTGAAGGGAGTCCCAGATGCTGTCCTAGGCCTTTCCAGGGCCTGCGAAGCCAACAGGGAAGCAGTGCTTCCTCCCCCCGTCCTGGGTTCACATCACGAGTGTAGTGAGGAGGGGACACGGGAAGAAGCTCACGCCCACCAGGCAAGGCTTGGGCGCCTCTCCCTGCGGGGCTGCACGTGGGCAGGCCCTGTGGTCACATGAGGCCGCAGCCGCACTCCCGGAGAAACACATCTTGCTTCGTCATGGCATCCCTTAGCCTTGGTGGCAGCTGGCTTTTCCCTGGCCCGCCTCCCTTTTGGAGGGTATGCCACACATCTCAGGCCCAACGTCTGATTAACCTGGTTAATCTCAGGGCAGCGTCCAGCCCTTGCTACTGCTCAGGGACCTTGCCAACTGGGAGTGGCCATGGCATCTTGCAGTGTCTCTGCTTCTGTCAGGCTGTCCCAGGTACAGCTGTTTGGGGCTGTTTGTCCTGGTTGCTAAGCCCCCAGCCTCTGCTCATCTGTCAGCAGTGCGAGTACAGCAAGCTTGGCTTTTGTTCCTAGAGCTGTCTGAACGCCAAAGAAAATGCCAGTGTACTGTGCAAGTCACTTGCCAGCTGCACAGCTGTCAGAGCATTGACTCCACTGACCGAAGTTTATAAAACCTCATCCGTTCAAACCTCTATTTGGAGCTGGCCTTTAGAGGGGGACCAGGCCAGCTGTTAGCTTCACACCAGCATTTGCCACCCAAATGATAGTGTCTGTAAGATTTCAAGAGAAATCCATTCTCTGTTAGTGGCACAGGTGTTATTCTGTGGTCACCAGCCGTGCATCAGGCATGTGTATTCCAAGCTCCTATTAGAAACCTTTCTCAGGCACTGGAGAATTATCACTCCAGTGATACATCATTTATTAATTAAATGTTGGTCTTGCTCATTGACAGAAGCAGAGAGCCTGTTCTTGGCGACATATTGTTAGGTTTATTTCAGTCCGTATAAGTCTTTAGTGACATTTCTTGGAAATATTCTCTAATTTCAATGTTCTTCTCTTTGCTCACTCAGTTTACTTTGTTTTGATGGATACTTTCTTAAAAATGACAGTTCTCAGAGACCTTCAGGTCCTGCAAATAGTCTTTGGTCCTTTTAGACTTTTTCATATTTTGCTTCTTGTAGGGATTGCATTAGGTCTCAAGTCTAGATTTCCCAAAGGCTCCTGTGTAAGATTGTTCTGGAATGATGATAGACCAGGTAAAGTCGACGGTCCCTGGAGGTTTTTGCCTCACCAGAAGGGCTTATTGACTGGCTAAACGTGAACCTTACTGAATTTCCTGGGGAGTCCTCAGCGGTTTGCATAAGTTGCCTTGAGGAGCCCAGCTGTGCGGGGCACGGGTGGCAGGCGCCCGTCAGCTGTCTGCTCCCACTCACCGGGGCGCTGGTACTTAGGTCCTGCTGTTCTCGCTTCCCCGCCACAGCATGACGCCCTCTGTGAAAGTGGAAAAGATTCATCCGAAGATGGATGGCACACTACTGAAACCTGCGGTGGGGCCACCCTGTCCTGCTACTGTGAGTTCCTCAGTCAAGCCTGGCCTTAACTGCCCCTCAATACCAAAGCCAACCTTGCCTTCACCTGGACAGATTCTGAATGGCAAAGGGCTTCCTGCACCGCCCGCCCTGGAAAAGAAGTCTGAAGATAGTTCCAGTAATAGGAAGTTTTTAAACAAGAGATTATCAGGTAACTTGCGTTTCTCTTCGTGTGTCCTGTGTATTGGCCGCTCGTAGGGGAGCACATGAGCTGCTGTCTATAAGTCCTCTTCTAAACCTGGTCGTCTCCAGCTTGAGCAGGAAGGTCCTTATGCAGGATGCTGGCCATCTGCGCTGTCAGTTGGTTTTAAAGCGTGAGAGTGTGGGTGTATCTGCACGTGCGTGTGTGTGCGCTGTGTGTATGTGTGCGCGCATTGTGTGTATACGTGCATTGTGTGTATACGCGTGCGTGTGTGTATGTGTGCGTGTGTGTATGCACATGTGTGCGCTGTGTGCATGTATCTGCGTGTGTGTGTGCACTGTGTGTATGTGTGTGCGCATTGTGTATACGCGTGCGTGTGTGTATGTGCGCATTGTGTGTGTGTGCGTGTGTGTGTGCACATGTGTGCGCTGTGTGTATGTATCTGCGTCTGCGTGTGTGTGCACTGTGTGTATGCGTGTACGTGTGTGTATGTGTATGCGCATTGTGTGTGTATGGGCGTGCATGTATGTGTGTGCGCTGTGTGTGCTCATTGTGTGTATGTGCATGCGTGTGTGTATGTGTGTGCGCTGGTGTGCGCACACATTGTGTGTATCTGTGCGTGCGTGTGTGTGCAGCTTTCCAATGGTACTCCGATACTATAGTTGTGTTGACTTAAACCGTCTCTTTTCTGTCCCCTGCTGGCAACAGTCCCCACTCTGAGTGGTGTTGCTGCTGCTTTATGTTTAGTGGTATGTGGTAGATTTTATCCAATTGTAATTTGTGTGTTTTGCGATTTCTCCTGTTTCCTTATTTACAAACTAAGTGAAGGGAGGGTTTGGTGAGCCCCTCATAATGTCTGTGTGCTTTTGACAGAACGAGAGTTTGACCCTGACATGCACTGTGGGGTCGTTGACCTCGACACCAAGAAGCCCTGCACCCGGTCTCTGACATGCAAGGTAGGTGGCGTCCTGGGCAGAGCTGCCTGTGCTCAGGGAAGCACAGTGGCTGCAGCAGACGGGCATGGCTCCCAGCACCTCAAACCCAGAGGGGTTTGCTCTGCGGATTGTTCCGAATTTTATAAATGAGGGAATAACTTGGTTTTAATGAAGAAAGCTTCAGGTTCAGAACATGTGAAGTCTGTTGTTATAAACTGCAATCTTAAGAGAGGTTTTGTTTCCATTGAGCAGTGTCATACTCGGGAATAGTGTTCTTTCCTCACTAACCTGTTATTTTCAAATACTTTCAACATTTCTTCAGAGCAATTTAATATGAGAAGCTACCCTTTACTGTGGTTTAAATTATACTAGAACAAGTCCATAAATTTACTTTGCATATACATGAATGTTCTTTAAATGTTTTTGTAATCTGTGGTCCTTCCATTTTAAAGAGCCACTTTAAAACATTTGTGACTTTTAGGTAGCCTTCTTTTTGTTTCAAATACTAGATAATGTACAGCCTAATTTACACGTAAGCTAAGAAAACGTAATGGTCCTCCTTTCTGTCCTGAGGTTTTCCTTGGAAATGCCGGTTTGCTAATACGCCGTGGTATATTTGCTGTAAAATAAGGGTTGTCACTGTAGGAGGGCTTTAGGCTGTCACTGGACCTGCTACGTAAGTGAGCATTTATGTTTATTTGTGGTTCTGTAGAGAGGAACAGTGTCCCTTCAGAAAGATCAAGAAGTATTAAGAATCACTGCTTTGAAGTATGTAATTTAAAAACCCTTGTTTGAAGGACAGGTTAAAAATTATAAAAATTAGTCTCATCTTCTGAAAGTTAATAAAATTGTTCAGAGTATTATTTTAAATTTTAGCAAAGATTGTATTTGAATAAAGGACTTTAGGCCACACTCCACCCCGTAAAACAGTGGAGGAATGTTATAATCTTCAGGAATGGAAAACGTTATTTCTAAGTGGTCCTTATTTTAATTTTAATTTTTTATTTAATTTTAGTATGTAGATTTTATCTTACAACAATGGTTCTGATCTTTTGGGGGAAGGGGTTGGTCATGAGCACCTTTAAATATCTAATTTTTAAAAAATCACAGATCCTCTTTCCTGAGGAAAAAATATATACTCACATATGTATTCTGAATTTTGCATTCTATTTCAAGAGTTGATGGACCAGCCCAGCCCTGAATCTCTAGGTTAAAAACTCCTATCAGAACAAATTATTTCTGTTTTCTGTCATGATAATGGAACACACATAGAGATGTATTCCTGTTCTTTGAAGACGGCCATCCGAGCTCTGTAGGATTATGTCCGTGTTAGCTGTCCCTTAGAGTTTGTGAAAATGTGCCTTGGTCCATCATCATCTCGACAGATTTCTCAGTAGTCCCGTACCTGTGGTCAATGAAGGATGCTTTCTTTATCCAACATGCTCTTTTTCAATCATCTTTGTGGCATTCTGGTGAACCAAAAGCTTTCTCAGCTCAGAATCTGTGAGGAGTTTGACCACCTTCCTTTCTGGATCGTGTGTGCTTTCCATGTGTTCTGCTGAGAGTGTCATTATTGTCTGTGGCACGGTGCTAATCCTGTCATCGCGTTAATTGGTATCTCAGCCCTGGCATGTCATGAGTTCAGCAGAGAACTGGCAGAAAATGCAGCGTGTTGGCAGGCCTGCCCCTTCACTGAATGCCCAGCCTCTCTTCCTGTGCTCTTTGTCAGTGTTTCTCCCTTTCCCTTTCTCCTCCGTGGCCTGAGTCTGGCCAGACACGCGCGGGTACCCCTGCTGCACATGCTCCGGTGCTGCCCAGGCCCCGCCACCTACCACTTAGCACCTCGTCCGTGCGCTTCACTGGCGGCCTCTCCTGCTTCTCACTCCTGTTGCTCGTGCCCTCCTGTCTGACGGCCCCGTACTGTCCCCTCCTGGCGTCCTCATCTGTCCAGTGTCCTGTTTAATGTCCTCTTTGCCTTTCGTGCACATCAGTTTTGAGTCTGGTGGCTTTTTCCATTCAGTCGTTGTAGAAATTTACTACATATATCTGGGACCCTGGCCTCGTTCATGGTTCCAGAGGTTACCAGGCTTTAACGAAATCAAGGCATGTTCCTGCCCTCATAGGGCTTACGGTCTAATGAGAGAGGTAGAGCTTGATCTGGTAATCACTCAAATAAGTGTCAAGTTCACCACCGATGTGTAAAACATGGGGGGGGCTATGTTATAACAGGCTTCATTCCGTAGGGAGATGGGACCACAGAAGCCTCCTTTGCTGTAGGAACATGAGGCTGAAATCCTATGATTTATCTGGGCAAAGAGGGGTGGGAGAGACCGAGGAAGCAACATGTCTGATAGCTCTGTGCTGGGCAGAACAAACACCTTAGGGTCAGAACGACAGCCAGGAGGCTGAGACACTTGGCACCAAAAGAGTGGGGAGCAGGGAGCAGGAAGCGTGGGTGTTCGAGTGTGCGGGGCCGGAAGCCTCGTTACAGAGCCGGCCTTTATCCTGCGAGCCTGAGGCAGCTCCCAGAGAGTTCTGATGCGGGTGGGAGCGTCACATTTGTGTTTGGAAGGTTCAGCGCTCAGTGGAAAACCTGTTTACTCTTCAAATGAAGAGGGTAAACATCAATCTTGCCGGCCTATTTGGGTCGCCTGGCTTTGCTGTGCTAAGCACCAGGGGCCATTTGGCGATGAGGAGAGGCTTTTCTGTCTGCAGACAGGCAGGTGTACCAGTGCTGTTACATATTCAGTTGTTCATTTGACACGTGTTGGAGGCCACTGTTGTTATGAGGTGCTCATTGTTTGAAGCATTTACTGAGGGCCAGGTGCTGTGTGCGTGCTGGTCCAGCACTGAAAAAAACAGCTCCTTGTCTTCGTTTACGTTACTTTCTTGTGGACATATCACATATTAGAGAAAATTAAGGAAAAAATTGAAAAGCAGCTAAACACATTTATCTTTCTGTGTCACATTAGATTTGGGGCAGTGGGTCTCAGAAGGAAGCAGGTTATGTTACTGAATTTCAAAAGGACATTAGAACCTAATTCCCCTTAAACCTCTTCAATGGTAGCAAGCATGTAGATCTGTAGAGCAGGACATCTGTGTGATGTGGAGAGCTGTGAACGTACATAAAGTATCATTTGCAATATTTTGTGGCATAAAAGAGATAAGAAAATATGTGGAGGAATTCACTTACATTTAAAGGGATTCACTCTGCTGAGTATCTCCTCTCAGCCGGAGAGACTTGCCTGGGCCTTAGTAGGCCCTGTCCTCAGCTTACTTGGAGTCACTTTCTCTCCTTCAACGGCATTTTCATTGGAATAGAGAAACACTTGTGTTTAGTTTTTACTCTCTGGCAGTTACTAAAAGAAAACTTTTTGATACATGTTTTGTGAATAATTGTTTCTTCCCTTTAACATTCAAAATTTTCAGTGGCCCAAGAGGGATTTTTCTAATGGATTTGGTAGGAGCCCCCAGTAAACAAATTGTTATTGTTGCACAAAACAGGAAGACCTGTCACTTGCTTGTTTCTACCATTTGCCACTTGATTACCATATTTTGCCGTGTATAATGCGCACCCACGTTTTTGGCCCAAACTTTCAGGGGAAAAAATCTTTCGTTTTAATTTTTTAATTCAAACTTTTGTTTGTTTACATTTAGGTACTTGGTTTTTTTTGTATTATAAATGAATTTTAGCATTTATTTTTTAACATAAAGGTACAAGAAATTTTATGTAACAAATAATTACAAAACACAAGAACAGATACAAGGTACAAGAAATTTTATGTACCAGTAACAAATTTACAATATTTACACATCATAGAAGGCCAAGAACTCTTCGTTGTTGCAAGTTCGTCCTAAGTTCAATAAAACCAATTATCGTATTCCACAGTATTATTTGGCATACAGGTATAGTTATTGATTTCTCGAGTTACACTTTTAACTCATAAACATAAATAAAAGAATTTAAAACATTTATATAGATACGGAATGAGCACTACCCATGTATAATGCACATCCTGATTTTTTCCTCACAAATTTGGGCAAAGAAAGTGCATTATACCCGGCAAAATACGGTGCATACTGGACAGCACAGCTAACATTTCTTTTTTGTGGTGACGGTACCATCACCAAACCCTCACACATTTGGAGCTGTTTCTGTTCTAGCTAAAGGGAAAAGGTCATACTCATGATTTTTAGTTTATCAAATGCTGAGCAGCCTTTGATAAAGGCCCAGGTTGCTTTTTTACTGGGAATGGTGTTTTCTGACATATGACAGAGAAAGAATTATTACTGAGATACTTTGGTTTCTGTACTTTTTGGTCTACAGACACATTCCTTAACCCAACGGAGGGCTGTCCAGGGTAGAAGAAAACTATTTGATGTGTTGTTAGCCGAGCACAAAAACAAAACCAGGGAAAAGGAATCAATTCGCCATCTGGACTCTCAGCAACCAGCGCAGCCTCTCAGGGACCCGCATCCCGCCCCTCCCAGAACTTCACAGGAGCCACACCAAAACTCTCACGGAGTGATTCCTTCCGAATCAAAGCCTTTTGTAGCTAGTAAACCTAAACCTCACACCCCCAGTCTTCCAAGGTAAGCCATGCTTTCCCACTCTTCTCCCTCTTTCAGAGAACAGACTTGGAGACACTGGGACACACCAGTGCAGTCACGATGCCGAGGAGTGTACATCAGGCTCACTAAGAGACAATGTTCTTTTAATTGGATTTTACTTCAAGGGAAGAAAAGTTGTTGAGTTCATCCTTGGGCTCTTCTTAGCCCAATGCAAGCAGTAGAATAAAGCTAGAATTACCTGCTCCACCCTGCTCAACACTGTATGTCTCTTAAGCCCACTGAGCAGGGCTGACACGTGGGTCCTACCTGCAGGTTAGTAGCTGGGACATTTCACATGGCTTTAGCAGCAATTTTCCATTCATTTGTCTTGCTTCTTGCAAAATGCAGCAGTGGGTGGGAATCTGTGCTGGGGACAGTCAGCCTAAGTTTCTCAGCATTCATTTATCAGCATATTTTTTCATTCATTCATTTGGGACTTCGGCCTAAGCATGTATCAGGCTTTTTAGCCATGTAGTAAGCAGTGGAGCAGAGTGTTTTACCAAGAACTTACACACATTCCTCAGAGACAGTTTTGGTGGACAGAATACATGTATGTCGGTGCTTATATAGTTCACCAAATTGAAGTAAAGGATTTTGTACCCAGTTCCCAGAGGGAAGGAAAAGAGAAAGGCATGTTGATGAGGGCCACCAGTGTTGGACATCAGTGACCAGGGCTTCTGCTTAGGAGCGTCCAGCCCTCGCTGCCATTGCCTGACCTTTCACCCTCACACTCACATGTCTGAGCCTTGAAAGTACCACGTGAGGGGTGGAAGTGCCTCCCTCGTGGAAACCCAGGTGTTAGCTTGAGCTCATCGCAAAACGAGCCCCTCTGCTTCCTGAGCATCACGGCGGAAGAGCCGTCAGAGGAGGCTCCCCAGAGAGTAGCTGGGCCCGGCCGTGATTCCTCAGCAGGTCCTTTCTTTGGCCATATTCTCACTGAAATTCTCCCATCTATAAAAAACGAAGCTTAATTCTAGAATCCCTAGGACTTTGTACTACGTGCAGGAAAAATACATTTGTGTTCTTGAGCATGAGGCTCTAGGCTCGCTTGTCCACATAAAGTAGTAAAGGGCCAGTAGTATTTTGTCACCACCTGCCCTCCGAGGTTGCTTTAGAGCACTTGACACTTACCTCATTTATTGCCTTAGTAACCCGAATCCAGGTGAAATTTGAAGGGGAATCAAAGAAAGTATTCTCTTAAATTCCATACATGTTTTCCCCTCTTTGGGGAGACGAGGAGGAGGACTTGCCACCCCAGTGGCTGTAGGAAGGAGAATTAGATCTAAGTAACCTCGGGCCGTTCGTGGCAGACAGCTCCATTGGACATCAAGGGAGCCAGGGGGAAGGAGCCTTCACTCCCAGGCCAGTGCATCGGGTTTTCCCAGTGCTGGCGGTGGACCCCAGGTGCTTTGGGGTCCGTGGTTGTATCTGAGTTAAGGCGGCTGGTTACCAGACATGTGATCTGATCAGTGCTGCACTTTCTGCTCACCAAGGCCTCCAGGCTGTCCTGCTCAGCAAGGTGGGAGTGCCCCCATTGACCCTTCTCCAGTCCATGAATCTCCACACCCTCCCCTGCCTGCCACTGAGCCAGCTTCTCGGTTATCCAGTGAGGAGGGAGAAGGCGACGACAAAGAAGAGTCTGTAGAAAAACTGGACTGTCACTGTTCAGGTCGTCATCCGCAGCCGGCGTCTGTAAGTGCCCACCCCCCGCTCACCTTCCCCAGGCAGCAGGGACGAGACACGAGCGGGGTGCGCCAGGGGCCTTGGCATGCCCTCCTCGAGGGACGCGGGCGAGGCGTGAGAGCAGCGCAGCTCAGAACAGGGTACCCCAGTGGCAGCACGCAGTGTGTCCGGGGACTTCTGATGCGATTCCTTTCTCTTCTGTGAACCTCAGGGCCAATCATTGTCACTGTCGTGCTTCACAGCCTGTGGTGCTCAGAGTACGCTCTGTCTGCCATGGTTACTGCACTCCTGAAGGAGAGAGAGCCTTGTCGGGTGTGCTCCCGGCAGAGTTAGTAAGGCTGTGCTTGTGCTCTCTCTTGCAGTTTTGCACATTCGGGAGCCGGCAGATTGGAAGAGGCTATTACGTGTTTGACTCCAGGTGGAACCGGCTTCGCTGCGCCCTCAGCCTCATGGTGGAGAAGCATCTGAACTCTCAGCTGTGGAAGTGAGTGCTTCTCACCCCTCCGGGACAGGAGGGGTGGCTTCCCTCGGTGCTGCGTCCTCTTTGTTTCTTACGGGAGTAATTTAATGAAGCTGCGCTTATCTAAAATGAAAACGTACCCTTTGGCCCTGACAAGAAGGCCCTCCATCATTCATTCATTCAATCACTCTTTCAGCGAATATGTCTTGTTCTGGGTGTTGGGGTTCCAGGCACAGGGTCCCCCACAAGTATGGAGCTCACATTCTAGTTGGTGGAAAACCACGAAAACCAATAAACAGAAAATAGAGATTATAGCTTGTCATAAGAGATAATCACTAACTGAGAGCTTACTGTATGCCGGGCAGCATATTAAGTATCTTTAATTTTCACAATTCCCCTTGTCAGGTGACCTTGATTATCCCTATTTTGCACATAGTGAAACTGAGAAACACGGCCACATAGCAAGGTAGTGGTAAGGCCAAGATTTGGACCCAGAGGCGGTTTGGTTCCAAATAGAGAGCTGAGATGGACAAAAGCGCAGACCAGAGGAATTCAGGGCAAGTGTTTCTGACGAGGAGCCCCTTGAACTGAGATGGATGCTGAGAGAGAGCAGCCGTGGGGATGGTGGGGAGCAGTGAGTTCCAGGCAGAAAGAACCGTGTGAAACTCTGAGTCAGAAAGGAATGTGGTTTGAGACAGAGCGAGAAAGCAAACATGGTACAGGATGAGATCCTAGAGGCCAGCAGGGGCCACATGACTGAAATGGATTCTGAATGCAGTGGGGGCTGTGGACAGTTTCAGGTAGAGGAGCCGTGTGCTCTGACAGACGTTTTAGGGTAAGATGACCATCTTGAGTAACGTTTTGCTAGTGTTTCCAAAATGGGATTTTAAGTGGAAGAAGAGTTCGATCCATGGTCAGAAAGGTTTAGCTCAGTCATTCCCGAAGTCTGTATATTTTCTTGCTGCAGGACTTCTCAGATCCTTTAATGGGAACTATCCATTGTAACTCTCAAAGCAAAGGATGTCATGTATAATGTGGAACGTCTCCCAAGCTCCCAGGTCCAAACCTGGGAGCCTCTTTTAGGGGAGCATCTTGGGAGCCAGCATTTGGTGGTACCTACTTTGGGAAACCTTGTGCTTTGCTAAAGGGGGCTGTCCAGTGGTCCGCAGGCCATCCCAAGTCCTGCATTTGGGCATCATATACTAGTGCCTCCCTGAAGGGACTCTGCCAGGATATCCATTTGTCTCCCTGCCATGGTTTCCTAGTAAAGTCAGAGGTAGTTGCTGAGATGCCTCAGAGAGCCCATAATCCATGATCGTCTGTAGGACTTGTCTTTGTTCACTTAGAAACCCAGAGCTAGAGCAGTGTTACTCTGCTTTTCTAGTCCACATTTCTTCCTGGTTCTTACTCGGTAAGAGGCTCTTCTTCCTTCTTCATGAAGGAACATTGTCCCTGCCCAGAGACAGACTCAGGGCATTGCTTTGTAGGGATTGGGGGGGTCAGGGGGGGTCTTTCCATATCAGAGAACCCCAAGTTACATGAAATCTCAGCTTCTTCATACTAGCTAGTGGGACGTGGAGCGCTTGTTGAGCTTATTACTAAACTGTGGGTTCAGTACTCCTAAGAGTTCAGAAGGGTCCTCAGAATGTGTTGCCCTCTCTATACTGATTAGTGGTTTGTGGCCAGCAGTTTGGGTGAAGGCGGTTTCAGTTCCAAGTGGCTTGTGTGGAGAGGTTTTCCTCTTTGAGAACTTTTGCAGAAGCAGGATCAGGAAGGCGAGTCCACTGTGTCGTCTCGCTGCCTGCCTTGTCTCTGTCCTGTCAGGCTGACTGCCTTATCAGTCACTAATTCCCGGTGAGAAGGAATCTTTTCCTTTTCCTTAACATGACCTTCCGTTTTAAAAGTCAAAGCAGATTCAGACCTGTTGCTCAGTGATGAGCCAGCACACAGCCCTGAGGCAGACAGCAGGTTGGCAAGAGGAGCCAGGCCAGGTGCTTGAAGAGTTGCTCTCTGACTCAGGCAGCCGCCAGGACTTTCAGGGAGTCTGTCAGCGCTTCTCAGCCAGAGAACTGTTCTCAGGTGGCGTCTCTGAGGCACTCAAGGAAACTCTTAGAGCGGTCCAGGTCCCATCCTGCTGGCTCAGCCCAAAGTTCTGCCTTCCAGGAAGAGTCCTGTTCTCAGCCCCTCACCCTTTAGTTGCTTATGTGGTTAATTGGGGAGTAAGAGGAGGTGGGATTTGAGTGTGACAATGAAATAAGTCGCTTCAGTGAGTGGAGTCTCTGGACAGTGAAATTAGACCAGCGCTTCCTCGGGAACGTGACCATGACCCAAAAGGTCATTTCCAAGTTCCTGTGATTTATGTAAAGTGATCACCTGCCATGGATTCGGGACGACTATTCCATATCCCCTGAGGAGGGGCTGGGATTGTTATCAAGGAATTTTTTGGGGTTTTTTTTTTAAATTTAATTTTTTAGATTGGTAATAAGTTCACTTGGGTAAAAAAAGAAAAATGAATATGAAGCGGTATATAGGGAAAATTTTAGTCGCCCGTCCCCCGCTACCCAGACAGAAGCATTTTTATTAGTTGCTTGTATTATCTTTACAGAGTTCATTTATGCAAACACAGGTCAATATGACTACATATTCTTTCTTTGTCTCTTCTCTATACAAAAGGTAATGAATGACTTAAAAGAACTTTCTAAAGAGAAACCAATAATATGGTCCCGAGAGAGCCACACCCCGCCCCGCTGGATGCTTTTTTCTATTCCCGGGACTTGGTTCTTTAGGCTCTGTCTTCCTAAGCCACCTGGTGGCCATGAGAAGCCACTGCACCTCGTGAGCAGAAGGCTTCTCCAAGGAGCCAGTGCCCCAGGACTGGCCTGGGGGTCTTGTTGAGATTTGAGTCTGATGAAGCAGGTCTGGAGTGGGGCCTGAGGACTCTGCACTTCTCATAAGGCTCTCAGGTGATGTCTGTGGTTGTCCTCCAGGAGCACAGGGGCAGGTGGGGGCCAGCATCTCAATCTTGGGTTCACGTTGGAATCTCCTGGAGAGATTTAGAAATTACTAACGCCCCCCCGTCTCCGGATTCTGGTGCAGTCAGTCTGGGTGCAACCTAAGCTCCAGAGGTGACTGTGATGTGCAGCCAGACTGGAGAAGCACCGACTCGGGCCCAGAGCCACACTCTTGAATGGGGGTTTCAAGCTGCTGCAAACACTTGTAATTAAGTTCTTTTATTAGTAACTATAGTTCTTCTTAAAAAGTATCTGGAAAGCACTTTGGCAGCAGTGGGGCCAACTCTTGTCACTTGAAAGCTGAGGCGCTGGAGCCCCAGCTGGCGTGGTGACTGGATCAGCCAGAGCTGCCCCTGAAGTCGGGCAGAGCAGTCCTGGTGCTTGCCTTCCAGTCAGGCCACTTGCTGTTTCGCCACCTCAGGGTTATTTCTGCCATAGGGGTTTTTCAAATTTTGGTGCTGTCACATTTTAAAATCAGAGCTAAAATAAAAGAGATGCCTCCCTGGTTTGACTTTCTGAATGGCTCCCCCACCCCCAAATAAATACCTTGCCCAGACATTTTTAACAGAATGCATTGTCTCTGCACTATAACTGGAAATCCCCTGAGATTTGGGGGCTTCATCATTCAGGCCACCAGTTAGGATGTAGCAGTTATTAATTAGCCGTGCCCTTGAAGTCGCTCATATCTGAGTGCTGTCTGTACCCCAGCCAGTGTGCTGGGCAGGGTGTCACAGTGGATAATGGGCTGCGGATTGCTCCGTCTGCAAAGAAGTTAGACAGCGAGCAGCACTCACACGTTAAAACCTCCCGAGTCCCCCAAAGTCCAGGGACAGGGCAGTGTGAGTCCGTGGGAATGAAGCAAGTCAGAATGGCCAGGACGTTTCCTAAGAAAGCGATGATGGACTGCAACTAAAGGATGAGCAGAAGTTGGGGTAAGAGTGTTGTAGGCAGAAGATATCCGGGGTGGCACGTCATTGGCTGGCCTCCGACCCTGAGGGAGCTCAGCACCTGGAACCACTGGGAGGCGGCAGTGAAGCTGCGGCCGTAGCATCTGACAAGGCCCGTGGGCCTCACTGACCGTTACCTGAGAGCCCCCGGGAGGCAGGAGGAGTTTGAGGGAAAAGTGACAGAATTGCCTCTGCCTTTCAGAGTGATCCCTCTGACAGGCTCAGGTGGAGGGGTGTCCACGGAGCATCCATGATGGCTGCGGTGAATATCGCTCACTGCCCTCTCCTTTTCCGCAGGAAAATCCCACCCGTGCCCAGTACCACGCCCCCCGGCTCCACACGTGTTCCTCACCGGACGAACTCTGTGCCGACATCGCAGTGTGGGGTCAGCTATCTGGCAGCAGCCTCCGTGTCTACACCCCCGGCCCTGCTCCCGTCCACCTGCATCTCCCCAAACAGCAAGTCAGCGCCAGCTCACGGCACCACGCTAAATGCACAGCCGGCCGCGTCCGGGGCGCTGGAGCCTGTGTGCAGCATGCAGTCCAGACAAGTGTCCTCTTCGTCCTCGTCCCCCTCCACGCCCTCTGGCCTTTCCTCGGTGCCCTCTTCCCCCATGTCCAGGAAACCTCAGAAGTTGAAATCCAGCAAGTCTTTACGGCCCAAGGAGTCTTCTGGCAACGGCACTAACTGTCACAGCACCAGTAGCAGTGCCAGCAGCGCCTCAGGAAAGAAGCGCAAAACCAGTTCTCCTTTGTTAGCTCCCTCCTCCTCCTCCTCCTGCTCTTCCTCCTCTTCTTCTCATTCCATGGAGTCTTTTAGGAAAAACTGTGTGGCTCCCTCTGGGCCTCCCTACCCCTCAGCGGTGACATCTTCCCATGGCCTCGGCCTCAACTGTGTGCTGACTAAAGCGAACTCGGTGAGTGTCCGGCACGAGCCGTCAGGGAGGGGCCCCCCCGGAGGGAGCCCTGCCGAGTCCATCAAGAGGATGAGTGTGATGGTCAACAGCGGCGACTCCACGCTTTCTCTGGGCCCCTTCATTCACCAGGCCAGCGAGCTGCCTGTCAACTCCCACGGCGGTTACTCACACTCACACACTCCTCTGGACAAACTCATAGGAAAGAAAAGAAAGTGCTCGCCCGGCTCGAGCAGCGTCGTCAACAGCAGCAGCAAACCCACAAAGGTTGCCAAATTGCCAGCCATGAACAACGTCCACGTGAAATACACAGGCACGAGCCCAGGGGCACAAGGACTGACGAACAGTTCCCTCCTCCATCAGGTAGGACGTGGGCTCTGAGCCCCGTGGGAGGCCCACTTCCTCTCCCTTGAGACCTTTCACCGGCATGGACATTGTGTAGTTGGGTTGGTTGGTTTGCGCATAAACAGATGTCCAGCTTTCCTATATCTTTTAAGAAAAGAAAGAGTTCATGGCGATATGAAGGTAAAACAGGCTCCTTTCTGCGAGAGTTTCTGAGGATTTGGAAGATGGTCCTGGGTAACGAAACCACGGAAGTGCACTTTAGCAGATAGGGCTGTGGGAACCGTCCTGCGTGACCACGAAACCCCTCTCCCTAGCCAACGAGTGTGGTCGTGGGGGACCGTGTGCGTCCTGTGGTGCAGTTCAGGAAGGAAGCAGGCCATTTCCTGCAGAGCTCTTCTCTCGTGTGTTCCTCTAAAGGAAGCTGGGCTCAAATCAAGCTGCTCTAGAGAGGGATGATGTAACTTGTAAGAAGAAAGAGCCTCTACTATTTTTCCATCAAAGAAGTTTAGATTTTCTGGTTAACTCTCTCCCTATGTTTTCTCCTCCCCGTTTCTAGGGAGGTATGCTACAGCATTAAGTATGGGCATAGCAGAAGACTAAAATCTCTGAAGTTAGTAGATGGAAAAGAAATCTGAATGTGGAAGCACTTGTAGAGAAGTGGCTCCCTGGCCGTCGGGCTCAGAGTTCACCGTGGCTTTCTTTTTTACACTGTATCTGTTTTCCCCACTCTCCCACCCGTTACTGTTTTCTCCTGATCTCTCCTGTAGCCATTCCTCCCAGCTTCCTTTGCTCTAACTTCCAGCTCGTCTCTCATCTTGTTATTTCATTCATCAGGATGTCTCCTCACCCTGCTTACGAACAGGAATTGCAGCAGCATCACCCCAGAGCCCTGATTTAAAATGTGAGGCTCGTTTTTGTTTGTTTTTTCCTTCCTCATCTTCAGAACCTAACTCAAAGGCCAACTTAGGACTTTTTCAGAAAATACAAGGAAGTTTCTTACTGTGATACAATTTCCTTCCAATATCTGTATGAATTTATTACTACCAGTGCCCAAGGTATGGGGAAAATCATTATCCATGAATTTAAATAGCAGCTGCTTAAATTCTGTTTGAACCTCAAATACATACGGGCTATTAGTGTGTTTGGCTCTTGGGGCAGGGGGTTCCTGGACAAGGGAAAAGGTGCTTTTACTTCTCTTTGTAGTTATTCGTTATATGTAGTTTATGATAAACATAGAAGTACAGTGCAGCCTCCACAAGGCACGGTCTGCGCGTCCTTTAAAACTCCCTCTGAGTGGTTTCCTGGTGCTGCGTGAACCCCGCAGCGGGGTTGTTCCATTGTGTTCAGATGCCACGTGTGTACTCAGAGTACACCCTGGCTTCATGGAGACATGGCTGCAGACCTCACTGCCCCAGGTAACAGCGAGGAGGGGAGGAGGCAGGGCAGGTGCTGCAGAGAGTACCAGGGCCCGTGGGAAACGGGAGAGGGGAGCCCTGTCTGCGTGGAGCCAGCTGCTCCCAGAAACTGCAGACCTGGACTTGCCTGAGAAACTTGGCCACTTTTAAAGCTGTCACTTTTGTTGTGTTTTGGTGTTTTAATCTAATGTAGCCCACGCAGGCTAAGTTTGGCTCATGAGCCACCAGTCTGCCTCCTCTAATTTCCACTGTGGGTGGGGTGGCGGAGAGGGAGGGACTGTGTCCTGCTAGGACGGGCTGCCTACGTTTGTGTTCTGGTCCTTAAAAATTAGTTTCAGCCTAAGTGTGTATCTGAGAGTGATTTCCGCTGTGCAGTGGAGTACTTTTTATCATGCTGCATGACTCCCAGGGAGCTCAGAGGATCGGTGAACCCCCCAGAAAGGACTGTTTTTCTGTCGGTGCTCATTTACTACAGGAGGGAACCTGGAGGTTTCATGTGCATCTGAAAGGGGCCCGTGACTCCAGGATGCTTTAGGAGAGAATAGTGCTCTTAGAAAAGTAGGGACCTCGACTCTCCCTTCCTCCTTGAGCTGACTTTAAAGTAGAGGGAACTGAGTTGGATGCAGCTCCCTAAACGAGCGGGTGCAGTGGGACGTGCTGGGAAGCCCAGCAGCTGGGGCTGGGTCACTCCCCCACTCCTGCCCCAGTCTGTTCATAGCCAGCGTTCCCCGCCCCCCAGCATGGGCCTGCTTTGGATGTGAATTTTCACATCTGCGTGTGCCAGCCCATTTGTCCTTCTTCAGTTTTCAATTGACAACCTGGAATACCTTCAAGGAAAAACAAATCAGTAAATAAAGGCAAAGGCAAACATGTGAGCCTTTTCTCTAAGCCGGAAACCCAGCCTGCATCTCTGCAGACAGTTTTCTGGAAGTTCGGTCTTAGCATGATGGGGCAGTGAAGGCTTTTGACAGCTAAGGCCCCATTCTGTAGGTGACAGCTCCTGGCCGCCCCCAGTCCCTGAAGCCTTGTGGGGCGTGAGGCCTTGGACGTATTCTTGTTTAGCACTGTCAGTGCAGTGTGCAGTGTGCACTTACTTACCTTTTCATTGTTTCCCACCCTCTCTTGTTTTGAAAGCCAAAGGCTCGTCCCTGACAGCTGAAAATAGCATGGGGAGGAATACTCTGGACACTTTTGACGACAAGTTACACCTCCACTCAGCACTCTGGACTCCAAGATGCCTTTGAGTCTGTTTCCCCAACCTCCTGTGGGCCTCAAGGGTAGGAAGCTGCCAGCCGGGCTGTTGTTTTAACGAGGATTTCCCTGAAGCTGCGTCTGTAGCAGTGAGTACTTTAAAGGACACTGGGTCAAGTTCAGCCGCTGAATTGCTTCTGTCAGTGTTAAAGTGGTCTGGACTGCTTGCTACCGATCTGTGACAAGTTTTCGTTTTGTTTTTTTAACTTGCAGTATATCACAGAGCCACTCTTGGAGGAGATTGGCTGGGCGAAAGAATGTTTGACAGGAACCTTACTGTAGACTTTCCTCCCTCCCGCCTCTCCCCGCCCCAGTCCTTTTTTTACACTGTCTTCTGCAGGTCACTCTCCAGCAGGGAGGGCACCTTCACTGGAGACCCCTCCAGAGGAGAGACAGAGCTGTACCCCGAGCAACCCTCCAGAGACAGGGATCTGTCGTTAGGTTTTTTATAGCAACGTTCCAGGAACGAAATACGGACATTAGCTCAAGGCGTCATGGGAAAATAGCCTATATTGTGCCCAGCATTTGGCGAGTAATTTGGAATAAGAAGCTGTCAGAAGTTTCTAACTTACAAAGTGATGCCCAGAGAGCAGGTATATACCATTATAGAGGCTTCCTTTTCGTGGTACAAAAGCAATTCTGTGTGATTTTTTTTTTTTCAAAGAAAACGCAAACTAGTTTTAATAATGGAAAGCCAAATTTTGGTGGGATAGGGGGAGGCAGATAAAATCATTGTATGGGGAAAATTTTTCCCAAGATTTCCAAAGAGATGGAATGTTTTTATCCTTTTAGTCTCCATGTCACACAGTGTGGCAGGTTGGGTTGTTTGTCCTGCTCAGTCTCTTCAAAGAATTGCCTTTGTAAAGTGAAATTACCCGGATGCAGCAGAAACTCTTGCACAGTCATTAATATACTTAAATGTTTCCAAGACACCTCTGCATTCCCGTCAGTCTCCTCTTTGGATGCTGTCCTGGGACTAAGCATAAATTTCCACTTTGTGCGCTCCCCCTCCTGCCCTTACAGACGTTTATTTGGATGCCACAGGGAGCAGGCACTCGCCAGGGCATGGGGTGAGTGTGCACGCGCACCCGTGCAGGGGACGAGACGCGTGGTGGTGTTTCCCTGACACACCTCCTTTTCTTGGGATTGATGCCAGCCATCCTCCTGAGAGAGTCCTGGAGACCCTCCAGGATGTTTTTTCTAGTACCCCACCCCAAAACAAAGCTTAATATATTAAAACATCACCGCTTGAGAAGGTGCCATGGAATTTGGGGGAAAATTGGGGTTTTTAACACGTGGGTCCACCATCACAGCTCCTGAACCAAGAACCGGGCACGCATGCTTAGAAGAACTCCCAAAGTTGCTGAACAAAACACAGGGTAAATTTCCCAGGCCTCTGATCCCTTCCCTGGGCAGGCCTGGGCAGAACCAGTCAGTGCATCCTTTCTTCCCTACAATTCTTGGTTCAGTTTCAGGGAATTTCAAGTCAACAACAGGTAGAATGAGTAAATACTTGGTTACCAGCCTAATAATGTGAATTGCTACAGAATTATTATGTAAGAAAACAAAAACTTTATGCAGATACTTTAGCTATAAATTGATGTAAAACTATTGATTTTTTTTTTAAAGCAAGGGGAGAATAGTATCTTGTTCACTTATTATGCAATCAATCAGTAAATGTTTTTAAAATGATACTATAGGAGAGCTTAGTGAGGACAGAGCATGGATGGGCCAGTTTGGTGCAGTTAGAATTCTGTCAGTTGGATTGTTCCATCCCAGTGGAGGGAGGGAAACAAGATAAGAGGGAATCAGAACGTACTTAGTTGATTCCTTGGTGACAAGTGCAATGGGGTATGGGTAGAACTTATTTTCAGAGCCAAGGGGACTTGATGGTTATAAATAAAGTTGCTTTTAGCAATGGAATTTGTAGACAGATCATGTTCCAAAAGATGTGAATAGGACCCACAATAGCAAGTTGATTCAGAATAATGTAGATACATCTAGATCAGCGAGTGTTGGTCATTTGATTTCTTAGACTGAGGTTTTAAGTGAATTTCATTATGTCTCCCGGTAGTACAGAGAGCATCGGGATTAGGAAATTAGCCATTTTGGATTCTGCCTGCCACAAACAGACATATTCTAAACAGTGCTATTAAATTTTAGACTGTTGTTCAAATATTTTATTTTCTCCTACAACTACTTTTTATTATGATGAACAATTAAGACCATTTAAAACATGGGAATACAAGTATTTTTGAATTAAATTAACTTGCAAAAACCAAATTTGCAGTGGTTGGGTTGTTTCTAGACACTTTGGTATCAATTTAAAACCAAGATAATTTTTATATTCTTTCCAGTAGAATTTCATGACAACTCCTGCAGTTTTCTTAACCTAAAAAAAAAAAGTGCTGCAATGATGAACAAAGAATTATACAAAACCTACTTTTGTACCTTTATTTTGGAATTTCTTGTTCTATTATAAATATGGAAGTATCCCTATTTCAGAAGACATATTTTGTTAAAAATGAATTGTACATATTTAAATATGTATTTTTGCACAGGTCTTTTTTTCTGATATCCTGTTTTGGTACAATTGAGATCATCTAGTATTTATTTATTAATTAATAAAAGTAAATACCTTTTTATAATTTGAAGTGGTTCACTGCCAAGCCAATAGTCCTAGAACCTGCCTCCTTTGCGGTTAAAGGGTGCCTCTGTTCTGTGAAAGTCCTGTTGTCCCTCTGATGTCTTGGGAGTGGGTCCCTACAGATGAAGTGGGCATTGATTCTCCCTGGTTGCCTGGTTTCCCGATAGACTACATGGAACTAAGTGACACACTGCTTTTCTTTTGTTGTTCTGTGTGAAAGTGTGTGTGCTCGCGCGCCTGTGTGTTTGTATGTGTACATTCTGAGCACGTGTGTGTTAGTATGCGATGTGGTTTAAAACTAATGGAAAAAAACTGAAAGTGCCTGAACCTAGTTTTAAGCTTAGACAGACTCTCTTTAAAAAGACTTGAATGTTCAGTTGAATTTTTGGAGTTTGCTTTTTCCACCTAAATACCGTTTCTAAAATTTTAGGGAAGGAGTTGACAGCCACCATTGCTGGTGATTTTATAAGGTATTTTAAAATTAAGACTTTGTGGGTCACAGTAAATTAACTGGTGATAGATTGCCCAGTGGCACCAAGGGGTTACAAATCTTTTTGTCAGCCAGCAGCTTGTGTGATGTATCTGTTTTGTTACTCACTCATGAAATAACAGAGTTTAAAGTAGAATGTTTAAAATATTTTGTATTCCAAAACTATAATAGAAAGTACCTCTGAGAACATTGAAAACAATGTATAATTTGAAAAATGTAATTTATAAAGGCAGCTGTCTTCCTGCAAGAGTTCTGTTGCCAAGGAATTTCTTAATATCTCTCATTGTGTCCTGGGGGGAATGTTGGGCTTTGGAAAATGATGGTTAAAAGTTTCATTGTTTAGAAGAAAATAATCATTTTTACATTTTGTGCAAAACATGTAAACATTTTCAGATCATGTAAATGAGCACTACATACTGTCAGTGTGAATGTAGGGGCTTGAAAGCATTTTGCTGTTTTTTGGGTTTTTTTGTTTGTTTTATTTGAGCTTGGTTATAAAAGCAATCTCCTGTGTTAAAATGTGTGAATACTTTGATAATTTGTACACATAATCAAGAGCATCTCAGCTGGACTTTGTGTTGGCTGCTGTATAGAACATGAACAAATGTCAAGGGATAGAAAATTACTTTGGATATTTAAAAGAGAAGAAATATATAGTCTATTTGTTTTGTAACAAGTTTCTGTAAATAAAATAATTTATACTATTTATAAGAAAAAGTTGTGCTTTGCTTTATGAAAAATTAGTTTGTTGAACAAACATGTTACTAAACGGGCAATAAAATTAGGACTTCTCAATAAATAAGGTTGGCTGCATGAACTATTTTACATGTTTCTGCCTCGTTGTGACACTAGGGCCCTTTCCATCTAGCCTGACTTTTACTCCTTTTTGGCCTCAGACACCCTTGTGAAACCCCTTCCTTTGGTTCCCCTTCTGTGCAAGCTAAAGACTTCTGAGGTCTTAGGAGGTTTCCATTCTTGGGCACAAAGCTTTGCCCTGGTAGATTAAGAACTGGAAACAGTGAACACCTCTGCGTTCTTGCCCTGCAGGTTTGTCAACAAACGGGAGCTTCTAGATTGAGAAACACCTCTACTTCAGTGGCTCAGTATGTAAATATGATGGCACGTGGTCAGTTTTGTTTAGAAGTAAGTTTTATACCCAGAGCTGGTCTGATCTTTTCCTCGCTTTTACGTACATCTTTTATTGGACATAAAAGTGCATTTTCGTATTCTTCAGAGAAGAACATCATCTTATCTCTAGAAATCTGGCCCATTTTATCATTGGCAAATAAATCATTCTAGTAAGTTATTAATTATTTTTGTTGCTTAAAGTAGTAAGGGAAGCAACTGATTTCTGTGTTGGAGAAAACGTCCACGCCTTGCATGACAGAGTCAGGCTGCCCCCCCGCCCCCCCCCCACGGCCCCGTGGGTGTCCCATCCCCTCCTAGACCACTCAGCTCCTCACGTCCATTCCTGAGAAGCTCTGTGGCTAACCCCTTTCACCTTGGGTGTCCCCCTTAAACTTCCCAGGAAAAGGTTCAACTACTCAATCTGTCACGTTTTTAACTTCCATTCCCTTGCAGGTGACCTGGCTGTAGATAGCAAGAGACTATCCCAGTTCAAGCAGAGGTTTGGCAGTTTTGGGTTTGGTGTATTGGGAATTCACCAGCAGAAAGGCAAGGTGAAGCCCTTCCAGGCAGAGGGAGCAGCCCCAGCCAGCACCGGTGTGAAGACGTGTGAACTGGGTAGTTCTCGGTGAAGCTAGCTGGACGGCAGCGGCTGATAGCGTTGGCAAAGTTGGTGCTAGGTTGTCAGGGACCTTAAATACGAGTTGTCCTGGGGCTTTCATCTTCAGGAACATACAATTTAACCAAATGTAACTGTCACAGCCCAGAGATTTTCATGGACCAGGCCCAGCATGGTGCCGCTATCAAAAATGAAAGCCATTCACACCTTTAATGGAGACTTTGACAAATCAAAGCACTGAAATCTCTCCTTTTTTCTTGCACTTCCGTTCTCTTTTGTCTTTACCCTTCTCTCTCAAGTCCTAATCAAAAAGCTACCCCCTAACCTAAGCCTAAGGTCCCCCCACTTCTTACCCTGCTTTCTCCTCTATCAGTCGCCTTTTTCTGATAAGAAACTTTTGCTGCCCTTGCGAATGGGACTTAATTAAACTAGTCTTTCACCTTGTAAGGCTGTGATTCTGGATATCTGCTATCTTCATTTTTCACAAGCAAAGCCCAGGGACCAAAGGCTGGCCCTAGCAGAGTATCTTACCGGGGAGGGTGAGATTCAGCAAAAGAAACATTTCAGGGGGAAGCGGGCATCAAACATGCAATAGTTTTTTAAATCCCCGTCACATAAGGCCCTCCAGTCACTATAGAGGACAGAGTGGACAGGTGAGAAAACCTTGGGACAAAGTAAGTCACAAACCTGTTGTAATAATCCAGGTAAAGAGTTACTATGTTTCCAAACGAAGGTGGTGACCCTGCGGATCAAGAGGGGACCGAGTGCAGAAGTCTTTTAAAGGCAGAAACAATAGGCCTTAAGGTCTAATTATGTTGAACATTAAAGGGAAAAATGAGTCTCAAAAATAACGTACAGTTTTCTACCTTGGCCAAACTGGTTGATGAGCTTTAAGTGAAATATATGGTGACAGAGAAGGAAAAAGAAACAATGAAAACAACAAAAAACGAATTAAGTTACTGGTGGGAAACTGAAATTTAGTAACCAGTGGCTGTATGTAGTCTGGATGGAGCTTAGGGAGGTTTGAGCTGTAACACAGAGTTGCTTTTAGACGGGAGTGGCTTAGTTCACATAGGTAGTTATTAGATTTGACTTTATCAGTGTGTTAAAATAATGCTTTCCAAGTTGAGTGCCTAGTATGCCCGATACCGTACCTAACATTTTACATAATCTCCCCTGTAAGAGCAGGTATTTGATCCTAATCATACTGATGGAGCTCTTCTAAGAAGGTGTCTTGCCTGGGGTCCCACCCCTAGTGGGTGGCATTGCCAGGCTGTGAATGCTGCCAGGTTCGACACATCAGTGGTTTGTAACCTTTTTTTTTTCTGTCACAGATTCTGAGAATCACATGAAAGAAGTTACGGATTCTCTCTGACAAAGGCACGTGACAGTGAAACGCTCGGCCCCTCTGACTCCATCCTGTCCCAGCCTGCTTTGTTCCCACGGCCCTCAGGCTGATAGCTTCTGTTCCGTCTTGCATACAGACATGCCAGTCTTTAGAGGAATTCTGCCTGTGGCTTGCATTTTACAAAAACAGCCCCTTACCAGAAAGTACCTCTCCTGAGGAGGTAAGGGAAGTAGGTAAAAAAATAATGTTTATCCAAGATTTGCAGAAACCTCGTGACTGGACTCACATCAACTAGAGTCAACAGACTAAGAACAAAGTCACACAATCTTGCTTGGACCCCTGCCGGCGCCCAGATATTTGAGGTCCTCAATCCCCTCTTGCCCCTCTCGTTTCCCCCTTCCCTTGACATAAAAAAAGCATGAATTCTGTACTTTCTTAAAATGGTTCTTTAGGATCTTCTCAGCTGGTTGGCTTTCCAAATAGTCTCTTTCCTTGTCCCAACTCTGCCATTCTACTGCCTGGCTGCCGTGCATTGAGCAGTACACACTTGGCGGTGCCGGCACAGGCACGCCACATCTTATGTTCCATTTCCAGGATTTCTCTGACTCGAAGCCCATCCTCCATGGCCCAGTGAGAAGCCCAAGACAAACTGCTGAAGGACAGAGTATCTGGGTGAAGAGAACTGGTACTAAAGGTGTGAAGAATCAGATCGGGGAAGGCAGAGCGAAGGATGAACTTGAGATGGTTTAGACAGTTGACTCCATCGTAATTATCAACCCACCTAGGTAATGGGTTGTGTTGGGTATTTTTTTCCTGCTTTCTCCGGGATAATTGGAACCATAGGTATTGGTTGAGTGAAAAGGCCGGAAGAACTTGTGTAGGAAGAGTGCCGAAGAGTTAATGAGCGAGGGTGTAGCTCCGTGATGCTGCTGAGATGGAGTATTCAAGGAAGAGCATTGGAAGCTACACAGAGAATCTGCAGGCGCTCAGGACCGTTCATTTGTCATCACCCTCCTGTTAAGTTTTAGGGTCCTTGCAGGTCACTTGTCTGTGACTAGGCAAGAGATTTGTTCAAGGTTACAGAGCAAAGTCCGTGTTCCACGTGGCCAGTAATAGTGAAGGCTACATACAAGGCCGATCTGGGGACCAGTTAGGACAGTGGCGCAGCACTTTCCGGAACAGGTCAGGGGAAGACAGAGTGGGGTAACAGGGTCGGAGTGGAACTCCAAAAGCAAAGCTATTCAGAGGTGTTTGTGATTCCAGGGTCCTGGCTGAGAGACCACAGCAGTGGATGGAAAGGGCATGAAGGACAAGAGCACAGAGTTAAGGCCAAGGAGGACCTGCGAGGCGAGGGTATTACTGTGCAGGTGGCCAGGGCGGAATTCGTCAGGGTTGAGGGGGAGATGGAGCCAGCCGCTCAGGTCCGGAGGGAAGGGGATCAGTAACTGGAAGGTCGGAAGGCAGTGAGCACAGCGAGTTGGTGGTACTGCTGTGTGGTGAGCAGCTTCAAAAGGAAGGCGTTTTGAATGAGGGTGGAAACACTGGCCAGGAGAGCAAGGGACTGGGAAACGACTTACTCTTGCCCCCAAGTTGTGGGGCGGAGGTCTGTATGAGCAAACGGCCTCCAACCGAGACGGTTTCACGAGAGGCAGAATCCTCTAAAACCACGTGGAATTTTACCAGCATTGATATTCCACCTACTACAGAGACGCTGGTGACTTCTAAGACGGCTGGCAAAGTTGTCAGGACACCACCTGCTGGCAGCCTTATTAGCTAAGTGGTCACTTCCCCAAGGCAGTCTCAGGATTTATGATATATGAGGTCTGACAAATTCGAGCACTTGTTGCAATAATGTTGCTAACCTTGATATCAGAGGGATTATTCATTATGAATTTGTACCAACTGGACAGTTAACCGAGTTTACTATTTGGAAGTGCTTTGAAAAGGCTGCATGAAAAAGATGAAAACGACCTGACCTTTTCACCAAAATTCCTGGCTGTTGCATCACGACAATGCACAGCTCACACGGCACTGTCTGTGAGGGAGTTTTTAGCCAGTAAACAAATAACTGTGTTGGAACACCCTCCCTACTCACCTGATCTGCCCCCCAGTGACTTCTTTCTTTATCTGAAGATAAAGGAAATATTGAAAGGAAGATATATTGATGACATTCAGGACATCAAGGGTAATACACAACAGCTCTGATGGCCATTCCAGAAAAAGTGTCCCAAAATTGCTTTGAAGGGTGGACTGGGTGCTGGTGTCGGTGCATTTCTTCCCAAGGGGAGGACTTCAAAGGTGACCGTAGTGATATTCAGCAATGGGGTATGTAGCATTTTCTAGGATGAGTTTGCAAACTTAATTGCCCTCATAGAAGAGCTGAATTGAAAGCTCCCTTTAATTTCTTACGTCGTCCGTATGTCATTATGAGAGAAAATGATGTCATCATGAGAGATTCCTGAATGATCAGCAGCAAAGCCCTCCCCGTTCACCATGTACTTCAACATTACATCGGCCTGGACAAACTGCTGCAGTCTTATCCTCTGTGGGTCATCAAGAACGCACGATAGTGCAAACCTGTGGCTTGGAAACTAAAACCAGTGATTCTTAGAGCCTTTCATGTTTTCCAGATGGGGATTCAACTCCTCCCCTGCCATTATGAAGGTATGAGGTTTGTTACTAACACGCCCAAGTTTGACAGCATTAAGTGAGGGATTGTCACAGTCCCCCTTTTTCCCTATTATCATGGAAAGAGATAATATTTCAAGTATCAGCTATTAATCCTCTTTAAAAAAGGATAAAAACAGCATCAAGGACTAATTCAGAATTATGCAATTGACTTGCTAAGGGTAAGTAGCCTCATCAGGTTACTTAGGACTAAATGTGTTCAATCATAAAATCTTAAGTATATTGCAGTGTGTGTGTTCAGGGAACAAATGAGATAGGTATCATTTTAGTCATTTGGGTCCGGTGAAGTTAGGTGCAGATATTTAATAACAAATAACAGTTTGTAGGTGGTATTTCCATTCCTAAAAGACGGCTAGTTAGTAAATAAAAAAATTGACCTAAAGCTGTTATTTCTAATATAGGAAACAGATTATCATAATTTGACATAACTTTTAAGTATTTCTCATTGAATAGATACAATTGATACACAAATTTTACTAAGAGAAATTGGCATTAATTTAACCTTTAAAGAACAACCACAAAAGATGGTTCGTTACGATGATTCTATTTCACACAAGGATAGTGTAGTATGAGTGAGACTAGGTTTGATGCACGTGACAAGTTTAAGTAACATTCACCAACAATGAAAACAACTCCACACAATGAAGTGTTTTAGCTCTATGTCATTTAGCAAATAAAATTATTTGATGATAATCTCATTTTCATATTGTGCCCTTCATGACTAAAACCAGAAAATTAATTCAAGACTTAAACAAAGGTACAAAAATGGAAGCTAGGAAGGTTAAGAATTCTCTGGAAACATTTCTCTTTGATGATTAATGCATGGGGCTGACCATCAACCGCACACGTACGATATGGGGAGTGAGTGCAGGGACCGCTCCAATCCTGGGGCCAGGTCTCGAGTGTGAGGTACCGCAGGCTGAGTGAGCGGGGCCCTGCTGGAGAATGCATGCCGTGGAGCCGAACTGCGACTGGGAGCCCAGACTTAGCTTCATCTGTCCATTTTTCCACAGTTGCCAGGTAGGTGAGGTTTGCATTCTCTCCATTTTTATATGGTGACCATGACTTATTTTCTTGAAAATGTATTTTGCGAGAGGGGCAGCTATAGCCCATCAGTGACCAGTTTGCAACTAAGTAGCATCAGGATCCCTTCTTTGCCATCGTGGCTTTAGTTTTGAGTGTTTTGTATGGCCAGCTGTAGGAAATAAGGGTCTGAACCTAAAACTGACTTGACAGGCCTTTCTTTTATCAGGTTTAACATACTTTAGCCAAAAAGAGAACCAAGGTTTGAAATTAGCATTCTATCCAGTCTTACTACACAATCAACAAACATAAGTTTGTTTTTAAAAAAATCAATTTAATGAGATAAAATACAAAAATAATTCTAAAATTTTTTGTTTATCCTATAAAGCTTGGCTTAGGTGGCCCAATTTTGGCACCTTATGTGGCAGGAGCTTTCTGCTAACACTCATGTTACTGTACTAAGAAACACGTCTTGGTATACTACTGCTTTACAGGTTGTGTTTTCACGTAAATGAACCTCATAACAGCCACCTTTTCTACTTTACAGATGAGAAAATAGGCTCCGAGAGATGAAGAAAGTAGTTTTTTCCCAACATCAGACGGCTGGTGTCAGGGCAGCTGGGACTAGAACTTGATGTTTCTAGTTTCGGTGTCCAGTGCTATTTCTCCTATATGATATGGCCTCATTTAAAAACAGATTTATTGGATTCCAATTTTATTTTTACCTCCAAACACTGATACTTTGAGACTTAACAGTGTTCCACTGGGATTTGTAATTACATAGAATAACTTTTTAACAGTACGTAACAAAGACTCAAATTTTGTATTAAAAGTAACATGCATAGGACTAAATATGGAGAATATTCATCAAATTGTTAACAGTAGCTATCTACTATTAGAATTCTACTGCAGTGTAGAATTTCATGGCAATTCCACTTTGGATGACTGAATTTCTTTTGCAATGAGCATATATTACTTTTCAGAAAAAGAGGAAAAAATTGACTCCCTCTCCTCAAAATTGTGTTCTTTACTTCATCATAAAGTAAGTTATTCTACTTGACTTTTATCAGCAGTCTTGGAGTTTTCGGTTTCCCCATCTTGCACTGGGAATGGATAGCATTTGTTTCTTTTAGCATCGCTTCCCTCTCATTCCCACTAATTTTATGTAGTTGGGCTAAAATGGTAAAAGAATAAAATCAAGTACCTTTTAAGCAAGGGAGAAGTGCTTTGAGACTTCCCGCTCCTCTAGAGCAGGAGGAAGTCTCGGCCTTGATTTAAAAGCCGTAGGTGTTCTACGATCAATCCAAGTGGTTTTATAGGTGGGAATTGGGGAAAGGGTTATTTCAAGAAACTGACATTTTAATCCTACTTTTTTCCTTCTAGCATGAACTGCAGTGAAGTCAATGTACTAAAACAGAATTCTACTATTTTTTAAATAGGAACACAGTAAGTTCGCAATGACTGTATGTTTAACAGATTGCAATGGATTCTAAGGATCGTGGGTTTGAAGGGTACTTATATTCACAATTTCTACAACAAATTAGTGACCATTGTTAATAAGGTTTTATAAAGAAGCACTTTTAGAAACCCGTAAGTGGATACTCTCAATGCTGTATGCACATCCAGCATTTTAATAGCCTTCCGTCCACCATACAGACCCTGCAGGAGTACAGTTCTGGTCACATTCCTTTCCTTGACATATAACCAAGGGCCCCTTTCAGTACAATCCTGGTGACAGCCACTGTCTTAAGGTAATGCTTCTAGTACCTTGCCGTTAAGTATCTTCCTTCGCGATAGGGCAGGATTTCCCAACCTATTATTCCTAGTTTACTCGTTATCGTAAATAAATGTTGAATTGTATCAAATTATTTTCAATCGAGGTCATGTTTTCTCCTCTGATATGTTAATGAACCATTCCCATCCGCATATAAACATGCTCTTAAAGAAAAATGCCCCATCCTCTCTGCCCTCCCTTTTACAATAAAATGCCATTCCCCAGTCTCTTTCTAACTTACCTCTACCTAAACTGCTTGCTCTTCTCACGGTCACCATCAAAAAGCGGAGGACCATCCTCGACTCATTTTCTCATCCCCTCCCCACTTCTGATCTTGTAACAAATCCGGCTGCCTCTACAATCCATGTCACCGTTATCTGTTGTCCCATCCAGCTGAGTGCCAAAGTGACACTTTAAAGGTAAGTCAGATCAGGCCATTAGTCTGCTTAAAACCTCCAGAGACTTTCCATCTCTTTCTTCCCCTAGATACTTGCACAGTCTCTGTCTCCTTTTTATTTGAATGTCACCTTACCAGAGAGGCCTTCTGTGACACCCCACAGAAGAGAGCCCTTCATGCCCTATTTCCCTCTATCTCCTTTATCAGGTTTTACGTTTCTTTCTTCATGCACTTACCCATCTGACTCACTGAGTTCATATTATAATTGGGAGAAAAACAAGGAACAACTCTGTTTTCCTCACCACTATTACGATGGTTCTGTTTGTAGGGGGAAAACAAAGATTCCCTTTGCCGATATCCATATAGGTTTTTTACACCTACGTTTACCGAGACCGGCCTTGGCAGATTCTAGAATCCAGGGCATGGCAGTCTCCTAAACAGGAATAACTTCCTGTCTTCTTTGATTACCTGTTTCTGAGGGAAAGCTTATGATACATGCATGTCCTATCTTATATACTAAGTGAGGGACAGCGTGTTTGATCTTGACCTACTATATATACAGCATGTACTGCTCTTCTTTCTAAAATTCAGGACATTTAAAGGTAAGAAATGATGGGCTTGTATTATTATCCCTATTTTACTACTGAGGCAGGCGGGATTTGAACTCAGGTACTATGTCCTCTGATTTCAACCATTACTCCATAAACTGGAGATACTCACATAACATAACAGTGACATTATTTAACATTACTGGATCCCATCCTTAATGTAGATATGTGTAAGGAAAAAAGTAAAGTGAAAGAAACAATGCAGTATTTATTTTATAGAGTTGAACTGGGCACATAGTAAAGTAAGCTATAAAAGTTCCAAATAATTCTCTCTAAAGGAATCCCTTTGTTTCCATGGTTTTACATATTAATTACTCTGGAAAGTTTCTGAACTCTGTTTAGTAGTAGATCTCCTTTCTTGATGGTTTCTTGGTACTGCCAGTTCTTGCTATCAGGTCTATAAATAAATTCAAGAAAAAAAATGAATTATTTACCAGTCACATTACTCGTAACATTAGTTGACCTACTTTTAAAAGCAGGCACTTAAGAATGCCCCTGACTCGGGGAAGTATTACAAATGATACACAAACTTAAAAGTACCTGTTGGTTTCCACTATTTCATTCACTTTATCTATTTTGCAGTGTAGTCTCCCAGCAGCAATGAATCTGGAGAGTTCCCTAATTGAGAGAAAAAAAGAAAAGCCTTCAGCATTAGCCTTATAGAGAAATCTTAGAAAAGTATAAAGTACACTAAATACATGATTCACTTGTCTTTCAAGGTAACAGTTTCTCTCACTCCTTAGCTACTGAATATGAGCGTAGAGAAGGCCTCCTCTGCTGTGGTACAGGATTACCCCCAACGATTAAGTCATCTGCCAGAATCCACAGGACCCTGGAAGTTCATACTCAGATGGGGCAGAGATGTCCCAGAATGAAACCATCACAGCAAGTCTCTGGAGCTATGGAAGTGCTCAGAGAAAAAAACTGAGTTAGAAATTCTAACAATAAATATAAGGAAACGAGATTTTTTGAGGGGGGTGGGGACCAACCCGATTAAACTGCCTAGTTTCCTTCAACTTAACTTGTAAGGAGCAGGTAACTCTCAGCATTTTCAAAATCTCAGGAAAAAAGAATAATGTGCTAATAAAGTAAGACCGGGCATGCAAAGATGATATATAATCTGTTGTGACTGCGAAAGGTACTTTGAGTGTCTATGTCCGGTTATGACCCAAACCTCATTGAGACAACTATTTAAACATGGTCACACATACTCGTACCTCAAAAACCAGCACCAGGAGAGAGACTCTCCAAAGATAGTCCACCACCATGTAACATGGGGAAAAGAAAAGTAAATGCTTAGGAATATACAAGAGCTGTATGAAGACAGCTGTATCAGGCTACTAAAGAGAATAAATGGTAAGATGAGTCCTTTAAAATAAAGATCTGTTTGCATTAGGACTGTGTTAAATTGAGATTTCATATAGTGAGTCCTCCTAATCAAGAAAAATGAGATTTCCAATAAAAACTATGAAACAGATTACTCTCTGTTTACACTAAAACATCTCAATCCAAGCACATAAACACAAACGGAAAAGGGACTCTAAATCTTAAGAATTAAATTTCTAACCAAAATGCCATTGCAAATTAACAGGGAAAGGTTGGCTTAATAAATGGTGTTGAGGGTGCCTAGGAAATCACGTAAGATTTCTTATGTAAAGAGAATTTCTACATAGGAAAATACCATCAAAACCAACAGACAATGTGGATACAAGAGGTCTGCAGTATAAATTAGAAAATACTACAAATCAGACAAATGACTCATTAGAACATGGGTGAAGGATATACATAAAAACGATCAACTTCACTCACTAAAACTGCAAATTAAAGCTACACTGAAATGCTACCATACTGGGAAGAACAAAGTTTAACGCACTGTTTAGGAAGGTCGCAGGCAAACACCACGTCTCATACTCATTGACGAACAAGCGCTTTAATTAGAGGAAAAAACTGTGTAGAGTGTGCTTTGAAAGAAGTGATCAAGTATCATAATTAGTTGCCAGTGGTCAGTCAGTGGTGAAAGACCCACTACTGCCTTGAATTAAGCTATATTATTGAAGATTTTAAGCTGGAGGTTATCCTAAACTAGCAAGAACTGTAACATGCTTATATAGTACGCTTTATTTCTATTATCTCAGTATCAAATATATTTGATCCATTCCTTCTTTCAACTGTTAATTTTTTGAGTCATGTAACTGAGTGGTTTTAGATAAAACCCCAAAATTAAAAAGATCAGCAGTGTTTCTAAACTCACTTATATTCATTTTCCAAGTAAACAGTTGCACCTCTAGACCTCGGCTGCTAAACCCCTTTGCAACTCTTATTCTGGGACTGAAGTATACAGCACAAATTGTACCATCGAGTTGAATCATCACCAGCCCTTCTTAGTCGCTCCCAAATCTATAGAACAGGAAGGAAAACCTCTAAAGAAGAATCTTGATGTTCTGCTTTAGGAACAAGGTACCAGGCGGGAAGGTAAAGAAATACACTGCACTTGACTTACTAGCAAATTCTGACTGAAGGTGCCCTCTGCTGATCTGTGGACCCGCTGACAATTTGGCTGCGTCTTTCCATTCCTGTTATCACCAGACCAGTGGAAGCAGGAGGAAAGGAAGACCCAGAAGAGATTCCAAACACATCTGAAACTCTTTAGTCTGGCATTTAAGACACTGCTTTAGGTCCAACCTGGTATCCTTCTGGGCTTGCTTACCTCAGTGCACTTCCCCGTACATAGGACCACACGCTCCACCCAGCACAACTAGGCTACTGGCTTCTCAAACACATTCCTACATTTATTTTGCTTCTTCTTCCATCCGGAAAGCTCTCTTTTCCATCACTGCCTATAAAAATCCTAAATATGCAATGACATCCAGTCTAAATGTCCACAAGGAGCCATCTGTGGATGTGTCCATTTCTCAGACACTGATCAAATCCTCGGCCTCCCAGTTATGCTCGCTCTGAACTATGTGAGCCAAGAGTAATCTGGGCACAGCCTCCTTTCTGGTCCCATTCCTTGCTTTAGGTCCAAACTACCTTTATTGTCATTTATTTCCCTCCATGCTAATCAAACCTGTCCCCTCGTCTTCCCACCTCTGTGTTGCTCCAAGCCCTCAGTACGTGTCCAGTAGGATGAGCTGAGTATTTACTGAATAAATAGAACCACAAAAGTCAGATTTGCATCCCAAATTTCAAACAAAAGACCTACAAAGAAAATTGTGGAACACAGCCCCTGAATATTTCTAACCTTAAACATGGCAACGGAAGCGTTGTTGACTCACCTAACGGCCCCTTCCCGTTCTCCAACAGTATCTTACTGAGACTAAGGAAGCAGCAGCAGAAGAGCGATGTAGAGTTATTGTTCAAAAGTACTCAATCAGCCCATCTTTTAAAAAGGCTTTCACCTAAAAGTCGTTGTTAAGGTGACGGGGGAAGGAATACATGACAACCCAGACTTGAATCAGTTATAGAAATTTAAAACAAGGCCTCCCTAGGTAACAACAATTAGAGCTGAGTGGTACAAGCTTTGTCTCTAGAGCTGATCTTAGAAAATGAAGAAAAAAACTAAACAACTCAAAATACCACCTACCTTGCAACGTACCACCTGCCCTGAATTCAAATGTCACTGTAATGACGTAAAGAATACTGCGTGCGTCTGAACGGCTGCTCAGCGTGACCCCACCACTTCCTCCTGCCCCACTGCCCCTAATCGCTGATGGCTGCAGCACCTCCACATCACGGTTAAGAAACTGAGGGACGGACAGAGCCTGACCACGGCCACACGGCTTTTTAGTGGCAGAGCCAGAACAAGACAAGCCAACTCCCCTTTTTCATGTACTTGCTCGGTCCTCCCCGAGTCACGAAAACCACCTTCACCGTGGCCACCGCCCCCGATCCTAGCAACCAACCCTCTGAGGCAGTGGTGACCACACTTGAATCTCACAGACTAGTTAATTCAGAAATGAAACAAAACCAACCGAAGGATACCAGCCTTCACTTAAGGATAATTTTTAAAACATCGAAAAATTACTATCACTTTTTTGACTCAAAGGAAGAGAATGAGGGAATTTCCGGCGATGGCTCCACAGGGGAATGTGCGTTACCCTTAAGAGCTGTGCATTTCACTAAGTGTAAATATTACCTCAAAACGAAGCTACCCGTAAATAAATACTGATACGCACGCTAACGTGTGTAGGGGTAAAATGAGCCGGCACCTGAAGCCTACTTTGAAGTATAAAAGCTATGAACAGATAATGTGATACAGCAAATGTAACAGTAATTGTAGAATCAAGGACATATGGGAATTCACTGTATCATTCTTTATAATTTTCTGCATGTTTGAAATTTTTCATAATAAATTAGGAAAAACCACCACTGAAAAGAAAGACTGGTCTTATTAAAGTGAAATGCCGCCTCACTTAATATTACTTTAGCCAATAAACCACTTTGTTTTCATTGTGGGCCAATGAAAACTACATCGTGAACACGTAAAAGCCCTGTGTTTGGGAACCACTGCTCTTGATACCAAACGGACAGCACAGTCTGAACGTCCCCTGCTCTCAACTACTCTACGACCCTCGTTCCAAGCCACTGGCAACGTCTTCTCCCCATTCTCTGGGTCTGTGGGAGACACAGCATGGAATCATGACCGTTCCTCCCCCCCCTAAAATCCTCCACTGGCTTCCCCCAGCACCGACATAAAGGCTGAGCTCCACAGCATGGCCCAGCAGGCCCCGCGCACGGGCTTGGTGACGCCACGGCCGCCCCGAGGCTGCAGCCACACATCTTTCCAGTCCATTTCAGCATCTCTGGAGACCCACTTTTGTCTGAAATTACCTTATGTATCTATTCGCTCACTTGCCATCTCTCCTCTAAAACTAGAGTGAAGGTCCACAAAGATGGGGTCTGACGCAACGCCTACCGCAGTGTAACGGCCGAGGAAGCGCTCGAGCCATTCGCCAAGGGCTACGGGCCCCGTCCTAAAACCACTCTGCCCAGAACTGGAGCAGCACCCTAAAACTGGAAGGCATCATCAGAGACAACGTGGCCTCACGTCTCACGTGACATGTGAGCTAGAGATCCAAGAGTCACTACGCTTAGCAGCAGTGGGGTCCAGAAAGGAGCAGAAGGCTACTTTGATAACAACCGGTCTAATAAACTTTTGCAAAATCACTTCACCTCTCTCCAACTCAGTTTCCCATCTGTTAACAGAAGGGGCACATCATGGAGGCAGAGATGATAGAAATGTTTTGATAATATTCAGAGAAAAATTCTTAACATTTTTTTTCATAACTGAGAGAAGCAATGCAAACAGGGAGAAAGGTAACTTGTTTAAACTTACTGATCAATGAATTCCACACCGACACCAAAGGCTTCCGCCATGTAGCCAAGGGTTAATGACCTGTAGGATTCCAGCAGCTGGCTGTACGCGTGGATTCTCATCTCTCTCACATAGTACCGGTAGTGAGGGGCGAACAGCCAGTCCTTCTTCATTTCCTGTTCCACAATAGCTGCAAAGGCCAAGGTGACAAATTATAAGACTCTCCTTTTCAGATAAAGAGAGAAACTGGAGGACATATTTATAACATGATAAGAATGAATAGCCTGGGTCTATAAAGAGCTCTTATAAGCCAATAAAAAAAGATTAACTGAACAGTAAAATGAGCAATCACACAATTATTTTACTGAATAACTACTTGTATCGTGCTCTAAATACTGAGGCGATAGCAGTAAACCAAAACACAAGGACCATGCTCCCACAGAAACTAGGTTCCCAAAGAGCAGAGAGATGAACAAATGAACAAGATACTCTCGGAGACTACCAAGTTCTGGGAAGAAAAGGAGTGACCTGCGGGACAGAGTGTGACTAGAAGGCCGTCCCCTGGGCCTGACTGGGGCGGAAGGGAGACCTTTCTGAGGAGCCGCTGGGCAGAGCAGGAGGCGCACAGCGGGGCGAATGACGCAAAGGTCCCATGGCAGAAAGACCTGGCTACGCCCAACAGAAAGGAGGACAGATTCAGGATTTAACAGGGAGACAGCTACAAGGATTTGGAAGGAGAGCGAGAAGAGAGTCAAGAATAGACATGTTTCTGGCTCGAACAAGACTGAAATCCCTGGAGAAGCAGAATTTTTGTTTCCTTTTTGGAGGTGTGCTCAGGGGGCTGGGATGGGGTTGAGATTCCCGCATTCTACTTTGGCAGAGTGTTAGTGGATTCACCCATGAGACGGCGAGTAAAGCTATCCAGGAGGCGTTTGGCATGGGTCTGATGCTCAGTGGGAAGTCTGAGCCTGGAGACGTGAATTTGGGGATCACTACCATCCAGATGTATTTGATGACAGAATGAAGACAGAGAAAAGAGCAATGGCCACGTCTGGGGCGGTCAGCACTGAGACGTCTAACACAGGACGAGGCCATAAAGCTGGGGCCACAAGCAAAGGCTGGTCAACATCAGAGCAGACGGAGACACACACATCAACTGCCCCGGACAGGAGACGAGGCTCATTCTCACTGCTAATAAAAGAAATGCATAACTATCCGATCAGTTATAAACCTAAACTTACACAGTTTCATGTCAATTATACAACAATTAAACGGGGGCAAAGACACGGCAAAGAAAACCTACGGAACAGGACGGGAAGAAGAACGTTTGCTGGTCAGGACGGCTCACATCCACAAGCCCAACATAAAATATCTTCTTCCTTCTTTTATGTGCCACTTTAACAAACCATCCTTGGCCAAAAAAAAAAAAAAAAAAACCCCACAAAACATCAATAAAATTACTTTTCTCTTCTCAAACTGGCTGGGTAGGGGGGAAGAGGAGAGACTCTCTCAAATGATGTTAAGTGAGTGAAATAGAAATTGTGTAAATGTGTTAGGTTGGTGCAAAAGTAATTGTGGTTTAAAAGATTAAAAACAATTGCAAAAACCGTAATTACTTTTGCACCAACATAATAAATTGGCACAATATTTCTGGAGGGCAACAATGATCAAGATGCAATGTATTTACCCTTTCCAAAATTTTTTTCGTTTCTGTTTTTTTCCCTAAGAAAATAACAAGTGGAAGTGGAAAATATGCCTTGTAAAAAAGTGTTCAAAACAAGGTTGCTTATAATAGAGAAACACCAAAAACATTTTTTAACAGTAAAGGAAAAAGTACAGCACATCTAATTGAATGAAATACTAGGAGGAGGTCCTTAAAAAAAGATAACTGGAAGCTCCAACAAGTGTCACCTGTTCAATTTGTCACTACATATGTACTCAGTGCTTGATACATGACAGCCACTTAACAATAGTTACAGACGCAACGACCAGCTATTTGTATAATGACATGAAAAGATACAAACATCATACTGTGGAGAGAAAAAAAGGTACTTAGAAAACAGCATGTAAAATCCATCCACATGTTTAAAGGTATTTCATGCCTGTATCTCAACATACAAATGCCTCTGGAGGCTACACTGAAACTTGCTAACAGCTGTTGCCTCTGGAGAAAGGATCACAGATTAGAGAAAGCCTTTTTCTTCTATACATGATACCGTCTGAAAGTTTTCCATGTGTCCATATAACCTTGGTTTTTGGTGTGTGGTTTTGTTTCTTAAAGTCCGTATCAATGAATAAAAGGCCTGGAAGGATATACGACAAAATCTTAAAATGTGTATCTCTGGAAGAATTGTGTGTGTGAGTGAGTGTGTGTGTATGGATTTCGGGATAGGATGGGATACAATACCTTTCACTCTCTTGGTTTATTCTTAATTTTCAAAAACAATCAGGTGCTACCTAGAAAATGATGCTATTTCTTTTTCATATGAAATATTTTAAAGCACATAGTCTATGAATATTTGGGGAACCAAACAGTCTTACAAAACCAAATAAGCCCTACCTGTCTCATTATACCAAAGCAGAGAAAAAAGGATAACTTTGTTAATAATAAATGAAAATAATGATGACTGTCATCAAAAGAAAATTTGACTATCCTGTCTTCTTCATTTACAATATCTGGGAAATGTATGAAATTGGTAAAGATAAAAAGTTTCATTCGACAGTGTTGAAATAAAACGTTGCCAGTAGGGCTGGGGACGGTGAGAGCGCGTTAATACTTTCCCCATGCACAGGTTTCCAACAGCCAATTTCATCACACGAGGATGGTATTTCCCCTCATGCTTCTCTTACATTACTGATTTAATTAATGCAATCGACATTTACACAGAGTACTCAATAATGTACCAGGCTCTATCGGGGGCTACTATCGGGGGTCACTACAAAGATTAAAAAAAGCATAAAGTCTGCTTCTCATAATTCTAGTTATCGGAAGAGACAAAGTCTAAGGAAAAAAAATCACAAAACGTGTGTTAAGTTTTAGAAATGGGGTAAATGGCCAATAAGTGCATGAAAAGATGCTCAACATCATCAGCCGTCAGAGAAATGCAAATCAGATCCACAAAATACTACTTCACACCTACTTCCTGCCTATAGTTAAAAAGACACACAATCACAAATCTTAGATGTGGGGAAATCAGAACGCTCACACATTGCTGGTGGGAATGTAAACGGTGCAGCTGCTTTGGAAAAGTCCGGCAGTTCCTCAAAAAGCTAATCAAAGAGCTACCATGTGACCCAGGAGTCCCACTCCTAGGTATATACTCAGGGGAAACGACAGCATGTTCACGCAAAAACTTGTATATGAATGTTCATTACAGCATTATTTCTAATAGCTAAAAACTGCAGACAACCCAAACGTCCACCAACTAATGAATGGATAAATAAATGTGGTACGTCCATACAGCGGAGTATCCCTCGGCCATAAAACTAAATGAAACACTGATGATACATACTGCAACACAGACGGCCCATAAAGCATGATGCTAGAGAGAGACGCCAGGCACAAAAGGCCACACACTGTCTGATTCCATTTATACGGAATGTCCAGAACAAGCAAATCCATAGCTGTATAAAAATTAGTGGTCGCAGGGGCTAGGGGAAAAAATGGGAAGTCACTGCTATGGGTACAGATGTCCCTTTGGGGTGATGAATATATTTGAATTAGTGGTGATGGCTGCACAACCTCGTCAAGACACTAAAACCACTGAAATGTACTTTAAAATGGTGAATTTTGTGGTATGTGATTTGTATCTCAGTAAAAAAGGGGGAAGAGGCTCCAGGAATGCAGAGAAGGGATTTGTTCTGACTGAAGAACAACAACAACAAAAAAGATGCCCCACATCTGCACAGAGTAATGACCAGGAGATCCATCTAGAAGCATGAAAAAGGAGAAGAGCAATTCTGCAATACAGCCTTGTGTGCAGACACACCCAAGAGGAGCCAGCAGGTCATCGGCATGCCTTGAGAGCCCTGTTCCCACACTACAGGAGGTAAGAAGTATGAATTTTCATGAAGCAGCCTAATTTTATGCATGGAGAAAGCACTCCATAAACACTGGGCCGAAACCCACTCCAAAAATAGAAAGATCATCATTTGGAATCATGCTCCCCAATTTTCATGAATGCTACCTATTTATTTAACCAAATACTTTCTGAAATTTGCAGCATTAACAAGAGAATATATCAATGCCGAGTTCGTTAAGTTGTAGGAAAAACAATCCCTGGGTTGATTTGATGCAAGTTAATTCTTTTATCATCTTAGGGATTCCTGCTCATCAGCAGGAAGCCAAATGGCCAGGAAGAATCGGGACAAGAGGAAAAACAAGCAAATCTGTGTAGGTAGGATTACTGTAAACTAGCTTTGGAGACACCACAAGTATTTTCGACTGATTATTTTCTCAACCTACAGCCCTTGAAAATGATTTGCAAATCAGCAAAAACAGCTACTGCATCAAGAACAATCCACTGTTTGTTGAATCTGAGGCTCAGTCACCATAAATCCATGAGGAGATTCAGGATTCCCTCACATCTTTCCTGATCCGAGTCAATACTTAGGACCCTTTGCTCACTCCTAAGACTCTAATTAGGGGGGCTGGCAAACTTTTCAGCAAAGGGCCAGGCACTAAATACCTTTAGTCACTGAGAGCCACACATCTGTCAAACATTCTTTTCTCTTAACAACTCTTTAAAAATGTAAACATTCACCTTACCTCCTGGGTTGTATAAAAACAGGTCAGTCTGCTAACCCCCCCTAAACAAAAATGGGCAAAAGGTTAGCCCTACTGATCACGGACCTACCGCTATCACACACTGTATTTTTCATATATGTGAAAAATCATCTTAGGTTATCTGCAAACAGGATCAGGAACAAGATGAAGACAGAAAATCAGAATGAGCCATTCTATCCTTACCTAATGATTGGAAGAAAGCTGAGTAACGACATTCATAGAGTGAAAACAGATACTGCCGAACTGCTGGAAGACTGTGCAACACTTCAAGAATCTCTGCTCCTTTAATAACCTAGGGATGTTTTTTAAAAAACAAATGTCTTGCTTTAATGATTTTTGTGTATTTAAATTAGAAAAGCATGAAGTAACCTTTAAGTATGAGTATTAAATCTCAGTCGTTACCTTTTCCCTGAGATCAGGTCTTTCTAAGGCGATCATGCTGACATACACGGTGTATGTCACGAAAGTTTTATAATCCATGAGCTCATAGGATGTAAATGTCGAAACAGTGTCAAGGAAGAGTTCTGCTGCCTGTTTGAAATCACGAATAGCCACACAATAAAGACCTTGATATACTTTTAGGCGGTTTCTCCTGTCCCAGTCTCCTCCTTCCTCTATTAAGCTATGAAGTAAAAAACAGTATAAGGTCATAATCTGGAAATAGACAATGCCACTTTTTACAAGTTTTGTGTTATTTCTAACGAGAAAACAACTTTTAACAACTTGAACCAAAAGGATTATTTACAAAAATATTTTACTAAATTGGTATATCAATTATTTGTCCAAATTTACTAAGAAAATAGTAAACAAAGAAAAATCGGCAAATTTCTTACATCAATTTCTTATTTATAGCATAATAATTTAGAGGCACTAGATCCGCACTGTTAACAAGTACCTTTTGGCCTTCTCTGTGTTTCGAGTGATCAGATCATTATCCATATAAAATAAGCCAATCCTGAGGAGATAGAACACAATATCCAGCCGGTGACCCAAGGCCACAGTTTTGTCATAAGTCTTGCGAAAGGCGGTCAGAGCACCCTCCTGTCAAGAGAACCAAGGCAACAGGTGAGAACAGATGACAAGTTTCAAAAGCTATCAGCCGTCTGGGATTTTCTTAAGGGACTGGGGGTATAAGCAGGGGCAGAGAGAAAACAAGACGGCCATGCACTGATAATTGCTGAAGCTAGGCTTCATTATACGATTCTCTACACTTGCATAAAGTACAAAAAATAGATCAGATATGCTTAAGCATATACTTGTATTCTAGAAAACTATATAAGAAAAACATTCACAATTTATTCACAGCTGTTTCAATATTTTTTCCCACATTCAATATTTTTTCTCTTTAACAATTATATTACTTTAAAATTACTTTCTTGTAAATTATCAACATTGTGGAATAAAATGTTTCTATTGCTTTAAAACATGAACGTGGATAAAATCATGTCTATACTTGGTAATTTCTAGTATGTGTCTGGCTTAAAGCTCTTTGCCTTTATCTTTGTTTTATGTAATTATAAATTTGTAAAAGGAACTTACAAGACAGTAATGGGTACACCTAGCACTCAGATCTTGGTTATTAAATACCCCCACTAAAAGAAACCAGGGATCCTGGGAAAAGTAGATGATTCCAGGTTTGGAGAGTGAAAATATCAGGGGAGCCTGTGACATCTTGCTGCATGAGAAAATAAGGAAGACCAACGTCAAAAGGACAAAGGCGGCTTCTCGAAAGAGCTCCCATGAATAAATCTGTAACAAACTGGGCACCATAAAAGAATAATAACTATAATCAGTGGTAACACAGTGAATAAAAATCCATTAAGTGTATTATTTAGTAGTTGTAAATAAGAGGACACGGGAGAAATAGAAGCTGTTCTTTTTAGAATAATGCTTTTTGATAAACAGAATACTGGAACATCACTCATTTACAACGCCCCGATATTGATTCAAGCATGTTCTTGTTGAAATTCCTCAAGGTCTGAATCAAAAGCGTTAAGTCTCTCATTCATATGTAATAACGTATCCTCTTTAAAATCAAATCAAATCAAATCAAACCTACACACAGCCTAGAAAACCACACAAAGTATTAGGTATTTTTAAAATGTTCTGTATTTTCCGAAGTTTTACAATGACCGAATCTTAGATTTAGAATCAGAAGAAGAAAACTTGTTTTAAATTTAAATTAAATAATAATAGCGCCTATCATTTAACATTTAAGCACTTTGTGCCACGTACTAGTCTAAGCTCTTTGCCTTTGTTTTTAATTCTCATTATGCAGGAACTATCATTATCCCTATTTTACAGATGAGGAAACTGAGGGGCCAGTAAATCATAATTACTGAAACTGGAAACAGAAACTAGGCAATCTGATCCAAGAGCCCAGAACATTTTATTCTTTTTATATTAACACTATGTCATCTGTCATCTAAATACTTTAGGGTACAGTGTTTAAAATTAAGGATATTCAAAGCCCATCATCTTAACCACTATTACACAACTACTAAATTTAAAAACTTTAAAGACCCAATACTGTTGGGTATCCCTCTCTGCACTGATAGTGGAGTATTAATTAGGTTGGCTGCTATGTGGAAGAACTGAACACACATATTAAGATAAAAATCATTCCTTGTCCCAGCAGTTTCAATGTACAGAATATACCCTAGAGAAATATTAGCATATATACTCAAGAAAGCATATACAAGCATGTTTTTACAGCAGCAGCTTGTAATAGCAAAAACAGCTGAAAACAACATACATGTCCATCAATAGCTGAATAGCTAAATAAACTATGGCACAGCCCTACAAGGCTATTAGCTTCACAAACGGGATATGAATACACTATGGCCCATTTATTTAAAAAAAAAATTTAAACACGATACTACCTAATTTCTACAGGTACATTTAGATGCCCATAAAAGTACAATAAAAGAACTCAAAAGGTTACCTTTGAGGAGGTAGGGAATAAAGATCAAACAGAACTTTAATATTAACTATATAATGTTTTAGTTTCTTATAAGATTATTACTTGTGTAAAGAATACTTTTAAAAAGACACCAGAAACGATGCTTCCCAACCAAGATAAGTGAGAAAAGTGAACTACTGAGAATGATCCCAATTTTGTAAAAGCAGTAAACAAAAATCTCTGCTTGTGCACTTCAGTTTTTATTGGTAGAAAGAGAGATGGGGAAGAATACACACCTGGTTGCTGTGATAGGGTGTAGCAAGAAGACTTTTTCTCTTTATTCATTTTTTGCACTGATTCACTAGTTCAGGTAAGCACATTACATTTAAATTTTTTTTTAAAGGAAGCTGATTTTAAAGACATTACCAACTTAGAATAGTGCCCCTTCTAGACTGTCCGGAGCGGGGAAACCACCTCTACTCACCTTGTCACCTATCCGGCACAGGTACTCTGCCTTCGTCATCATGGCATCGCGGATTTCGCTCTCTCCAAGATTCTTTTCTGCATCTTCCAGCATCTCATCCAAACGTTTCAACTCTTCTTCATTTGCCTTCTTCATTTTATTAAGCAGGTCCATGTCCATCTGCCAGTCCAGGGATTTGCACAAGGCTTCATAATAAGGAGCCATGTCTGAGAGCCAAAAATAGGGACGTGACTTAGTAGCAAGGGACCCCTTGTACCCTAGAGTCAGTGTCCACCCCCTTCTTACACACACACACACACACACACACACACACACACACACGTAGGTCATCCACCAGCCTCCTACTCACTACCAGGAAGGAATGGGATAGAGCCTGGTAAAGGGCTTGGCAAAACCTAAGTGTTTGCTGCCGGCGGGTCTGCATCAGGGCCGATCGTGGCACTGCCAACCTCTAGTGGGGCTCGGTTTGCCTCTTGATGGCTTGTGTTCCAAGCGTCTTCAAGCAACGTAAAGGGTAAGCTTGTTCATTCACCCACTCAGACACGTATGATCAAGTACATACAGCGCAGAGCCACTGCCTGCCAGGAGCCGAGGCAGCGGCCCGGGTTTCCGACGCACGGGCAGCGCCTCGCCTGCAGGACTACCTCCAGCCCCGCTCCGCTCGCTAACGACAGGAAGTCTCTGCTCTGTGCCAAGCGCGGGGCTAACGACCTCAGGGCTCCCCCCAGGCTGCTCTCCGAGGGGAAGCGCCCACACCGCTGCAGACCCCTTTGAGAGCAAGGCCGCGCGGTCCCCGAAGGCTCCCCCAACAAGAGGAAGGTCCTGAGGGTGTGAGAGGCCAGGCCTGGCCTCGCGGACCCCATGCGGGGGGCGCCCCGGGGTCCGGAGCCCCGCCGGGGCAAACCCCCGCAGGCTCCGGGGCGCGGGGCCAGCCCCGGCCTAGGCCGCTGACTCGGCGCTCGCGCGGACTCACTGTTGTCGCGGACGGCCGCCATCAGCTCGTCGCGCACGGCCGCGTCCCCACGGTGCTCGGGCAGGCTGAGCAGGAAGCGCAGCTGCGCGATGCGCAGGTCGGGGTTCTTGGGCAGACCCTCCTCCTCCAGGTTCTCCAGGGGCATCTCGGCGGCGGCGGCGGCGGCGGCGGCGGCGGCTCAGAGCAGACAGCGACTCAGCGCGGACCCGCGGCGGCGGCGGCGGCGGAAGCGGAGGAGGCGGCGAGCGCGCCCCGCAGCCTCCCGCCCGGCTTCCGGTCCGGGCTCCCCCTCCAGCTGCAGCGTCCCCTCCCGGTCAGGTCCGGGAACGCTCAGCGGGCGGAGCGCCTGCGCCCGGGACAGGCGCCCGAGCTTCCCTCGCGCGGGGCTCCGCGAGTCTCCGAGTGTCTGAAGCCCAATTCCGGAGTTCGACTTCGGGAACTTCTTCCTTCCTCTCTTTTTAGCTGTTTTACTTTTCACTCCGTTTGTAATTGATAGGAGCTGACAATCTTTTGAAGATTTTGAGAATATAATAACAACAATAAAAACAACTATCACAGTTTATCAAGGGCTTAATTCTTTGCCTGGCCTTTTACGTGTGTCATTGTCCGGACAGAGTCCCAGAGAGCAGTTTCTAGACTCTCGGCCTTATGTGGAAAGGTGCTGGCTCCGGTAGTAAATGGCCATCAGCTGTGATCAGATGGCCATCCGCTGTGGCTGGATGGCCATCCGCTGTTACCCGTTAGCCATTAGCCACTAATATAACTGCCATGGCTTGGCTAGGGGGTTGGGTTAGTTGACAGAGAAGCGGAGGGGATTGAGTCTAGCAAGTGTGGTTAGCAAGCTGAAGGCAGATTGCGGGATCCTGTAGATCCTACTTCCTGTGTGCCCCCCCTCCCGGCCAGCGAGACTGGGGTGCAGGAAGACCCCTCCTTGGGGTACTGGAGGATGTTTGCTCTTGTGTCTCTATTGGCAGCCATCAAGAATATCGTGGTATGACTCCTCTGTCTATGGCTCTGTTGTTGTTCCTTTTTGGCATCACCATATCCTGTGTTCTTGTGCGGGGAGTGGGAGCTGAGACCCTCCCTGCACAACAATCATCTCATTTTAATCCTGTTATTACTAGGAGGTAGTACTATTAGCCCATTTTGTAGATAAGAAAACTGAGGCACAAAGAGGTTAGGGAACATGATCAAGCAAGATATGTAACAGTTACGTAGCAATGCTCGAAAAGAAAAATCGGTAGCTCTAAAACCAGTGTTCTTTCGCTATTCTAAGAAAACAGCACCCAGAATTCTAGTCTTAATACAACATCATCATGTTATTTAAACATAATTTAAATTATTGCATGCCTGCATTTTCAGCCTCTTATTATTCATGTTACTACAGAGGCTTCAGAATTGGTAATGGTTATATGAAATTCCATCTAATGTATTACCATAATTTACTTTTACTCTTCCCTCCATTAGAGATGCCTTTACATTATCCAGGGTTGTTATTTTCCTGACATAAAAACTGAGATGAACACCACTAGATTCATAGGTCATTTCATAATTTGCATTTGTTTTCCTTAGCATGAATTCCCACAAAGGATTAACAGACAAGACAAAAGGAAAAAACGTTTTGTGATTTTTGCATAGCTAATGTCAAATGGTTTTCCAAAAGAGTTGAACCAGTTTACACAGTCACTGCCAAATTCTCACCAGCAGTAGACATCACCACACATTTTTAATATCTTACCTGTTTTGGTAAAAATAAAGTAAGCATTCTGAAGGCAACTCAAATGGTACAGAAAATATACAGGACACAGAAAAAATTACTAGCACTCCACCATGGTAAATTATTGGTGAAGAACTTTCTAAATATCTTTCATTCGTTCATTCGACAAACATTATTGCCTGGTTGCAAAGTACCAGGCGCTGTTCTAGGCACGAAGGATACATTAGTGAAGAACACAAAGCCCTTGTCCTGGTGGAACTTACATTCTAGAGACACTTAACTTCACTGAAACCCAGTTAGATATATTAATAGGGTCATATTGTACTTGTACCTTACAAACTTTTCTGTTCACTGTATCACTCATTTACTGTAGATATCTTTTCATGCCAATAGAAGTGGATTGATATCATCACTTCTAATGACCAACCAGATAGAATTCCATTATTTTTATGTACCAACTTTTTTGCCATCAATCTTTAATTGATATTGATTTCACCCTTATAAATACCACAATGCTGATCATTTGTGTGCATACATTTTCATACTTCATAATTCTTAATCCAAATCCCTAGAAGTGTAACTGCTAAATAAGAGGGTCTGAATGTTTTATTTTTTGACATACAAGGTCAGACAATTAAGTTTGCGAATTCATCCTAGTAAAACTGCTCCATACCTCAGTGCTGAATATCACTATGGTCACCTTCAAAGTACTCCCCTTGGGAAGCTATGCACCCAGGCCAGCACCTAGTCCAGCCTTCAAAGCAATTTTGGAACTCTTTTTCTGGAATGGCCATCAGAGCTGTTGTCATATTACCCTTGATGTCCTGAATGTCATCCAAATGTCTTCCTTTCAATATTTCCTTTATATTCGGGCAAAGAAAAAAGTCATTGGGGGCCAGATCAGGTGAGTAGGGAGGATGTTCCAATACAGTTATTTGTTTACTGGCTAAAAATTCCCCCACAATCCCTTGTGAGATGGTACATTGTGGTGACGCAAGAGCCATGGAATTGTTGGCCAAAAGTTCAGATCATCTAACTTTTTCATGCAGCCTTTTCAGCACTTCCAAATAGTAAACTTGGTTAACTGTTTGTCCAGTTGATACAAATTCATAATGAATAATCCCTCTGATATAATAAAAAGGGTAGCAGCATCGTTGCAACAAGTCCGCAAACTTAATTGTCAGACCTCATATAAGGATTATGTAAATTATTATTTCAAAAATGATATAACAATTTACATTCTGACCAATATTAAACAGAGAGCCCATCTCCCTCTTTGCCAATATACTTTTAGCAACCATTTTAAGCTTTAGCAACAATAACAATGTTGCTTTTCCTTTACATTTCTTTTCTTATTATGAGGTTGGGTTTCTTTTCACATTTGAACTAGCTATGTATAGTTCCTCTTCTATGAAATATCTGTTTTGCTTTCTCAATTCTTCCATGGAATTTTCCTTACTGATTTGTAAGCACTCTTCATATCTTGAGGATACTAAATTCTTTTCAAGTGTTGCAAATTTTCCTAGTTGTTTTTCTATATTTTAATGAAACTTTTTCAACATAAAAGTTTACAATGTTTATATGGTTAAATACATCAGTCTTTTCCTTTATGGTCTCTGTTCTTATTGCCAAGTCTTAGTAAGACCTTTCCAACACCATGGTTTGAAAAGTATTCACTCATGTTTTCCTCTGGTATATTTACGCTGTCATGTGCATTGAGTGCACCCAGTACCTAGAAGACAGCTTGGCACCTAGTAGGCACCCACAAATATTTCTTGAATAAATGGGGGAGGGGAGGCTCCAGAAGAAAGTGTCCAAGAAGAAGAAACATATCAAATACAAGATGAGTTAGAAAATACTGAGAATAAATTGATACTCTTGCCGGTGAGTTCAGGGGTGAGATAGTTATAGAAACTTAATTCTAAAATACTTCAAGACTCAATTGTGAATAACATTTAAGTAGTTATAACAGTTCAAATGCTAGGCATGGATGGAGGCAGAGTTACAATAAATAGACTGGAGGATGGAGAGCGGGCAGGGGACGAATGAGAGTGGAATGGGAAGTCAGCCAGGAATCGTGGGGACAAGCAGTCTGGAACCAGATCCAGATTGCTGTGCTCTATCTCCACAGCTCCCCTCGGTTCTTGTCCCCCCCCCCTTTTTTTTTTCAGCCGGGACTGAACTTATTCTCAGAGGATCTGAGAAAATGTGTATCTGTGTGAACTTTATTTTCCATAATACAGAGTTAAAAGCTAATATCTAAAACTGGAAAAGAGGATAAAGCAGCACACGGCAATTGTTTAGAAATATAGGGGCCAAAACTACAAGACACACGTTAGAAGTGTTGGTCTCTGGACAGCAGGATTCTACAGTTGCTTTGTTTTGTTTGAAGTCTCTGCTTAGAATTTATAATTCTGAAGGTTTTTAATTTACAAAATTTGTTGCCTCCTAAAATAATAGTACTTCTTCATGGACACATATGGGTGTGTTTCCTTAACTGTATTAGTCACTGTTGACATCGCTAGAAACCTGCGTCACTGGTGGAGGTTTTTCACTTGAGGAATTACATTAACCCCACAGACATGAGGGTGAATTCTGAGGCAATGAGTACCCTTGAATGAACATCATGAACTGATCACAGTGAATGCTGAAGCAATTTTTACTTTTATACTTGGGATGCTTTTACTGCCCAGTATTCAAAGAGCCTCATATTCTTTCTCTCAGCTCAGTTTTCAAATTTTTATGTCAATATAAATTTCTCGGGTAATTATGTGAAAATATTCATTTCTGTAATTAGATTTATTATTTCAGGTTGAACCCCAGCTTTAAAAAAAAATCCAACATAAATATTGCCCAAGGGCGGCAGGTTGGCTCAGTTGTTTAGAGCACGGTGCTTGTAACACCAAGGTCACCGGTTCAGTTCCCACATGGGCCAGTGAGCTGCACCCTCCACAACTAGATTGAAAATAATGACGTGACTTGGAGCTGATGGGTCCTGGAAAAACACACTGTTCCCCAATATTCCCCAATAAAAATTTTTTTTAAAGTATTACCCAATGTTAGAAAACTGAGAACTAAGACATGAAGTATTTCAATTCAAAAAGGGGGAAGATACACTCAAGTCCAAGAGCAAAGAATGAAAGACAAAAAAAAATAGTGATCCTATCAGAGATTCAGGTTTGTGACAAGAATTGAACATATACCACAGACTCATTATTCAGTTTAAGGGAAATCCTGTATATATGATCATTAATATAGAGAAGGCAGTTTAAATTGTGTGTGACTGCTGCATTCCGGTTTCCAGTTCTTCCTAGTATAGATTCATCATCAAACTTAGCTTGCAGTTGCCCAAGGATCTAAATGACAGGCCGTTCCAGTCTCCATTGCATTCCAGGTGCCAATACCCCCCGAGGCCCTGCGCACAGCACCTGCTACCAGGACCTTCTCCACACAGCACATGGGAGACCAATTTCCAGTCAGATCTGCCTTTTTCTTTGTGTTTTAGCACCATTACCACTAATTGCTGCAAAATCAATCAAACCCTGAACTGTTGCTGTGATTTGCTTGATCAAAGCAGCTCTTTGTCCCATATTGACAAGTCATTATTGAACAGTGAATCACCTATTCCGTCAACCTCTCTGTAGCCATTAACTTGATTTGACTGGATTAACTAGTTTTACAAAGACCCTTCTTTAAGCTTGACACCTGGGGTCTTTGTAGCCTCACAGAGGAAAAGTAAATACATATCTTCTTCGTAGAATCCTGCTCCGTGGCAATTAAAATGTTTAATAGGAACTGGCAATAGTGAGCCAAGGACATGTATATCTTCTTTCTTTCTTTAGTTTTTATTGCAGTAACATCAGTTAACAGCATTATATAAATTTCAGGTGCACAACATTATAATTCGATATCTGTATGCTCTTGTGTGCTCACCACCCAAAGTCTAGTTTCCACCCATTATCATAGAATTATGTCTTCTTTATTTGCTCTGCTTCTAGGGTTTATTTTAAAATCATACTTTCTTCATTTATTACCAGTGTTACAAGCTCTTTTATCTCTTTTTTAAAAAATTGAAGTATAATTGACATATAACATATTAGTTTCAGGTGTACAACACAGTGATTCAATATTTGTTTGTACTGTGATATGATCACCATGATATATCTCGTTACCCTCTGTCACCACACAAAGTTACAAGGACTTTTTATTCTTGCAATGCACACTTTGGGGATTTACTCTCTTGGCAGCTCTCAAGTATGTAACGTACAGCATGGTGACTATAATATTATGGTACAAGCTCTTTTCTCTTTGAGCCTGGTTTTATTTAGAGATGCTACCAAACAGGCCCTCCTACTTCTTTTCAGCCTTTGTACTTTCCCTTTATGGGAGAGCACTTGGCTCTGAAAAGGACGTTCAGTTTCAGGGCACTGGATTCTTTCATTCTGAGCAGAACTTAGCTCCCTGTCCTGGCCCCGCAGGCTGCCAATTGTGATGACTTCCATGGCCACGGCATTAAAAAAAAAATGTTCCTCTTAGTGTACAATTAGCTTTATCCGCTTGGCTGCAGTGATGCTCACTTTTAATTGTGTGCATGTTCAGCTTTTTCACTGAATTTCAGAGTCGATGTGAGAGCCCCTGCTGGGAGCTTCCCTGCACAGTTCCGAGATGGGTTTGTGCGGACACAGGGATCTGCTCCTGCCAGCATCTTTCCTGGTGGGTAGTTATTGATCACACCTCATAGGATGCCGACTTTACAGCGCACATCTGCCTGGAATGCACAGAAGTTCAGTGTTAGTGTAGCATAGAGATCAAGTGATGTTTCTTCCTCACTACATTATACCTTCCCCAAGGAGCATTTTGGAAAGGCTCTTGTTCCTGGAGCTGGTTATCAAGCCTGAATAATTGACGTAAACAATATCAGTTTTCCTTTTTGATTACTGGAAGCCACTTGCGCACAGCAAGAAGTGTAAAACGTGTCACACAGCGTGCCACATTTCATGCAACCCCACTCTTAGTATACTAATGTGCTGAACAAATATTTGCTGAGCTCCTACTACGTGCCACGCATGGATCGAGGTGCTGGGGGTGCAGGACAGACAGTAACCCTAAGTTCATGGAGTTTACGTTCTGGTGGGGAAGGGCTGGGAAAAGACACGCAAACAATAAACCACTAGGTAAATGATTCAGATAGTGGCAAGAATAGTAAAGATGTGAACATGTGAGCGGGGCACACAAGGTAAGGAAAGGCTTTTTGGTGAGGTGACATTTAGGGTGAGATAGAAACACTGGGCTTGCTTTAGGATCATCTTTAAAGGATGTTACCTTGTGCCAACTTTCTTAGTTCCATTAGTAATTATTTCTCTTCGTATACAAAATACTTAGTGACGAAAAGGTTTTATGGCATCTCTCCCTCTTCACAGTTTAAAAGCAAGCGTGTATTGGGAAACATCTTTGCATCTGGACTTGTGCAGCCATTGAGAACACAGTAAGTAAAGTCATAAGAGGGGCTACACCCCCATTTCTAGTAAATTGCTAAATTATACCTACAACCATGTGACCTGTTATCCCTCAGTCCCACCCACAGCCCCTCTGGAGCAGCTGCTCTAGGGAGATGTGTGGGCGCCCAGGCAGGGCAGCAGTGGGAACTGTTGGTGACCATCCTAGGAGAGGCCGCCCTGGCGTGGAAAGTTCTGTCTCCAAGGGAAGACGGGGGCACTCTGACTTTTTCGTATCAGAATTCAAATTGGAAACTGTGGTGAGAATCCCCAGTTGGTAGCGGGCATAGAAATCATAGTCATGACATAGAGACAGAGGCTGTACGCCCAGCACAGCCATAATAAGTCAGAAAGTTAACGGCGAGCTGGAAGCGTGGGCAAGAAAGAGCAGGAGGAACAGATTTGTGTGCTACAGAGCAAGGGAGCAGGTGGTGATGCGAGGAGAAGCAGACAGAAAAACGTCAACCACAAACACACAAAAAGTTGCCTGACCACTGCACTGTACATCTGAAGCTAAATAATATTGAATGCCACGAGATACGGAGTACAGCATAGGGAACAGAGGCAATGGAATTGTAATAGATATATACGATGTCAGAGGGGCAATAGATTGGGGGAAGGGGGTTATCACTTTGTGAGGGACAAAATGTCTAACTAGTACATTGTTTTGTACACCTGAAACTAAAAAAGCAAAAACAAAAACAACTCCGTAAGGTAAGTACTATTCTTATCCTCATTTTATGGGTGAAAATATTAAGTCACTAAGTTTGTTTTTGTAAGATTCTTCTTTATATAATAAATCAGTTTAGCAAACCTTTCCATCAAAGATTATATAAAGGGAAACATTAGTTCTAGTCCACACACTCTGAATTAACTTCATTTCATTGAAAATAAACTTCTTTTTAAACTGTGGAAAAACAATAAATATCTGGAAATGTTTCTTAATTTACAGGAAACATCAGTCTAGCTCATATACTCTGAATTAACTCTTTGCAATCATCTCATATGAAGCAAATTTTTTTAAAGTGTGAGAAAACAACAATAAAAAAATTGGAAATGTTTCCTACTTTACAGGAAGCGACTAAATTCCCGAACTCATTATTCTTAAGTATTTGTTACTCATTGGGATAGTGAAAAAACACGTGCCTACATTTTTCATTCTCCATCAGGAAATCTGATATGTATTTCCTGCATATTTATATTACTTTATTATTTTTATATTATTAAAATTTAGTTACCATTCAACTTTTAGAAAGATATTGGCTTAAAATAAATCAAAACTAATTGTTCACAAGGAGAAAAAAAACCACAAGAAGTGATGGCACATCAGAATGAGCATTCATCAAACCACAAGGTGAAGGGACCTAGGTCAGCCTTAGGTCCAGAACCAGCAGCAAATCACTTCTACAAGGCCAGTTTGTGCTGCTGTTTCTGTTCTTCTCAAGAGACCCTGTCCATGCCTCCCCACACCTCTCCAGCCAAGCTACTTTCTTAGTATCCAAGAGACATGACCATATAGTTAATACGCCAATATTTCTTTCTGCTTTTTAAATCACAACTATCCTCACAATAAACGCTAGTTATTAACAGTCTCAGAGTCTCTTCCCTCCGAGAGCGATTTGGTAAAATTGAACAAAACTACACGTGCAGTCACCCTTTGTTTGACCCAGCAATCCCACTTCTAGAACTTACCCTGAAGATATGCCTTCTGTAATACAAAAATACACACACACAGGAATTCACTGCAGCATTGTTTGAAATTGTACAATACTGGAGGCAACCTAAGTGCCCAAATATAGAAAAGTAGTTGAATAAACTATAGCACAAAACACGCAGTGAAGTATTATGTAGCTGTGAAAAAGAATCACGAGCTGATACGGAGTGATTTCCGGAAATCAAAGGATATCATTTAACAACACAAATGACAAACGGGACTAAGGGGGAGTGGAGGCAATGATAAGTTATAAACTCAGAGGTAACCACTAGGACACAAAATATCAAAAGAAAAAAGAGTGAGTCTGACTTTTGTCATCAGAAGAGTCTAAGACACAACCACAGGGCACTGCTGTCACATTGTGCCTGCAGTCTAGTAGAATACATGCACCTAAATTCCAAATTCTTCTTAAGATTAACTTGAAAATCCTACACTGGACACATTGAAACCGTGCTGTGTCAACTCCCGGCAGATTCAGAAAAACAGAAGCAGGAGAAAGTGAAATTTGGGAGAGAAGTAAATAAATAGTGAACATTCAAACCAAGAGCTGTGGTCTAGCTGTGGGGTAACTCAGAGCTGTGTTGGACTTCCTTTTGCTCAGTTACACTACTTAGTACTGCTTTTATGTTGAATTTTTCCCTCCAGAGCATGTGGGGTAAGGGGGCGGTGTGGAGGCTCCAGGGTGTGGGGTTTCAAAGGTATTCACACCATTGGGCTCCTTTCCTCTGAAAAGCTCAGGTGGAGGGAACAGAGTGCGGTGTTCCATGCGATCACCAGCAGAGGGCAGCAGTGCCCACCGAGTCCTGCAGGGCCCAGCGGTCGATTGAGCCCTGGCACCCGGGGCCCTAGGCCCGCCTGGCGATCAGGAATTCCAGGTTAAGTGAGTAAGGCGCCTTGCAGCCCGGTCAAGGGGAAGGGTGTACGGGACGGAAGCACTTGACAGTAAGCACAGCGAATCTGGGCGTCTTCTAAATTTTACAGGAGAAAAATAGGAAAACTCACTCATTTAGAAGATGAATACGACCTTTGGAACCCTCCCCCTTTTAGTTACCAAGAAGCAAAAGATCCTTAAAGATCTGTATTCCTAATTTTAGACCCTGACGCTGATGAACCGAAAACACACAAATAATTTTATTTAGTCAACTATGTATTGATTCAGCCCCTACTATATATCACAAGTCATAGGCAAAACCAACCAACCAACCAAACAAAAAAACCCAAAACGGCGAACACCCTGGCCATCAAGACAAACCGAAACCTTCATTAGAAAAATGCCAAATCAATGAATTTTTTAAAAGTGACTAAGGATGATACTAATTATGTATTTTTAAAGTGATGTTTAACCAAAAGGTGAACAGTTAGCATTGGCCTGAGAAGCCAGGGTTCTTGGTTAACTTAAACCAAAGAAAGCAGACAGTTGAGCCATTGCTATGTCTAAGACTGTGATTTCCTTATTTCTGATTTCCTTGGTAAATTAAATTGTTTAAATTTACACGGAAATTTTTATTTTGGTTTATATTTTAAATTAGTATAATAATAATAATGGCACCAAACTTTTACATAGCATTTACTTGTTGCCAGGTCCTTCTTTAAGAACACAGCAAATATTAAGTCATGAATCTATACAACAACAAATGAGATAGATACGATTATTACTCCGCATTACAAAAGTTCAAAGAGGTTAAGTAACTTGACCAAGGTCACATACCGTGTTTCCCCGAAAATAGACCTAACAGGAAAATAAGCCCTAGCACAATTTTTCAGGATGACATTCCCTAAACATAAGCCCCAATGCATCTTTTGGAACAAAAATTAATATGACTCGGTCTTATTTTCAGGGAAAACAGTAGCTAGTACATGACAAAGTAGGATTTGAACTCCAGAAGTCTGGATCTAGACTCTATGCTCCTAGCCGTAATATCACACACCCTATTGACAAACATTAACCATAACACACTCCTCCTTGAGTAACAAACTTCCCCCCAGAATGAACACATTCTCCCTCTCCTGAAATCTTACCTTCAGTCCCTCTAGATTGGTGGATTAGGCCAGTGTTTCCTACCTCCTTTTTTGTCTATCAACTGCCACATAATAGGAACCTTAACATTGAAGGGAAGATAAAATTCTTTCATTGTTTGATTTGGGTTTTTTCTTAACATCACACCTAATTCCGACCTTATCCTTGTACTCTGTGTTGATAAGTCACTCTTTTTGTGACTGTTTATAGGAGTCTAATATAAAATGTGTAGTTTAAAAATTAAGTAATCACCCATATCATCCAAACTCACATCATCCTCCCTCTCCCGTCCCCAAGGTAATTTTGCCAGGTCAGGAGCAGCTTGCTCCTCCATAGTCCCTCAAATGCCTCCTAAAATCTTCCTTTCTACTTCCGTAGCAGCCCCCAATGTTCCTTACCCCTGGAGCATTGGGGTTGCTACTAAAACAGTCTTTTCTGACAGTGTCTCACTGCTCTCCAGACCTGGATCCATCCCACAAACCTCTGCCGGGTGAAACTTCCTAAAGCAACCTTCAGATCAGGTGGTACTGCATGCTCTGAAACTTTGCGTGCCTTCGCTGGTCTACAGAAGTACTAGGTACTGAATCAATTTAGAATTAGTCTTTTCGCCCAGGCTCCAACTTAGTGTTACTATTTTCTGGTCCACAAAAGTACTTCATTGCATAGGCAAATTCCTAAAGACAGAAACTAGAATAAAGGTTACCAGGGACGTCAGGGAGGTGGAAATGAGAGTTCCGTAGTTTGATGGTCACAGAGTTTCTGTTTGGGGTGAAACAGAAATATTGTGATTGAAAACATTGTGGAAACAGTAATGATGGTTGCACAACATTATGAATGTAATTAATGCCACTTAAAAATGGTTAAAATGTCAAATTTTATGTTACGTATATTTTAGCGCAATACAAAAAGTTCAAAAAAGTGTACTTCATTCAAGCCCAACAAGACTAATTGTTCCTTCCTCTCTGAACCCCACCACCCCCTCATTCCACCCCAGTTAGCTGTATACAAGCCAGAAAAAGCGGTGTTTCCATATTGTCAACTATTTCTCAAACCTTGTGAGGCTTCTTACTTCCGCCTTCTGATCAGTGAAATATTAGAATAAAAATTTCATAATGTCTCTGGTGGCTTTTATTGCTTTTCCATTACAAGTTTATAGGAACATTCTTTTCTTTCTTCTCAGTGAGTGTACGCCTGCCTAAAGCATACAGACATAGCTAAACAAGTTGATTTCATGGACTCTGCTTTCTAATCAGATGGTGTCTCATGAAATATTTTCTCAAAGGCGGTCATTACCGCTCTGGACCGTCACGCTGTGCACTGTGGAGTCTTATATTCCCTGTTTCAAAAGCAAGCTGGCTGCTAGATTTTCTAGACCATGGACAAGCCAAATGTCTAAAGGTTTTAGCGCTCCTTTTTTTTTTTTTTTTTTTTTTTTAATGGAGAGCATTGATGTCACACATTGAGCTTTATTTTAGGACAAAATAATTTAGCACCTAATCTTTTTAAAGTGGTGCTACGGTCACTGAGTAACTGTTTTATTGTCACTGAGAAATCTCTAAGTGTGAAGTGTTCATATCTCTGGAGGCAAAATCCTAAGCCAGCCTGGCTAAAGAACTCTGTGCTAAGAGAGAAGGATGAGGCGGGATTCTGGGAACCCTGCAATCAAAACGCGGCTCGTCCTGTCTCCGTGCTCACTTCCATCTCTCTGCACCTCAGGAGGTCCCCCTGCTGGAGCTTCAGGGTAGTGGAGTCCCGGTGAGGCCTGGGGCACTAGAGGAGCCTTGGTGGAGAAAACAGGTGGAAGTATCTGTCCCTATGGGCTGGGCAAGTCCCTGCGGACCGGGTTTCGGAAAGCCTAGCATGAGGCCAAGAGAGTGGCAGGTGCTGGAAGGAATGTGACCCCCAGTCATCTGTGGTTCTTATGGCGAAAGTTGACATGGGTGGCGCCTCCTGAAATTGTGCATAGTGGCAGCCCTGGTTGATCTTGTCCCCCCATGCCCTCACACTGCCACGTAGCTCCCCCAACACACACACACACACACACACACACACGCACACACACATCAGAATGGCTTCAGACTTCTCACCTGTGATGATGACAAAGTGGAGCGGGGTCTAAGACAGAAGCAGCTAAAATAGGAAACAGCTAAAATGTAATGGAGTAGTATCTAAGAGAGGACTGCAAACCTGAGAATCCTATACTCAGCCGTGATATTTTCCATCTGTCAGGTTTAAAGATATTTGAAGATAAGAAAATAGCTAGAAATTATAATTCCCAAATACCCTTTCCAAGGAAATAATTAAGACTAAAACCCACCACTAATGAGCCAGAAGAGAGATCTTAAGATGGAAGAAAATGAATAGGCGTGGTCAAAACCACTCAACGGGATGTAATGGGCGGTTTTGTAACCATAAAGCTGATATTCGTTAAAACAATATAGCAGACAAACCATATTATACACCAAACTTTAGAAGTTAAATACATATAAAACAAAACCTATTACAAATACAGAGAACTTGATAAAATTACTATTGTAATCAGAGACTTATAGATATCTCCCTTAGATAGTATAGAAAAAAAAAGGGTAAGAACCTAGAGAAATTAAAACATGCAATCAATAATCTTGATATAACTGGTATTTATAGAATCTGACATCCATTCAATAGGGAATATACATTATTTTCAAAGGTTCAGCCATAACTATAAAACGTGATTATAAAGAAATGAAATAAGTCCACAATTAAATCTTAAAAATTGAAAAGATTGAGATTTTACAGGCCTCAATTTTCTAATTCATAATCCAGTAAAATTAGAAATAAGTAATTTAAAAGCAACCAAAAATCTTACCCACTTGGAAACTAAAAAGGAGCTGTTGATAACCTTTGAATTAAGGAGGCACTCAAAAGAAAAAGTACCAGATATCTACAAAGCAACAAAAAGTAGCACGCAGCATATGAAACGTATCATACAGAGAGACCCTTTTCAGAGTCCACAGCCTCAAACGCCTTCGTGGCTAAAGAAGAACGACCAAGAGGCACTAAGAATTCACTTTTATACTTTCCTACAAAGAACAACAAAATAAACCCAAAGAAACTAGGAAGAGGGATAAAGATAAAACCCCAAAGTAATAAGATAGCATAAGTAGATGGCACAGAGGACAAATATATCCAAGTGTTGATTTTAGGCAAAGGCTAATGAAATATATAAACTAGTTCCGATCCCAATTAAAGAGAGAGAGAGAGAGAGAGAGAGAGAGAGAGAGAGAGAGAGAGAGATAAGATTAGAAAGAACAAAGTAGAAACAACCAGAAACAGAATGATTAAAATAGTTTAAGAGAATAGAATAATCAGTTCTATGGCAACAGTTTTCGACACTTAGAAGGATCAATTCCTAGCAATATTATAAATTGTAAAAACTGATCCAGGAAAAAAGTTTACAATTTTGAATTATGAAAGAGAAGCTGGAGATATTGATAAATTAAACCCTATCATAATTTTTTAAAGCTCTAGAGGTTTGGGAGCCATTACAGAAATTTGAATATGGACATTTAATCATTTAATATACAGTCCATATTCACTAATTGTTTGCTGTCACAACTTAAGTATAATGAAGTCTTTGTTCTTAAAACTTTTGTGAAGTATTGAAGGATGAAATACCATGATGTCTTCAATCTATACACACACATACACAAATATGGCAATATCATTATAAAACTACAGCAGTCAAAACAGCATGGTATAGATGGAAAGACAGACAAAGTGATCAATGGAACAGACTACACAGTCCAGAAATAAACCCACATTACATAGATTTATTTTTGACAAAGGCACAAAGGCAATGCAACGCATGGTGACTTTTCAACAAATCATGCTAGAACAATTGGATATCCATATGAAAAAAAAAAGGAAAGTTGGATCTCTACTTCTCAGCTTACTAAAACTTAAGACTATAAAACTTCTAGAAGAAAACATAGGAAAAAATATTTCTGACCTTAGGTTAGGCAAAGATTTATTAGATACAACACTGAAATCCACAAAAGAACAAATTTACACATTGGACTTCATTAAAATGTAAAATCTTTGGACTTCAAAAGACTGATCAAAAAATGAAAAGACAAACCACAGATTGGGAGAAATTCTCTGGATAGTGTATATCTGATAAAGACTTGTATCCAGATTACATAAAGAACTCTCAAAACTCAACAATAAGAAAGTGAACAATCTGATAAAAAATGGGCTAAAGATGTAAACAGGTACTTCACCAAAGAAGACACATGTAGATGGCAAATAGGCCCATGAAGAAATGCTCAACATCTTGAGTCATTAGGGAAATGCAAATTAAACCCTCAAGGGATATATATTAGAATGGCTGCAGATAAAAAGACTGCACATGCCAAGTGGTGGCAAGGATATGGAGGACCTGGAACTTTAAGGTACTTTCTGGTGGGAGTGTCAGATGCTATAAACACTTTGGCAAATAGTTTGGCTCATTCTTAAAAGTTAAACATGTGATCCAGCAATTATATTTCTAGTTATTTTCCCAAGGGGATAGGAAATACACGTTCGTTCAAAAACATGTGTACAACTATTCATAAAAGCTTTATTTGTAATAGCCCCAAACTGGAAATGGCCAAAATGGTCAACAGATGAACAGATAAACAAATTGTGGTGTATCCATACCGTGGAATATTACTCAGTAAAAAAAAAGAATGTGTACACAATAACATAGATGAAACTCTAAATATTTATGCTGAGTGAAAGAAGCCAGTCACAAAAGACCACGTTATATGATTCCACTTATGTGATATTTCCAGAACATGCAAATCTATAGTGACAAAAAATAGACTAGTGGTGCTTAGGGCTAGTGGATAGGGAGGTTGAGGGGTTGATAGCTAAACGGTATGAGGTTTCTTTTGGGGATGATGAAAATGTTTTAAAATTGATTGTGGTGATGGCTGCACAGTCTTGCAGCCTTTATACCAAAGACCATTGCATTTTACTTTAGATGAGTGAATTGTATAGTACTTAAATTATATCTCAGTAAAACTGCTACAAAAATAAATAAGAGGAAGATCCTACTCCCCTGTATTATCTTAACAGGTATACAACAGAGAACTTTATATATCCTGGTTTATCCTTTTATTTATTCAAATTTACAGTGCTCTACTCCTCAACACTGTTTAGCCTCTTTTCCCTGGTTATTTTCCCCTCAAACACATCTCTTTATTTAACAGACTATCCATTTACTTCCTCTCCGTTAGTGCCTATCTTGCCACTGGAATTCACCTCAGTGAGTGCAGGGATTTGTCAACGCTTTCTCCACAGCTGTATCCCCACTGAGTGAACCGGTGTCTGGCCCATAACAGGTGCTCAGTACATATTTGTCAAACTAATGAGTACATGAATTAGAACCACTGCTTCCGCCAAGTGTCTTTCAAATGGTGCCCCTTTGTGGTTACAGATGATAATTATGATTTCAACCCCAAATTCAGCAGCAAACTATCTGTCTCTAATCTCAAAATTCATATATTTAAATTCAGCATGCTGAACCACCTGTGAGGAAATGAGTGGCTGAAAATCTCAATAAGCAGCAAGTCATGACATTCCCCAAAGAGTGGTGATCAATGTGTTCTATCTGCTGTTTCCAGGTGAACCTCCAGGGTCTGGTTCCACAGTCACTGTGTTCACTAGTTCTGTGGTTGTAAGCCCCAGAAACAGACTCCGGTGGACCCTCATGGGATGCTGGGGAAGCCTGGAGAACCCGTTTCATTCTGGGAGCTCCAAGGAGCCCCAGCCATCTGGCCAGTTACTTAAGGGAGTGAGAGTTGCAATGAATTAAGTCCAGCATCGGTTCTTCCTTAGATCATTTCTCTCAAGATTCAAAAAGTGGGGAGAATCCAGTTGACCCAGCTGGTCCTCGGGCTTGTCCTTGGTTGATCAGGCAAGCATCCTGATTGACAGTGCTCCAGGATCCCAGACTTTGGGGGCAAAGCCACTCCTCAAAAAGGTATCAAGGTGTGTCACCAGCAGAAGAGGGGACAGTGCTGGACATGAAGAGCAGTGGTGGTCACCGCTGTTAACTTTCCACCTTAGGCCTTTCATGATTAGATGATCCGAGTTTTCATAGGGGTGTGATTTCACTCAAGTTCCATTCAACACAATAGGTGGGTCATTATTTTGTGAATTAACAGTAGCAGTCCAATTATAACACAACATCTACCTCTGAATTTCTGACTGATGTGTCATGAATTTAGCTGGGTCATCACTGGGCACGAGTTGGGGGTGGAGCACCCGTGTCTAGGTGGGAGGCTGCTACCCACTGAGCCAGGAGCCCTTATGGTTTTGCCCCTCAGCCTTTTTCATTTCTGCCCTTCCTGCCCCCCCACCCCCTTTTAAGAAACCTAACTTCCTTCCCTTTTCCTAAGATAATTCCTCAATGAACTTAAGCTTTGGGGTGAAAAGCCAGGGAGGGAGCCTGTTCTCACGTGACCTCTGCATAAGGCTCTGAACGCAAACCTCTCTGGTCACTGTATTTGTTTCCTCGGGCTGCCATAACCAAGTACCATAGCCTGGGTGGCTTAAACCACAGAAAGCTATTTGCTCTCTGTTCTGGAGTCTGGAAGTCTGAGATCAAGCTTGATTTCTTCTGAGTCCTTTCTATTTGCCTTCTAGATGGCAGTCTTCTCTCTGTGTCTTCACGTGGTCCGTCCTCTGTATTTGTCCTGATCCCCTCCTCTTATAAGGATACCAATTATTGTTTTAGGGACCACCATATGACCTCATTTTACCTTAATTACCTCTTTAAAGGCCTATCACCAAACCTAGTCACATTCTGAAGCACTAGGGGCTAGGACTTCAACATAGAAATTTGGGGGGAGACACAGCTCATTGGGTAACATAATGGAAACACACAGTGAGATCCTTCTTGGGGCAGGGAAGGAAGAAATCTGGTGAGAACAGGACAAATTGACCTTCGTCAGTGAATTATCTGGGTACATTCTGTTATTGAGTCAGTAGCCACCTAGCCCCCAATTTTGGACATTTGCTTCATCCTTATTAGGGTTTTCTGCATCATTAGCTAAGCCAGGGAGCTGCAAATGTGTCTGAAGTGGTTGATGTTTGTATTTTGTGAATTTAGGGGGTGCTGCGGGGACAGGGGAGTCAAGTCTGGCTTGTGTTCCTAATGAACTACAATTTTGTGCCCTAAAGACACACAGAAACAATTGACCAGTTGGCCTAGTTACCATTCTGTTATTTAACCAGAGAAAGCAGAGTGCCTCATGTGAGGGGCCCTCTGCCCATGGTCCCGCTTTGTGGGGTGACACAGCGAAGCCTTAAGAACACAGGCTCTGGGGTCACAGAGCTTGCCTCTGAATCCTGGCTCTGCTGCTTGGGGACTGCGTGGCCCTGGAAAAATTAACCTCTCAAAGCTTCAGATGTCCTATCTGCAGAATGGGTGATGATAAAACTACACAGAAGGTAGTGCTACGCTGGTCCCAAGTGGTATTGCATTAAAGGGGCTTAGAACAGGGCCTGACACATGCTAAGTGCCCAATAAATGTAAGTCAGCCGTTCTTTATTACATGGCAGCCACGACATTCTTTAAATCCTACCTTAGAAATGAATGGAGAGTCACGGGATGACTTGAGGAACCATTTTATTCTCCAAGTTGCTAGACAAACATAAATAAATACCTTCTTAGCCATCTGAATGTCAGATCTGTGAAGACCTGATCCACGTCAAATGAGAGAAGCCCCTTGGAGCAGCTGAGAGAGCAGTCACAAAGCCTGCTGCTTTATAATATACGATGGTCCTTGGACCATTCCTTTGCCCCTATAGACTCTTGTTTTACATACATTTCTGGCCAACTTGCCTCCTGGGTTTTCTAGAAGCAGCACATTAGAAAGTAAAGGAGGAAAATGATTAGAAGCAGGCACACTGACAGTAGCAAGAAGTGACAGCTGACAGTTTGTCAGCTAAGGAAGAAGCAAGAAAATTGAAAAGCAGAGCAAACAGTCCCACATAGCACAATAACCCCGAGGGCTTCCTGGCACGGCGGGATGATTGATATTCTTGAGGATGACCTGCAGACCTGCGTTTCTTGCCGTGGCAGCACGCATGGTAAGGGCCTCTCCATCCACTTGGCAGTGCAAGCTAGAAAAGTCAGCCCTCTCCCCAGCTCCTCCTTCTCTCTGTCCTCCTACATCTAGTTGGTCAGTCAGTCCTATCGATTCCCTTTTAAATGTACCTTGAGGTTCTGGTTCCTGGCAAACGGAGTGGATGTCCTGAAATATTAACACATGGTTCCCAGGGCTCTATTTTGACCTCCTCACTATTGTTTGCAGGAAAATTGCACAAGAGACTTCCACCCGGCCTCCCATGGCATTGACCGAGGACTGTATAATCCAGGCGGGGGTCGGGGGACACACACTCATTGTTGTTGAGTGTCACGTGTTCAACAACATATGCTCATCATTCTGTTCAACTCAAAACAGGACACACCTCTTAACGTAGGCTCAAAGTTGCTTATTTTATTTTTAAAAAACAAGACTAAATGTATCTATGCAGAGTGAATTAGAGAAAGTGAGGTAATTAGCTCACTACGTCAGGCCTCCAAATACCACTTTCACTTCAACTGCCTAGAGAATGGAGGGAAAACAGAGAGGGGAGTGTGAGGCTTATTAACTCTATTGGGAGTAGAGCAAGCTTTGGCTTCCCTCCTGAGTTTCTGTGTCTCCCTTTGTTCATCTCTGCATATGCCCCCATGAGCTTCCTTCAACATCAGCCCTGTGGGTTTTGCTTGCACAAATGCAAACTCTCTACACTGGCTCCCTTTGAATCCTCGCAGCACTCCCGTTTGCAAATCCTGTTCCGTGGCCCTCAGGCAGGGCTGTGCTGCTTGCTGTGTGTGAAGGTTTTGCTGGTGAGAGGACACTTCCAGGCGCTGGCTGTCTTACACAGCTGGAATCACGGAGTTCTCTGTGCTGTCAGAGGAGGGGTCCATATAACCCACATCTGGGGTTACTATTCTCCACTCTCTATATCTGAGTCTGACCTCCAGGAGACCCGTGAACAAAAACGTTGCAAAGAACTGAAGATCTGCATCTTAAGAAAATCCTTGTTACTTTCATTTTACCTTAACTCTGAACTGAATGCAAATGTACTTGGTGTCGTCAATGCAGTCAACCTAGCAATCAGCATCCTCCTGATTATTAGGTTGATAAAGTGCCTTCCAATTATGCTTTATATTAGGTTGGTGCAAAAGTAATTGAGGTTTTTGCTATTATTTTTAAACGTTTAAACTGCAATTACTTTTGCACCAACCTAATGGAGCATTTTGCTGCTCTGAAGCAACTTGCCTTTTAGCTCAAAATCCTTTAAATAAGGATATTAGTTAACTCCACTTAGGTACATACCGTGTTTCCCTGAAAATAAGACCGGGTCTTATATTAATTTTTGCTCCAAAAGACGCATTAGGGCTTATGTTCAGGGGATGTCATCCTGAAAAATCATGCAAGGGCTTCTTTTCCGGTCAGATCTTATTTTCAGGGGAACACTGTAGTTGTTCTAGGGAGCGGTCTTTCTCAACAACTGCCAGTCATTAACAAAATATTGCTATGGACATCCTGTGATCACCTCTGTTGCCTATGCGTGCACGGCCTTTCTGGCTTTTCCTTTGGGGTTTGTGTGCACCACGTCATCCTTCATACTTGCTGAGAATCTCGCTGCCCCCCGCGGTGCCATGTCCTTAGATCAACACAGCGCTCAGCGTTTGTGTTCTGATGAATCCCTCACCCACCATGCAGCATCTCTGACGGCCACCTTGTACCGCCTAAGACAGAAGGCTCCTCCATGTCTCAGGATTTGAGGCGCAGGTCACGGGATGTCACAGTGCCATGTGAGGGCAAAGCAGAAGGTGGGCACAGTTCCACAGGCAATTCAGCAACCAACAAGAGGAGATTTTATTCTTAATATCTATTCGCCCACCAACCACTCAGCCTTTCCTTGATTTCCCAGGATAATGCCTATTGAAACGCCAACCTTACTCGTTTTATTTTTATCTGTCACGTGCTCACATTCTGAGCAGAACTGCTTCTGTTTTTCTTTTTCTTCCAACACTTTGGGCCAATTTTACATTTGTAGGGAGTGGGAATTGATGCAGATAAAATACTTTTGCTTTGAAATGCCAGTAAGTTTTTTTTTTAAGCATGGCTTTTGACCTACATTGGCCAAATATTTGCATAGACGCAGCTTAAATCGCTCAGACACTTATAATGTGACCTGTTTTCTCATGTTTCCAAGCACAATTTCTTTTCATCTTCTTTCTACCCTCATTTTGCTGAGTTTTCTCTTCTGATCCTTTTATAAACTAGAATCTAGAATACACGTGAGTGATGGTAGAGAAATATGCACTCCACAGCCTCTAGAAAGCCTGGGAACACAAGGAAAATAGTCTCTTTTTATAATTTATTTTAAAAATAACATTTAATTTTTTCTCATTAGACTTCTTGCTATTATCAAAGAGAAGAAAATTAAAATTGTCTGTTATTCTACCTTTCATAGATAATCACTGTACGTTAGTAGTGTATAGCCATCTAGTCTCTTATAAACAGAGAAAATGTGGTAAAAACTTTCTGCACATTTTTAAAGTCAAATTTAATGGTAAAATGAAGTCAAGATTTGGTAGCAAATTGAAATAGTTCCAACAGACAAACAATAAATTAGTTCAAAACGACCTTATTCCTGAAAAACTGGGGCCAGTTCTGATGGAGCTGTCTGGGAAGATTAGTCAAACCACACAATTCCAAGCTCCTAATTATGGTTTTTATGCTAAGTATTCTATAATGAAGGGGGAAAAGCTTAATCTCAGAAGAGCAATAAGCTTTGAAACTTGCAAGAAGACTAGATTAGTGTAACAGAAGCAGAAATTTGTGTCCTCTAAGAAATGGTCCAACAGGGAATTATTTTTAAGGCTTCTTCTTCCACGTATTACCATAAAGCAATTACTTTTATATTTTTGGTCGATGCTATCCTAAAAAGTAATTGTGATCTCCTGTTGGGAAGTGTGTATGTATCACCTTTCTTTGAACAGCTAGAGAATGTCAACTGTCCTTTCTTTGTACAATTAAAGTAGCAACTTGAAAGTAAGAACACTTGGCCAAAATTTGATAGAAATAGCTAATCCTTTTACATTTTGGTGAACCAGAATATTGTACATATTCCCTTAGGACAGGGGAGCTTTTCTAAGGACAGGCTAAGTTTCAGTAGAGGTTCATTGACAAAAGACTTTATCAGATATCTTTTTAGTGCCAATCAGTATCCCCGTATGAAAAAGAATGCTGGTATTTTACATACATTTTTCTATCCCAGGTAACATTTGCACCATTACTTTATAAAATAATAATAATAATAATAATAATAAATAATAATAATAATAATAATAATAATAAATAAGAATATTGTCCCTCTGGTCTCGTCCTCAAATAATTTCCTCCTTGGGCCAGTATCTAGGTAAAGATTTTAAGTATTGATTCAGTTTGGGAAGCAAGGAGAAACAACCGATGTTTATACAAAGAGGAAATTTTCAGCAGTCCATGGGCTGCTGTGAGCTGCACCATGCCTGACCATGTCATTTACAGACGTAAACATTACTGCCTCTATGTGACAGCTGCTCTCTTAGGGCTGCCGTGTGCTATAGTGAGGCGTCACTCACTGTCCCACAGTAAAAGGACACCCCTGGATTTGGTTAACCCAGTCAACCAGCCTAGCCAGAAAACAACCCAGATACAAGTGGGGCTCACATGGCTTGGGCCATGTTTTCTCACAAGAAAACACTAAATAAAAGAGTATTTTTAGTGCAAAGCAAATTTCCTTTATAACGCCCCTGCAGATGACTCTCCACTTTCACACTTTTTTACACCCCAGCCAGTGACTTCTACCAAACCCTGTCTCCTCTCACTTCTCTTCCTAGGGACCACCTGCCCACATCCAACCCAAAGGCTCTTCTTCCTCTGTCCCCGTCTTCACTCCCTGCCTTATTTCTTTATTATATGGATAGACTTACCCTCTCTTTCTTCTTTGTCTTTTGTTTCTCAGTGCCCCCGTTAATAAGATTCTGCACAATCAAGTAGAGACTGAAAGCTGACCGAGCACTCAGAAATCAAGAAACCCAGCAACCTTGCCTTTTGATGGAATTAATAGGGACAAAAACATCAGCTTATGAAATTACAGACATTAGTGCTTTCAGCAGTTGTTTGAAAAGGCCAACTCTTTCCACTTCTCCCTTTACTCCAAATATTCCATTCTCCACGGGAAATGCTTTATGCCTTTGAAGAAGGCCTCTGCCCACCCATCTTCTATATTCCACCTAATTCACTCAGTAAGTATTTTGTGTTCGGCTTTGGGTTACCAAGACGAATAAATCCAATGCTCACATGGTAACACCTACAAATGGCTATGAGAATCTGTACTGTGTTCTTTTATTTTTGTACCTGTACACAGAGAACATGGGTAAACCTGTATAAATTACTCAGATGAGGGATAGCATCTCGAAGGAGAGGGAACCTCAGTTAGAACATGAAGAACATGGGAGGGAAAGGTATTCTAGGCAGAAAGAACAGCATTTGCAAAAGCTCTCCTCTATGACATAAGGAAGAAAAGCAAAGAGGGACATGATAATTATCTTCAGATATTCGGGAGGTACCCAAGTCAAAGGGAGGCCACGTTGTCTGAGTTATTTCAGGGCTGAGAAATGGGATGAACAAGCAGGAATAAGAGCAACCAAATTTACTTAATCTGAAAAAGGACCTTCATTTACATAGAACAATCTGACAATAGTGATATGTATATATGTATATCTCCTCATAACAACCCTCGACTGTTACTATCCCCCATTTATAGGTACAGAAACTGAGGCACAGAGATGTTAAGTAACATACCCAAGGTGTCACCAGCAGTAACTGGTGGCTCCTGGATTTGAACATAGGTCATCTAGCTCTAGCATTTGTGTTCTTACTACTCTTTTATAGTCCAACCGAACAGCACGTTTCCTATCACTGAAGGTTTCCGAGGAAGCGTTGGGTGCCCTTTCCATAGGAATAGCCTAAAAGAGTTTCCTGCACTGAATGGGAGGTGGAGCTGTACCGTTTCTCAGGCCCTGTCACCTCTGAACCTGCGAGGCTGGTAACTCATCTCAAATTGGCTCATAACTCAAAGCTTATACTTCTCAAAGTTTCCTTTCTGTTCTCCTCCATTGAAGAGCCGTGAACTTACCATACAACTCGCTCAGAACTACCTGCATGATTTTCCCTCCACACTCTCTTCCTGTTCTCTCCCAAATCTTCATTGTATAGATTGACTCGGCCTTTATGAAAGCGTCTTTCCACCTTCCCCTCCTGCCTCTCAGCTTCCTTCGTTTGTGTTTTCTCCTTGCACCCTTGCCCACAGCTGGATCACCAAGATCCAGGAATTAGTCTGGCAAAGACAGGATTTACCTCTGAGAGTGTGGAGAGAAGCTGAGGGAGGAAGAGGAGGGATATGGCTGGTCATACACGAATTATATGGCCCCTTCCACGGCAGGATCACTTTGTGGACATTTTACTACCGGGTTCCCCCAAAAATGAGACCTAGCCAGACCATCAGCTCTAATGCATCTTTTGGAGCAAAAGTTAATATAAGACCTGGTATTTATTATATTGTATTATATTATATTATATTATATTATATTATATTATATTATAGACCCAATCTTATGTTATATTAAAATAAGACCAGGTCTTATATTAATTTTTGCTCCAAAAGACGCATTAGAGCTGATGATCTGGCTAGGTCTCATTTTCGGGAAACTCGGTATTGCGACTAAGAACTCCTCAGGTTTTGAGAGTCAAGCACAAGGATAATAGAAGGGGAAAATGCAACTCTGTGTGCCAAGCTTGGCCCCTCAGGCCTGGAGAGCTTTTTGCTGAAGGCTGTCTCAGACTGGGCTCACCACGAGGGAGCCGTTTCCCCCGTCTCTACAGAACCAGAGAGACTTCAGACATTTCTGCCTCTCTTTATGAACAGCTGGTGGCTCCTCTATGAATCTACTGAAGCATTTTCCTGGCTGCAAACACTCCAAGTTCTATTTTTAAGATTAAAGAACATTTCCTAAAATGTTTCTTACAGACGACTGGCTTCAGATATTTCATCCCCAACACACCATTTTTGTGGCACAGGCTAAATCGCATCACAGAAATTACTCCAACCTGAAGCTCAGCCAAGTCAATAATATTGATTGATGAACCCAGGAAGTCAACCATCTGAACACAATGCTTCAGACCAGACCCATTGTCCTTTAACCTTGTCATATTTGTGGCTAATGCCCCTTCCCCTGACAGCCCTTCCCCCAAATAATAAATGTCAGAGAAAATGGAAACCAATGGTATATGCCCCAGTCAGAGGCAGCTGTGTTGCCGTCTGGAGCCTATGCTGGAATCACTCGTCACTGGAACTCTGGAGGGTTTGGTTGGTCACTTTTGGGCTCTCCTTTACAAGCGAGTCTTGTACTGCTCTGTCGTGTCCCATTTGCTCAGGTCTGCAGATGACACTCTAAGCAAAAAGACGTGCAGATAGCAGGATGTTTGATTCTGGAAAATAAAAGCCAGAGTCAAAGAAAGGCAATTACTGTGATGGAAAGTCCAGGGCTCCTTTGGAATCTGTCATTGTGCTCAAATAATGCGGCCCCCCTAGAAGTCTAGGTAAGTCCCCTCCTCTCTGCTGCCACCATCATTAAAGGGTGTAATCAGGTCAGAACCTACTCCCCACCCCATAAAAGGGAGCAGAAACCAAAGCCAGAGCCATTGCTACCTAACCAATACATTTTCTTACCTCAAAAAAAAAAAAGCAAAAATTAACATAGTAAAGCAGAGGTTATACCATAAAATATATTCTTTTTCTCCTTGAGGAAAAAGAGAGATAAAAATGTTCAACCAATTCAGAGTGGAAGGCTGGTTGTTAGGGGCCTCATGTTTAACCAAGCAGAGGACGGTGGGGGTGAAGGCTAGGTAGCATCCCAGAACTAGCATGGAGAAAAGAAAGGAAAATGGGGGTACAGAGCCAGACTACAAGAAAAGGGGAAATAGTAAAAGAGCCTGAAATTCTTCTTCAAGAATTCTTTCAGCTGAGTGGAGCCAGGATTTCCTGTGATTATCCAGTCACGGGCTGGCGTGGATATTCAGTAGGGATCCTCTTTAGAAATGGGAGAAAGGGAGAAGGGTGTTGGGTTATGGTTGGTCCTGTCTTGCCAGAGAGATAATGTCAGGAGATCCCACTTAGCAGCTCACCCAAGCCACAGAACAGCCTGGCCTTGGAGACAAAGGTTAGGTGTCCTCAATAATTGCCAAAAGACGTTTCAGTGGGCAAAACACTTTTCCAGGACCCTGCCAGTCCGTAAGTGAGAAAGATTAGTGCAAGATACTGAAAAGTCAGCTCTGCCTTGGGTTGACAGGCAACACAACCTTAGCTTTCTTTTGTTTTCCAAATTTCTATGCTTGTTTGTGAGAAGGAGTAGATTTTATACAGAGAAGAAAGTGAAAAACTGAGAAAACCTTTTTTTCAGCTATAATGAAAGCAGAGTAAAGCTTAGAAGAGAGAGAAACCAAAATGGACCAAAGAATAGGAGGTTTACACAGAATTCAGGGCAGAGCAAGGCCACTTCAAGAAGACAGTAAGAGATATAAACATTGATGGAAAGGATGGTAGCCACTGAAAACCAAAGGAAAGTACAATCATGGATAGAAATCAGCTTGGGTAACAACCAGTGCTGATATTCTGTAATTGATAATTTGGCATCCTAAATCATGGGCCACACCAACAGAAGTTATTTACATCCATACCATCCTTGGGTTTTTGTGGGCGTGCAGAACGCATGTTACAAGCCATCCAACCACAAACCCCATCCGTGTTTCATTTCCTGCCTGATAAGGGATATCTTCACCTACCAACTTCCCACATTATAGTAATAAAGGCTTTGCCCTTGCTTTCCCCTTGCTCCTTCTGCCACCTGACCAACCCCGGTGCTTCCCCATGGGCCGTGCGTGGCGTGGCATGTTCCCTCCTTTTGGGAACAGTGAGTTATATACTCTTCGTTCAAAGGCACTTGCCTCTATGTCTGTCATTGCACCATACATGATTAAAACAAATCCCGAGTCCATTTTAAGACAGCTACACATCATTCTAGATCCTCAGCAGTGTTGTGCTCAGAGCCTGTGTGATTTTTTTTTAAAAAGATTTTATTGGGGAAGGGGAACAGGACTTTATTGGGGAACAGTGTGTACTTCCAGGACTTTTTTTCCAAGTCAAGTTGTTGTCCTTTCAATCTTAGTTGTGGAGGGTGCTGTTCAGCTTCAAGTTGTTGTCCTTTCAATTTTAGTTGTGGAGGGCGCAGCTCAGCTCCAGGTCCAGTTGCCGTTTTCTAGTTGCAGGGGGCACAGCCCACAATCCCCTGTGGGAGTCGAACTGGCAACCTTGTGGTTGAGAGGACGTGCTCCAACCAGCTGAGCCATCTGGGAGCTCAGCGGCAGCTCAGCTCAAGGTGCAGTGTTCAATTTCAGTTGCAGGGGGCGCTGCCCACCATCCCTTGCAGGAGTTGAGGAGCTGAACCGGCAACCTTGTGGTTGAGAGTCCACTGGCCCATGTGGGAATCAAACCAGCAGCCTTCGGAGTTAGGAGCACAGAGCTCTAACCGCCTGAGCCACCGGGCCGGCCCGAGCCTGTGTGATTTTGATGGGAGAGGTCACACACCAGCTGATGATGCAAGCCAATCAATCTTGTCTGGCTTGCAAACAATGAGAGCTTCGTACGACTCAGCTGTTTCTGGCTCATCCCAGATCATCACTCCCATTTTATACACGAGGAAAGACTCAGACAGGGGGAGCAAGGGCTCAGGATGACTCAGACGGTGGGGAAGAGAGCTCAGAAAAGGTCAGGCTCCAGTGGCTGCGGGTTTCATGCTACGGTTATATTATACTGATTCTCACCTCAGACTCACTTGCTACACCTTTAGTTATTTCTCATTGTGACTGGCACATAGTCATGAGCAGAACAAACGTTTAGTGAGGGCCAAAGACATGCATTGCAATATCCTAAGCACCAAGAGTGCCTGACGAGGAGAAAAATGAGCCCTACGCTTAGGGAATATAGTGACAATATAACAGCCCAAAGCAGCTTCCACTAAAAACCAGCTGATAGACAATAGGTGCTCTCAAAGATAAGAGGGAAAAGAATCACAGACTTTGGGATAGCTGGAAAATTTGTATTTGTGTGTGTGTGTGTGTGTGTGTGTGTGTGTGTGTGTGTGTGATTAACCTGCACTTTAAAGGAAAGAGAAGGTTCAGAAAATGGAGAGCTGAGGCGAGGTGAGAAGGTACGGAGGTGAGGTGAGAGAAGGCAGGAGGAAAGGTAATATAGGAAGGCGACACATGGCATGTTTACAGTTTGGCTGTAGTGCCCCTTTTCTTGTTTGGAATGAGTGGTTAGCTTACAATTGATGAGATCGATGCAAGATGATGAAGGGTCTTACATGGCAATGCGAAGGAATCTAGTATGTTGTAGGGTCTATAAGTAGCCAGAGGAGGGAAGTACGCTGAGAAAGTCAGGGTGGGTGAGAGGGTGCAGGACCAGAAGGTGGGAGGCCCAGATGAGAGAACGTGGAGTTCACTGAGGTGATGAAGGGCTGAAGAAAGACCTGGGGGGCAACTGAGAAGATGGAGAAAGGCTGGAGCGACACAGCCTTTTGTTTAGGGGGCAGGGTGCGGGTTTGGTCTCAGAGTCCAAGGTCCAAGAATGGACAGAGAACGAAGTATCTGTATTTAGGATTCCTGGTGTTAGAGGAAACAGCATAAAAACAATGAGGAAAGTTCTTGCCATCCTTCTCTATTCCAAGTCCTCTTAGAGGCATTTTAAAAGCTGGCCTATAGTGAGTTTTGTTTTGTTTTTTAGTTTCAGGTGTACAAAACAATGTAATAGTTAGACATTTACACTGCTCACAAAGTGATAAATAGTGAATTTTTGATGATTTGGATTGCTAACACTATGTGCTAGTGTTATATTTGGCAGTAAAGCTTTTGCTTTAAGCAATTTTATTTTAATTTTCATGTTTTATTAGAGAAATAAAAAGTTATTGAAGAAAATAGAAAGTATAGGTATTAGAAAGGAATATTCTAAATAAAATGCAATCATACCAGCTGGACATAATGACCATAATTTTTTTTCGTATTAGCTAAACTTCCAGACATTCTGTATGAGTATGTTTACCCACAAACACACACACATACACACAAGTGTGTGTATATAATATACTTATATCGTAAGTGTATTTATATATGTGTGCTTATATAAGTATATATGTGTGTGCACTTATATGTGTATTCATACTTGTATTATATGTAATTCATTCACCGTCATACCATTATTATATTTCTATGCCAATAATCCTATCTATACATATATAAAAATGTTTTTGAATTAAGTTATATGAATATACCATGATTCGTTGGGAATTCTACTTGCTTTCTGTTTTTAAGTACTATGAGCAATGCAGCAATGAACTTTTTTGGACATATTTCTGAGTACATGTCTGACTGTTCAGGTAATTTCCCAAAATAGATGAAAAGTTATTTCTCAGACCCTTTTTCCTTTGTTGTTTTCAATGCTTCCTCTTCATGTCTACACATCTGTTGACCATAATTTTCTCTTTGGCCAATTTTCTTCAAAATTATCTCACTTGAAACATGTCTATACAAATCTTTCTCATAGAAGAATTCCAAATGATTTCTGTAGCTACTCTGAAGGGGCGGGGGGATCATAAACTGGCCCTCCTCCAAATGTGAGCTGTACACAGTCACATCGCTCCAACAGCGCCGACTGAAGAGGGTGATAGAGGAACTTTACAGGGGAGAAACCTGACAAACTTCCTCCTCCAGGTGATCAAGGTCATAAATCATGTTGATAGTATGTTCCCTTGATAAGATGTGATGAAAATAGCACTTTACCTCCGTGGTCTTCCTCCCAATAACCCGTGACCCCAGTCTTATCACAAGAAAAACATCAGACAAATTCCAATAAATGGACTTTTTACAAAACACCTGACCACTGCTCTTCTAAACTGTCCAGGTCATAAGAATCAGAAACTGTCACAGCCAAGAGGAACCTGAAGGAGACATGAGAACTGAATGTGTATCCTGAGATATTAATTAAACTAAGGCAATCTGAATAAAGTACAGATAGTAGGAGGAATGAAAAATAGACATTAGGTAAAATCTAAGGCAATTTGAAAAAAGTATAAACTTTAGTTAATAATAATCTATCAATACTGGTTCATTAATTGTAACAAATATACTGTACTAATGTCAGATGTTAATAATAAGGAAATTGGCACCTGGTATATCTGAACCTTCTGTACTATCTGCTCAATTTATCTGCAAACCTAAAACTGTTCTAAAAATAAAGTCCATTAAAAATGAGTGTAAGGGCACCCTACATATGGTTGAAGACCAGTTATTTCCTCAGAGCTGTCTGAAGACCTAAATGTAGAAGTGTGAGCAGAACTTCAGGCCTCTCTGAGACCTCACCTGGGCCATGTCTGAGTTACGGGCTGGGAGGAAGAATGGTGTGCGGCGTGCTGGGAGCAGCACCTGCCTCAGAGGCAGAGCTCGGTCAGGAGGAGCCATCGTTATTTCCTCTTTCTTTCTTCACGACAACCATGACCCTTGACGGAGTCCAGATTTCTGTAAGATGAAAGGTAAGCGCTTAACTTCTGAGGTACTATTAAAAACTGTAGCTCCACGACCACCACCCTCATCAGCCACCACTTATTCTTGATTTCAAAATGAACAGATCCACAAATCATCTTCCTTCTATAGCCCTTCCTGAAATTTCAACCCTGCTTGCATATGTCTATTCATGCTACAAACGCCGCAGTCTTTCTTTCCTTCCAGTTACACCAACAAGGAAAGGAAGAATTCTTTAAAAAGAGTGAAACACCACCACCAGGACCACCACTAATGACAAAAAGCAGCCGGAGCTCTAACAGTTCTCCCTGCATTGATGTAACTTGCCCTCTCACTGAAGACTCCATGGGGGTGGAACAGCCATCTGAAGGGCTAACTCTGCAGGAGAGAAACTTGGACCCAGAGACTGTGAGTGTAGAGGGCCACCATTTATTCATGCTTTCCAATAAGAGCAGACAACAGCAATTAATTCTGTTACCAGTACTAACTGGCATGTTACAAAACACACCAATAACTTAACAGTTTCTTGTTTACTGGTGACTCAGTTTTTAAAAATATGAGTTATTTGGACTACTTCTAAAAAAAAAAGCTAGGATTTACTGAGCACTTACTCTGTGCCTGACTGTTTTAAGCACTAAATATTTATTAACTCATTTAATCATCATACAACTCTATGAGGTGGTTGCTATTATTGTTCCCATGTATAGATGAGGAAACTGAAAAGCAGAGAGGTTAAGTAATTTACACAAAGTCACACAGGAGGGAGGATTCCCTTCATGATAGTTTGATTCCAGAACCCAGACTCTTAATCCCTATTACAATGTAACATACATGTAACCTTATACACATATATGCGTATATATGCACATATACATATAAGTATATACATGCACATATTTGTGTCACACAAACATTCTAAAATGCACAAACTGTTAACTTTTTCAAAATAACAAGTTCTGTTTCAACAGGAGCTCAAAATAAAAAAATCATTGACTTGTTGAAGGTTCAGAACAACATTTGTATTATAGATGATACTGTACACAGATGACACTTCAAAAGTAATTGTTTGGTACTTAGAGATGAATTCTTAAGTAAATGGAAGTTTCATATCAGTTTTAGCAGATTGAAGCCTTTGAAGAGTATTTGAATGTTATCAGAAGAAAGAAGCTCTCCCTTAGGAAAACCATTACGAGACATGCAGTATTTAAGTACAATAGGAATCTGAAGCCCCCTTGGAGTTGGAGGGAAGTGGATTTCTCTAATGAATGCTATTTCCAATTCTCCTAAGAAACATAGTAAACGCCGGATTGATTTCCTTTTGGAGTGACTGAGGAGGCATTTCTTAAACCTCACCCACAGGTAGCTGACCTCTGACTCGGTATTTTGAGTCTGTAGGTCACAGATCTGTCATTTCCATGAATGCATATATAAATAACCCCAGAAAAGAATGCTGCTGGCACTTTGAAGCCTGTTTTTTAAAAAATTATTCTTTCAAATGATATATAATTTAAAATAACTTTAAGGTACAGCAGAATTGTTTCAAGTTATTTCTGCGCCAGTGTCATCTACAGGGGGAAAGGCCCCCTTCACAGTGGCCAAGAGAACCTGTGGAGAAACGTTTTTCAGCAGCAAGAACAGGGGTGAGAGCTGCAGTGTTGTGGTCCTGCAGAAGGTCTATTGAAATAGCAGAGATGAGAAAAATTAGAAGCAATCAAAGATAAACCGAGCCCATGAGGTTATTTGAGCATTATATGTTGTGATGGTCCACATGGTGGCTGAAATTCTCTCGGGGGTGGGGGGTGTGCCACAAAACAGCAGGTTTGCCCTGTGTGATTAGGGGTGCTGCTTCTGTTCATGTTACCATAGTGATGTCAACACGATTAAAGGGGAGTTCTCTCAACTATTGTGTGTTCTATGTCAGTATTTCTCTATGTGTGTATATTAGGGGTGACACACACACACATGCACACACAAGCCAAATTCAATTACCAATTCTTTTGTTGGGTAGAAATGTAAATCTAGTATCGACTTATTTTGAATCTTACTTCTCATAAGTGGGTCATCATTTGGAGGTAGGAAGATGTTCTGTTACACAGAAATTTTCACTGTAACTAGGGGCCTCCCTGAAGCAAATTTTCCCTTCTCAAAACCGATGGTGAAATGTAGGGTGGAGAGAGGTGCCAGGTGAAATGTAAATATGAGGACTATCTTAACATTGTTTTTCTTTCTGTCCTTCTTTACTTTTTTTTTTTTGGTAAAATCCACTGGGACTTGGGCGCGTCAGGGGGAGCCTTTATCGTGTATATCAGTGTGATGAATTCCTGAAAGGAGATATTGTAAAGAGGTAACTTAAATTAATCCTCTCTTATTTTCTATTTGGGTTAATGGAATCACCTGGGTGCCCAACTGGGAATCCTCAATTATCTCTGCCGTTTCCCTTGGTCCTGTCCCCAGCATCACCAGTCACCCAGATGCTCAAAGAAGTCTCAGTTATCCTTGCGTTCCGCCTTTATTTTCCCCCAACATTCAGTCAGTCTCTACATCCAGTTTCTTCTCTTAGTTTCTTAGATCAAACTTCCTCTCCATGTCCTCACAGGCACAGCATTAATTCAAGCCTCATCGTGTTTACTAGAACCATTGCAGCAGCCTCTTAATGAACTTTCCCTCGTCCTTTTGGTCCCTGAGCTATCACCCTCACTGCCACCAGAGAGACCATTCTGAAACAGATGCAATCTTGTCACTACTTTACTCAACATCCTTGGCAGAGCATTCAAGGTCCTTCACAATCACATTCCCAGGCCTTTCTCCAATTAAAATCAACAGTCCAACCAACGTCCACACACCCCTTGAGACTTAACCAAAATTCACATTGAGGCCCTAACCTGGGTTCTGAGAAAAGTTTACCACGCTCCCCAATATTTTTCCTAATCACTAGGTTTCATGTTCTTTTGATCTAGACTCACGAAAGTTGATGTGAGATTAAAGTACTGTATTGAGAGCTTATTATATGGGATGTGCTGTGTTTTACACACATTAGTTAGCACTCACAACAGCCCAATGAGGTTGAAATAGATATTTATTCTATTTTATGGATAAGGACACTGAGGCTAAGGGAGACACACGCCCAAAGGTGCTCGGACAGTAAGTGCAAAGGTAATGGGCAGTGTCTCTCGGACTCTCCCACATCTCTGCACTGTCACCTTTCCTCTTTCTTCACCTTTTGATTATTCATTTATTCATTCATCTATGAAAGAGTACCTCTGTGTATGAGGCACTCTGAATAGGGCAGATTTGGGGAAGAATAAGAAATGATCCCTGCTCCTCAAAGGAAACAGAAGCATTTAGCAGGTCATTATAGCATCTTGAGAGCAAAATGTGGCCCCAATGCCAAGTGCTCGAGAGCCCAACCTCCCCACTGCTCCTCACCTGGCATCCAAACCCTCTATAACTTGCCCTCTTCTCTCCACCTTCATCCACCCTCCTCTTCCAATACGCCAGCCTCTGTCCTCCACCCTAGAAGGGTCGGTTTTCTCTGCGAATATGCCAGATCATTCCCACCTGTCTGGCTGTAACCACCCTGGTGTTTCCAGCCTAGAATATTTCCTGTCTCCCCCAATCCAGTCGGTTCTCCAACACCCATTTAAGTCCCACCACCTTAAAGAAACCCTCCCAGATGAGCCCTGGTGACAATGATCTCTTCTGTTCACGTATGTATATAATGCATCGTTTTAATCACTTCGGCCCTCTATTATGTCCTGTCTGACCCCCAATCCATTGCTTTTTTATCCAGCTTTTTTGTTCTCCTTGGGATCCTTTGCAAAATTTCACCCCTTGTCAGCAGATAATAGCTCAGCACAGCACTTAGCAGTTTAGGCTGCTCTGCTGAGCAAGTCCAGATTTCAACCTTGGTTTCCCTGTTTGTTAGCTGTGTGTCTTTGGACATTTATGTAACTTCTTCACGAAGTCTCAGTTTCTTTATCTGTAAAATGATGATAGGAATAAGGTGTACCTCATAGAGTTGTCATGTGATTAAAGTATGTGACACTTTAGAAAAAGCCAAGAAACACACATCCCGCACATAAAAGGGCTGTCACGTTATTAGATGATATTCATTAGGTGCACGTTTTAGATGAAGTCATGAGAAATAAAGTCTAGTAATATCACTGTCTGGAGAGAGAAAGCTCGGCATACAAATGAAGGAAAATATGTGAACATGAGCAAAACTCCATACTTGGGATTTATAATCATCTCATGAGATGAGCTGTGCACACACTACAGGTGTCGCTGGGTCACCTTACCTTGTTGGAACCAGACCTGCTTCTCACAGATTTGGAGAAGTCTAGTGCCATCCCCAAGATTTCTCTAAATTCCAGGGTGATTCACCCTGGCCCTGAGCTCTTGGTTCTGGTGAATTCATCCTCTCTTGCCTCAGTTCTCACACATTGTCATCCTTTCTTTTTAATTTCCATTAAATGAATCTCTCATACAACTGGAGCATTTTATGGAACATCAATTTCTATTGCAGGAATTTATATTGCAGAAATTCAAAGTGCTGAAAATCTAACACTAGAAAATCTTGTTCCAAGAAGACCCATGGCCATTTCCATAGCTTGAGTTACAGCCTTCCTCCTACTCAGCTGTCTTTCACTTCTTCCTACCACCACTCCCACTGTTACAGGGCATTCTTTCTAATACACGAATGTTTAGCCAAGTACTATCTTTACTCCTGCAAAATGTAAAGTCTTTAGGGCATTATCCTTTTCCGTGGAAACTCATCAAGGTATTTTTCCAAACAGAGACAGTTATCTTCCTAAGAAAGTAGCTGGTGCCAGCTAGTATTCCAGTTTGTAAACCCACTGCATCTAAATTATTAAAGTTATCAATCCCGATCAGAACATGGCATCTCCGCCACCATCTGGGGACAAGCTTACAGAAGGAGGAGACAATCAAGATGATTGCTGCTGTGTACAAAACCGTATGTGACAACTGTGTGGTCGAATGATGTAAAAATAATTAAATACGTCCAAAAGCAGTTAGGGAACATGAAGATACACAAATCTTCACAGTAAGTCAGAACACAAGCCCAAGATTTAAACTTGTTATCAGTGTGCTTAAGAGGAATGTGCTATTATCTAGCCCTCAAGAGGAAAGGTGAAAACTAACTGCAAAGTTATCAATTACTTTATCAATAAACACTCACGATGTCACACAGTTTCTTAGGAAGAGGGAGAGGCTGAGAGTGTGATTCTAATTCAGAGTATCCCCTGAGGATGCAGCAAGCTCTTGGTGGGATTGCAGTCATCTGAAGGCTTGACTGGGGCTGAAGCATCTGCTTCCAAGACAGCTCACTTGTGTGGTTATTGGCAGTGGGTCTGACTTCCCTGCAGGTAGACGTTTCTCACCACACAGGCTTCTCCACAGGACTGTTTGCGTGTCCTCACAAGGCTATTGGCTTTCCTGAGACTGAGTGATGCGAGAGAGAGAGAGAGAGAGAGAGAGAGAGAGAGAGAGAGAGAAAGAGAGAGAGAGGTGAAAGACTACGACTTTCATGATTTAGTCTCAGAAGTCTCACATGTCAGTTCTGCCATTTTTTTGCTAGTTAGAAATGAATCACTAAGTCCAGGCCACACTCAGGGGAATGCAAATTAGGCTGCACTTTTCAAAGCGAATGGCAGAGAGTGTGGGCATGTTGAAAACCACTGTGAGAGCACCTTAAATCTCATAGACCCACCTATAGGTGACCTTCAGGCGAAAACCGAAACACATATTGCAAAATTTAGGGAGTACTCATTCTCTTCTCTCTCTCACCAGTCCTTAGGGAATCCTGTCCCCGTTCTACAGGGAAAATCTGACAGAGATGGATAGCAGACAGGATAGAGAGGAAGAAAGGGAATGTGGGGCATGCCAATTTGTAATAGTCTATGCCATCCAGAATCATGTCAGAGGCAGAGTGAGATTAATTGAAGAATTAAATTTCCTCTTTTCTTGTTCTACTCCTTTCCCTCCCCAATTTTTCTCCTTAGCCACAGAGGTTATCATACGACACACAGGTTTTTTTCTTCATTATTCTTAGCACTAAGGACCCATTTAGCGGCATCGATGCTTCCAGGGATCAAACAATCCATCATTTCTTTCTCTGAAACTGGGCCAGAGTGATCACACATTTTGCTCTGCTTTATAAAGGCTATGGCTGGGGAGCTAGCACACACGTGATAAAAATACTTTCCAATTGATATGCAGCTATTATTGGAGCTGGTATTTACTTAAATGGTTTGTGTCACCATATTGCATTTACTGTATTGTGTCAAAGAAGGAATGCTTAGCTCTGTAAACAGATTTATTTATTTATTTATTTATTTATTTATTTATTTATTTTTGATGCCGTTAAGCTGCTCTGATTTACATCTGCAATTTATACCCTCTGTTTCCTCTTCCTAGAAAAGTTCCCTCCCTTTTTTAATTTTTTAAAATTACAGTTTTCATTTAAAGCAAAAACTTCTGGTTTTAAACAAAGCCCTATGTTTGGAATTCTTTGTACGTTAAAAAGATGATCTGGCATAATAGATTAATTCCTAGGTTTGCCAAAGAACTTTATTGGAGTATTTAACGTAACAAGCTCTCAAATTAGATGCAGCTGGCCCGAGACACAAGCAATGACTGCTGCATTGGATTTGGCCGTAATGTCACTGGTGAACAAAGACCTAGATGACTTGTAGAATTAGGAAGGTAATGCTGACCTTCCTAGATGAACTCATTTGTCAGGTTTCCTCTCTTACCTCCAACGACTTCATTTAATGCCATTTTAAAATGGAGTTAGATGGTGACTTGCTAAGTCAGAGGATCATCATGTTGTCCCAGGTGTGACATCTCATTTATGGTAATAAGGGACTGACCCCATAAAAATAGCACCAGCTGTGGAGCACATTAAAAGACAGACAAAAAGAGAACCCCAAACCAGAAGAGCACAAAGGACTGGCAGTATCTGTCTCCCCACCCCTTTGAGGATTGTGGCCCCTGAGACAAGCATCCAGAAGAGAAGTGAGGGCAGTGGGGGTTACTGAGGTAATTGGGGTGCTCCAAGGAGAGCAATCATCTGCTAACAGTAACGGGCTTCAAACAGCACCAAGCGTGATCGCTGGTGCAGAGTGGAAGCTCATTATATATTTTGTGAATGAAATAATTTAAATCAGTTTGGGAGGAATTAGGGCATTTTTGAGCTAGATCCTGAAAGATGGATACCTTACTTCCTAAGTATAAATTAGGTATCTAGAAGAAATCTCAATTATTCCAGGAACTAGAAGAATATGTCATTGCTATAAGAATAATAACAACATTTTAGAATTTAATAGAATCCCCGCACTCCTCATCAAATTTAAGTCTTTAAAAATGGTTATTATTTAAGGTTATAAGTCTTCTACAGAGTCCTTAGAGAGGATGTGAAAAATACATAAAAATATAAAGAAAAAAATCAGCCATGATTGTTTTACCTAGAAACAGAGATTATAAACATTTTGGCTTATATTTTGTCAGTAATTTTTGAAGCACACTGTTACATACCTAGGACAATACTGCAAGTAGACTTTACACATGGCTTTCCGGAATTAAAAACAAAACAAAACAAAACATTTTATTTTGACTAAAAAGTGAGTACATGTTCGTTGTTGAAAAACTGGAAAAAAACTAGGAAAGTATAAAGCAAGAAATAAAAACATCACTAGTCATCCTGTCACCTCACATAGGCACTGGTAATATTTTGGTGACCTTCCCTTCCAGGAATTTTTTTTCCCCCCTGGTTCTTAACAAACCTATAGATTCACTTGAGAAAGTTGGGGTCATTCCTTAAGTGTCCAATTACCATTTAACCAAGATTCAAGTTAAAGACCCCTGGAAAAGTCAGGTAGTTTAATAAAAATTAAGGGGATTTCTTTTTCCAGTTGACATTTTTTATGTGACCCTTGGGCCTGGAGGGGAAGTACAGTATTATCGGAGCAAAGATGCCTCTTGAATTGCAACCTATCTGCTCCTCTCCGGCGGGAGCCTTTGTGTCCCTGCTTTTACAGAAGGGCTATACCAAGGAAAGGAAAATGGGAGGCAAGAGACAAGACGTGTGAATGAACATTTGGGGCCTAAGAGGCAGCTTGAGATACCGTGAGAAGTTCACTCATCAACTCTCACTCAAAATGCCTGCGCCCAAAAAATTCTATTTAGCTCATGAAATTTATATTGAACAACAACAACAAAATCACACTAACCGACGGTCTCTATTTTCCTCCCAAGGGAATCCCTCCTTTTCTCTAAGCTAGGATAACAGAGATTATTGCCAAGAGGAATTAAACTCAAAGGTCTCAGAAAAGCAGACATAGAAACCAAGCAGTAATTATTCTGGATCTTATATTTCACTGAATTTTATTAAGCTAGTTTCCAGGAGGAGTTGTGGCACAGAAGAATCACAGACACAGCTCTCCTCCATATTATATGTAATCAGGGGTAAGTCACTTACTCTTCCTGAGTTCTGGGTTTATCATCTAGACCCAGGGTGAATTATGCTTTCTCCACATAGGCAATGAGAGGCTCAAATCGGCTGACAATGAGAAGGGGCCTTGCACATACAAAGGAGTCAATGTTTGTTCCTTTCTAGTTTGAAATTCACGGGCTGCCTCTCACAGAGCGGGTATGCAAGGTGGGGCACTGGTCACGGGCATCTCTGCCACTGCAGATTAATTTTCACATGGAGGAACTAAGTTCTTATTGCTTATTGCAGCTCTGCAGGATAGCTTTAAAAGAGATTTCATGTAGGGAAGATGTTTTAGTTATTTATCTTTAGTAAAAAAAAATTTGATTACAAATGTAACATACCTTTGTCCTTAAAAAGTCAGACAATACATAAGCATAGGAAATAAATAGTGAAGGTACCCTCACCCCTAATTGCATATATTTCCGCAAAAGTAACCATGTGACCAGTTGTGCAAATATACTTCCAGAACTCTTTCCATTCACCCCGTGTACATAAATACACACACTTGTGTTTTCACAATATCAGCTCAGTATTGTGGCAAATTCCCTGACTTAGTACACCATGGTGGCATCTCATTTTGTAAAGCAGCTGAAATAGCTTTCCATAAGTAGGATGAACAGTAACGTAAGTGACCACCTGAGAAGAGGAAGAGGTGCCAACACCGGTTCTTCACATTCTATCGGACCAACAGTGAGCAAGCAAATACCTTCAGCTCTTGCAAGACTCGATACCTTCATCTGTAAAATGGACAAAAGAATACCACCCCCACAGCATTATGATGAAGTTCTAACGAGTTCATATACATCATAGCATTTCACAAACTGTAAAGCAACACATGCCACTGCCTTTCACCAGCCCTGGATGCGATGGAAGAGAGGGAGATTACCCAAACAGGCACAGTGATGAAAAAGTCATGACAACTTGTTTTACACCAAAGCTGATTGCCTTAGTATTTCAATGTTAGTCAGTTCTGCATTGCTATAACCCCAATAACCTTTGTTCTCCTGTTTTTTTCGGGTGGTCCATTGTTCACGTAGGCAGAAACCACTGGGGGCAGAGGGCTCTTCTTTACTAATCAAGAGGAGATGGCCAGAGGATATTTTCCTGTCTGCCTTATGAAGATAAAGCAGAATTAAAGCTGGGGTCTTTTTCAGTGCCCTTCAGAGAGAAGAGCTGGCAATGGGTCTGGATTACTTAATGAGTGGTTAATGCCAGTGAGAGGTGGAAAGATAAGAGTCTGCATGAACCCATAGGTCAGATTAATAAAGGCCCTTTCCGTGCTCTCTCTCTTTCTCTCATGCAATATTGTGACATCTCACTTCTTATTCAGACAAGGCTATTCCATCCCCTTGACAACAAGATAGATTCGATTTCACCCTCAGAATGGCCTGCAGCCCTGCTCTAGATCACTGGCTCATTTGCACTTGGCATCAGCCAATGTTTCCTTCAGCTTTATTCTTTAATTTGGCATTAAAAAGGACCAAGAAAAAAAAAATCAAGGCCTTTGAATTTTAGGAGGGAGAAAAGGAAATAGAGTGGCTGTACTTTCCCAAGTTAGTAAGGAAACGCATTGCACAAGACTGTAGAAGTGTACGAGAAGGGACATTCCCTGTAGCTGAGACGGATGTTCCGTAAGACTGCGGAATTACAGTATCCACAGCCACCCTCCATGGGCCTCAAAAAGCAGGCCAAACTAAAGGTCAGGTTCAAGTGTACTGAGTTGAGCAGAAGGAATTTTGTCATCAGACAGATTGCTAGTCATGAGGTTAGTAGGCCTTGCAGTCCATTAAGGAATTTTTCAACTTCTTTGATTCTACCCTGCGTAATCAATCTTGTGTAATAATTCATTGGATTTCAATCAAAATATAGCAGATTATCAAAATCATCCAAGTGAATACTCCAACTAGAAGCCCCCTTCTCCCCCTTTTTTCTCCATTCTTGTTGGCTAATCAGTATTTTCTAGTTCTTCCCAGATGCTGACGCCCGGGAAATACTTTGAAAACATACTGGGATTTTCCATTAGGAAAATGTTTCTACGAGTAATAAGCAGACCTCATTTTTTTTCGGAAACAAAAATCCAGGCCCCAGAGTATTCTGCTAGCAGTGATGATATTCTCCTGCTGTCTGTGGGCCTGGCTCCATTCCCTGCTATATATATATACATTTTTTAGAACAGGAAAGTTTTCCTTAACTGGGAAACTACATTCCTATCACAAATTTCAAGACACGTCTCTGCTTTCATTCTCAGGTGTGGTATTGTTTGTTCTGCCAGCTACCAAGCGGCTTTCAAACCTATTGTTCAGGTGTCCTCAGCATGAAGAAGACAAACCATCCCATCAACAGGACAATAACTTCCACTTAGAGGAAAAAATACATCTTGCCAGTTTCAGTTCACATTGTCCCCAACACGTTTGTAAAACTCTCTGCCCTGGATAATCCATGATGCATAGAGTATAAAGTAAAAGCCCCCACATGAAATGACTAACAAAGGCAGATGCGAAACAGCTAACAATGGAAAGCAAACATAAGAATTAAACAGCATGCATCGAGTGGCTTATCAATCATAAGAGAACGTGTTTTTCACATCAAATTAACAAAGATTAAAGGCTGGATATTTAAGGCATTGAAAAACAGGCATTTAAGTGAGTTGAGAAGGCAGTGTGGTAGGTATGGGAAAAAAGGAATTGGGAGTCAGACTTGGGTTCAAATACCATTTCTTCTACTCCGAATTAGCTGGGTAGAAGGTCTCCTAACTCGCTCCTCGGCCTCCTTGCCACCATCTGTAGGTGGGGATGATACCAACAACAGCTCTGTGTCCACCTTGTTGGGAGCTAGCGAGAATCAAACGAGATGATAGACGTGCAGTCAGTCCATGGTGCTGTATGAATATTTGCATTTCTAAAAAGAAAGATGCCATTTGAAAGAGTAGAGGTGGCAAGTGAGTGGATGTGACTGTGGCCCGTGAGGGCTGAGAACGGCCTGCACCCTCGGTCTTACCTCCTGTACCACCTCCTCCCTGCTCTGGCAGCTGCCAACTCATTAAGCTTTCCACTGGGGTGCAGGAGAGACTGGGGGGCATGCCATTCAGCCGTGGAGCTAACTGAGGCCCTGGAACCACCCTGTTGTTCACAATGAGAGTCTCCCTTCACTGTTTTTAGGGGGAAGTCGATATGTCCAAACTTGAAACAACGACTAATCGAGTTAGCAGCCGACTTGGTTACGGGCTGTGGGAGGGTTGATGAGGGCGGTGCTAACGGCTTTGAGATTTTCTGGGACTCGAATCAGGGCCTGGAGTGGGAAGTCACGGAAAGGTTTAGTCCCGACTCTGACGGTGTATTCTGTTCCAACTACTTTGGGGCTTCAAAGGAGGTCAAGAAGGAGGAAAAAGGAAAAAGAAAAAGAAAAAGCACAAAGGAAATAAAAGAGAAAGAGGCGATACCGCCCAGGAGCCGCAAGTGCCCCTTCTGATTGGCAAAGCAGGAGAGTGTCATTTACCTATTTTCCACAATATACAGATGTCACATAATCAGGTTCCCTGAATCGCCGTGGCCACAGCGACTCAGTCAAGTCTAGGGCTATAGGAAGTGGGAATATAAACGCATGGACATGCGAACCTTGTATTTGTCTTCTCCTCTGGGAGCAAGGCCATTCCTGAGGATGTAGGCTAGGAAATGAAGTCCTGGGTTTGGAGTCTTACAAACAGCTTCAGCTGAAGACTTTCCAAGTCCTGAAATGTTCACTTGACATCAGATCCGACTTCACTCAGTCTGTGTGGGGTCAGGTGTGGGATACGCAGAAAGTTCACTGAGGATTCAGGGCTCTCAGCCGGGAAGGAAGACTCAAGAACAAAAGCGCCGGGGGTGTCCCTTTCCCACTCACCCCAAGTCCTCAGGAGCTGATCGGTCGAAATGCTCTCTGCCTCTGCGCTCTGAATTTTAGAATGAGCTCTCGTGGAATGTTCTGTCATCCATACCTGTACATCCCAAACCCAGTCACACACCAACAGTCACCCTGGGGGCCTTTATTTAAAACGTGCCGATTCTCACATTCTCAGTCTTCCCCTGCCTTACCAGACCGAAATTGTTGGGGCTTGGACTCAAGAATGCGTGTTTTTTTAATTATTATAATATTAAAGTATCAGAAATTCAAGTAAAAGAGTGGCCCTAAATCCCAATCCAAGGACAGAAATTCAAGTAAAAGAGTGGCCCTAAATCCCAATCCAAGGACATATGAATTTATTCAGTTTTGCAGTTCTAACTTCTAATCTCTATAATGGGGATATTTAGTATTTTCTTATTTTTAATAATATCGGATTGAATTGAGTATTCTACAATTTTCATTGATATTATCTGATAGATATTTTTCGATTTCACTCGAGTTTCTTTTTCTTTTACCTCATCCCTCCACTTCCAGGTAACCAGTGTTAAAACTTATGTTTTCTTCCATACATGTTTCTGTGCTAACACACACACACACACACACATTTCTGGCTGTTGTTTCTTTTACATCATGCATCTCCACGTATTGCCGTGTTTCTTTAATGCAACATGGAAATCTCTCCAGATCCCTAGGTTAGACATAACTCATAGGTGCATAATATTCTATGATATATTATTCACAGTAAGTGTTCTCCAGAGAAACAGTAGCATAAGGATAGATCGATAGATTGATTTTAAGGAACTGGTTCATGTGATGATGGAGGCTTGATAACTCCAAAATCTGCCCAGCAGGCCGGCAGGCTGGGGACCCAGGGAAGAGTTGCAATCTGAATTCAAAGGCTGGCTGTCGGCAGAATTTCTCTTGCTACTGGCAGTCAGTTTTTGTTCTACTGAGGCTTTCAGCTGATTAGACGAGGCCCACCCACATTGTCGAGCATAATTTGCTTTACTCAAAGTCCACCTATTTAAGTGAACCTCATCCAAAAAACACCTTCACAGCAGCACCCAGAAGAATGTTCGATCAAACGTCTGGGCGCTGCGGCCCAGCCCACTTGACATACAGAAGTAATCGTCACACATGCTCTGCATAGAATGCAATGCCTTCATTTGCCAATTTGTTTCTCTATTGGTAGATTCCAGTTGGGTTTTCTTTTCTATATTCCCTTTGCCTCTATAAACCATGATCATGTGTCAAAATCCTATTTCTACAGGATAGAATCCTAGAAGAAAGATTATTGAGTTCAAGGGCAGGCTTATTTCTAATTTTAACAGATTCCATTGGATCATCTCCAAAAGTTTTATTGCTTAAAACAAACTCTTAAGGTGCTTCTGTCACAGCCAGGTCAGCTCTAATCAGTGAGAGTTCAAAAATTAAACTTTTCTTTTTATGCCATTGTAGAAATGTTTATCAGAAACTTTCTCCAGCTGACTCTGGGTGGTGAACACACAGTGTGATTTATGGATGATGTGATACAGAATTGCACACCTGAAATCTATGTAATTTTGCTGGCAATTGTCACCCCAATAAATTAAAAAAAAAAGAAAAAAAAAAAAGGAACTTTCTCCAGGACTGGAAACTTCAAGCCTTTCTCATTCAAGTGTCAGCATATCTGATAACTGGCATTAACAACCTCACATTACCCACAGGCAGGAAAGGAGGTGCTATGAGAAGAATGCAAGAAAGTTTGGGCATCCCTTGTAGTCCAAGGTCAAGGATGGCACAGACGTCTTAATTTGACCTCACTGTACTCTTTGTGACTGCTGGATGATATTTCAAGATGTTAATTTATGTTTGTTTGTTTGTTTCTCCTCTGTCCTATTCTTTCCCTTCGCTTTATTTTAGCAGGGAGCTTAAGGGAAGTACATGCCAAAGAAAAAAGTAGAAGTAGCCTGGGAGATTTCTTGTCTCATACAGAATTCAGGAGATTTCTGCAGTGCTAAGAGGAAGAAGGGGGACTGAAAGAAGAGACAGGGTGGCAGAAAAAGCAGGGGGCAAAGACTTGATAAAGGGATTCACCCAAGCTCGGGGCAGAAGAGGAGAAAGCACAGCGGCTCCTGGAGCCATGAGGATCTCATTTAACCGCCTGGCAGAAGAGACAAGAGCTCAAGGAACAGGGGCCAAAAGTCAGGCTTAGGCAGATGGGACCTTTGGTGGCCTCCCCAAAGATTCCCCATTCTAAGAGCTCAGAGCTATGGTGCAGCCCTGGGCCAAACCCCAATAATAATCGATATGAATTGTCTTGTCAGCAGAATGGGAGGCTTGGAGCAGAAATTATTGATTTAAGGCAGGGTTTCTCACCGTCAGCACTATGGATATTTTGAGCCGGGTAACGTTTTGCTGTGGGGTAGCTTGTGCCTTGGAGGATGTTTAGCAGCCTCCCTGGCCTCTGCTCACTAGATATCAGGAGCGCCACTCTGTGTCTCCAGTTTTTACAACTCAAAGTGTCCCTAGACATTGCCAGTCGTCCCTGGGGAGCCACGTTGCACCTGATTGTGAATCAAGGATTTAAGGGAAAATAAAGATTGTATTTCTTGAATTTATGGACAGAGATTCCTACGAGCTATATGATATCGATTCTATTAGTTGTGCTACGGGAGGCCAGCAAGACGCTGTGCTTCTCCCAGATTTGCTTCCCTGGCGATGTTTTGCTTGGGCCAATTACTAAACATTAGCTTTCATTCTGTGAATGCTTTGTCAATAAGTGGACGACATCCAGGAATGGAAGGACATGCATCTTAATTACACCTGCGGTGGTGGATGGGTCAGTGAGTCATTCAGGGTTCTCTGAGCCCTTGCTGACCTTTTCCAAGCTGGAGCCTGTCAGCTCTGTGTGCCAGACAGCAGCGAATGCCAGTTCTGGTAACCCTGGCTGCCCTTAAGGCCTTTTAGTCTCACACTAATTGGCCTGACTTGGGCTTTGCATTATGGAGCAGCAACCAAATGCTACCGCCAGCAAGGGCAATAGCTGATGACCGCGGTCTTTTCCAGGCAAGCAAATACATGTGGTATTTTCCTCACTTCTTCCTCACTGAGAAGGTCATTCCTGCAGATAATCCACTTGCTTATCCATGGATTGAACATAATTTGGAGGCAGCCGTCATGCCAGATGGCCAGCTGATGCTGGGAGTCCTGAGTGGCTTCCTGAGCCAAAATCTCACTCCCTGGAGTTGCAGAGGAGAGGGTGTGCATAGATATGGAAGGCCAAGCTTTTCATTTCTGGAAAGGAAGGGAAGATTGGCTGAGGCCAGCATGAATGGCCACTTTCCTGGCCAAATATGCACAGATGACTTAGGTGAATGGTTGAGAAAACTTCCTGAGTATCAGCCATTATGGAAAGATCCTAGAAACAGGATGCTCAAGGCAGCCGTTGAATGCCTTTCCCCTGAATTAGGGCTGCCTGGGGGGTTCAGACTCTTCTGCCTAACTCAGCTGGCCCTGACATCCGGGATGACCTCTCAGGGTGTGTCCCAACTCTCCTATCCCTAGACCTGCATGTGGGCTTGTGCAGGGGGTGCAACAGGGAGCAGTAACACAGAGCTAAGGCGGGTTGACAGCTTCAATGAGCACGAGAGGAACCCCGGAGAAACTTAGATATTGGAGCGTGCATCAGAAAAGGCCTACGACAGAGAAGGAAAACAAAGCGAAGAGAGAGTGGGAAACAAAGGAAACCAAAATGGGTGGGAGGCTCTTTAGAAAGTGACATACGCGGACAATCAAACGGACGACAAATGAAAGTCATTGAGCCAATGACAATGTATTTGGATTTAATGAAATGAAAAGGAAGAACAGTAGGTTTCAGGATGATGAAATATGCTTATTTCGTCATATCAATTTTTAAAATACGTAATTCTTTTTGATTGCTAATTTATTACTGAAATACACCAAATTTTCTTTTTCTTTCATTCTTTCTCTTTTTTTGGTCTCACATACTAGGTCCTGGGGGAAAATATCACCTGGGCTTTGGTCTTAGAAGTTATGGTTTTGTTAGTGTGACTTCGGGCAAGTTTTATTTCCTCTCTGAGCCTTCGTTTTCTTATATCAAAGTAAATATTCACAGTGCCTGACTCCTGAAGTGTTATAAAAGTCAAATGAAAGAAAATATGTACAAACTTGTAAACTGTATACAAAATGGTAATTATTTACAACAAAATTAGTCTCCACCAATTCATTCCTCACCCAGCTTTCCAAGTAAAAATCTGAAAACAGACCTGATTAAGGAGCTTTTATGTCTAAAATGCTCCCTACTTCCCTATGGTCTTCCAGAAAATGGTGGCACCTCACAGCTTAGCCCACGTAGCCTCCCCAGTCAGGCTTCTGCGTACCTTCCTGGCTTCATCTCCCACCAGTCCAGGCCTGAACTCAACAGCGTGGCATTGCATTGTCCGAAAGTCAATTAACACTTGGTTTCCACCTCCTCGCCTTCAGAGAGTCTCAGCACAGGGCGCCTCCCACTGGTCATGATGGCAGGGTCCCCTTTTCCAGGGCTGCAAACTCAAGTGCCCACTGGGGCCAGGCAGGGAATAGCAGCAGTGAGTGAACCAAGTGGGGAGTGAGGCCAGTCGGGCAGTCGCTACTTGGATTCAGCTAACTATCTTGTCTTGCACAAACAGGGCCCCAATCTTGTTAAATCCTCAAGAGAATCCCTCCCATCCAGAGTTTTATATGAGCTCTCCGAATTTGTAAAGCTTGACAAAGAATTCAAAACATGTGAAATCAAGTGTTGCCCACATAGACTATATCACAGGGTTAGACTTGACTATGAGCTACCATTTTCAACCCCTGGCTTTATTCTTGATAGACTTTGAAATGAAAACAAAACTAAACATACAAAAACAAGACATATTTTTAATAGCTGCCCTATTTCTTTACTTGATCAAATCATTCTGGCTCTTCAGAATGCTGTAGAAACATCACCTCTTGTGGGAAGCCTTCCTGGCCATACCCTTCACTTTCCCACTGCTCCATCCCTGCACCCCTTTCACTACCACCTCGGTTGAAGTCTGATTACTGTGTGATCCAACATAGTTGCTGAAGCTCCAGCCATCACATCTGTACTCCAGGCAGCAGGATGGGGAAGAAAGTAAAGTGCAAAAGGGCCTGCTCCCGATAAACCAGTTCCTCTCAAAGGGCTTTCAAAAGCCTTACCCGGAAACTTCACTTAGGTTATTTATATTCCATTGTCCAATCCTAGCTGCAAGGGTGTAAGGGAGATGTAATCATATCACCTACTAGGATAAAATCAGGGTTCTTTTGTAGAAGGGGAAAATGGTAATTAGGTGGGCAATTAGCACTCTTTTCATACTTACTGACTTGCTTTCCTGCTTCTACTATCGTCCTTACAATTTATTTTCCAAACAACCATTGATTTTAATTGGATTATACCACCACCTCCTCCCACCCCCCAATTTAAGCAATTTTAATGGCTTCCATTGTCCTTAGACCAGACCATATGTTTTCCTAAGGCTAAAATGCCTGTGTGACTTGGTGCCACCCACTCCTACCTCACCCTCAGTCTCATCCTCTGCCCTCTCGCTCTCATTCTCTGCTCCACATGCACTGGCATGATTTCAATTCCGTGCATGTGCCAGGTTCTTTCCCACCATTGGGAAGCTGTTCGCTCTGCCTCGAACTCTCTACCTCCACCTGACTGATGTCTCCAAGCGTCAGCTGAAATGTCACATCCCCAGGGAGGCCATCCTCGCCCCCTGAGTCAGAGCAGCAATCTGTTCCAGTTCCTCTTGGGCCTCCATTCTCACTCATGAGCTCCCACAGTTAAGGATACCAGCCTTTTGTGGTTGTTATCACAGATTTTATTTTCACTGTAGTACCCATAATTTTCCTCAGAAATAAAGATTAGTAGCGATGAAAATACAAATACATTCTAAAAATAATTCAAGCAGTAAAACAGAGACTTTGGAAAACAGAAAAGCATAATGACAAAATGCACTGGTTGAGGACACTGTGTTGATGTGTGTGATCATACGTGATGGCCAGTCTCCCTCACGAGACTCTGTCTGGAGCGAGGAGAAGGGACCATGGTGGGCTTGTTCCTTCTGCATGTCTTCCAGGGCCTGATAGAAGCACTCAGTAAATATTTGCCTGAATCACTAACTAAAGTCAGTGTGTTTGTCTGGCCCTACTGGACTTAAACAGATAAAGGGTACGTGAGACTTAGCCAAACACCTACAAGCTACTTTCTCTCCTCAGACCCATCACAAAAATTATGCACCTAAGATGATATCGGATCCTGCCCAGCTAGTCATTTATCAACGCCTGAAAGCACCACCCCCTTCTCCTTCCATCTTATGCAGATTCGCCTTTCTAAGCCTTCCCAGTTCAGGGTGCTATGCTGGGTGATGACGGTTAAGTGCTGCTCCCACACGCCCAGTTCAGTTCAGTGGATTCATCAAACATCAGTAATTAAGCATTTCCAGGGAGAGGATGCCCACTAGTTTACATGTTGGGAAACCAGCTCTATTTGCTTCAACCTAAAACAAAAACTAACACAAAAAAATAAACACAACTCGATGAAATCATTTTCCTTTAAACCTCTGCCTTGAAAATGAAAACAAAACAAAACAAAACAAAAACCAGGAAAGGAATTCTTGAGCTATATCATGCAACTTTCTGTGAGGATGCAAGTTGAAGGTGAATGGGGAATCCATGAGCCAAAGAGCTGGCAACATCTAAGCTGGAGCAGGAAGAGGCCTACCAATACTTTTCCTTCGCTAGATGTGTGTGATGATTCCACGCTGGCTGGAGAGGAAAAGAAGAGAGAAGAATGTTAAGATTTTCTTACTGGCTAGAGTGCTGACACTGGCTTTCTGCTCCAATTAAAGTGAGACCTTGAGAGTCCAGGGTGACGTCCTCTGTCCAGGTGAACTTTGGCAGAGCATTGGAGGATGGGGGCCCCAATACCTTGACCCAGAAGCAGATGTCAACACTAGAATGGTCCAAATGAATGCAAGTGTATGCCTTTCCTTCTTTATGGGAGACCTCGGGAGATAGTATCTCACAGCCTGACACCAGATGCTAATCAGATTATATCCAGATGCTCTATAAACATGTGTCAGCAGTTGAAAAGACCTTTTCTAATTGGGACAAAATTCCTTTTTCCAATGCATAGGTGAAATGCACAAGTAAAAATGTAACTCTAAGGTTGTTTAAATACACCCTAAGGTGCTTTATTTTTCTCAAGCACAGGGAAAGTTCAGGTTGAGCAAATGTCATACGTGCTGGCAGTGAGTCTGCTTGAGAGAAACGAGTGGAGAGAGAAAGGAATCCGGCAGCTTCTCCAGCTCCCTTTGCTCATTGGTTTGGGATTCTATTGCCTGATTTGAAGATGGTCTAAGTTTCAGGAAATCCTCTTTCTTTCTTGCTGATTGAGGAGCTCCTAATGTTAGTTAACAAGCATAACTTATTTCATACTAAAGAATACCAAAGTATTTCCTTGTGCATTTAGTGAAGAACTTAGGTTTTTCAACAAATGCTTCAACCTCCGTTTGTTAGGTGTCTATATTACGACTGGGCAGTGGACTCTGGGAAGACATCAGTGAACTGTGTGTGTGACATCAGTGACAGCTGCGAGCTTTTAAGGAACTCATAGTGTGTTAGCAGAGACACACAAGTAAACAGGAAATTACAACACATGGGGAAACACTACGATAGTGGAAGGTTAAGACGCAATGGGAGCACAGAGGGGATGCAGCCGATTCCGCCTGGGATAGGGATGGTCTGAGAAAGCTTCCAGGCAGAAGAAACACGCCATGCCACGTGCTATGTGAGTAGCTGTAAAGTATACAAATTCTGATTAGGAGATAAATAACTAAAACTGTGTAAACGTGGAATGGGCTTCCCCAGAAAGCAGCAAATTCCATGTTATTAGAAATATGCAGAGACTGGATCTGGATTAACATTTTGGGGAAGTATACAAATAGATTTCTATATTGGGTGGAAGGATGTGCTAGGTCAGAGCCAACCCAAATCTCCAGAGGTAGAGCTCAGGATGAGTATTTGCTTAGAGGTCCCTAGTCAGTCATTAGGCAAATCAAAACCACAATAAGATTCCACTTCACAGCCATTATGTATCAGAAGTGAGATATATATATATATATATATATATATATATATATATATATATATATGGCTTTCATATATATATGAAAAATAACAAATGTTGGCAAAAATGTGGAATAATGGGCCCCTTTATATTGCTAGTAGGAGAATGGTATAGCAGCTGTGGGAAACTGTAGCGCTTCCTCAGTAGTTAAACATAGAGTTACCATATGACCCAGCAATTCTACCCAAAGGAATTGAAAGCAGGGACTCAAACAGACATTTGTACTATCTTAGCTCCTAGCAGCATTATTCACAATAGCCAAAAGGTGAAAACAACCCAAATCGCCATCAACAGATGAACAAAATGTGCTATATATATGTGTGTGTATATATATATGTGTGTGTATATATATATATATATATATACACAATGGAATATTATTTAGCCATAAGAAGGAATGCAGTTCTGATACATACTATGACATGAATGAACCTTGAAGGCATTGTGCTAAGCCAGACACAAAAGGACAAATATTGTATGGTTCCACTTAGATGACGTATCTAGACTAGGCAACAGAAAGCAGACTAGAGATTACCAGGGGCAGGAAAGGGATAACGAGGAGTTATTGCTCAATAAGGTTACAGAGTTTCTATTTGGGGTGAAGACAAAGGTTTGGAAATAGTGGTGATGGCTCTACAACAACGTGAACATACTCAATGCCACTGAATCGTACACTTAAAAGTGGTGAAAATGGTACATTTTATGTTACATATATTTTACCACAATTAAAACATGAAGTTCTCTAGCTGATTTTGAAGAAGTTGGTCCATAGTGCAGTTTGGGAGAACCACGGGACTAGTTTATCATACAGCTCTAGAAGTTTCAGAGGCTGAGAAACCCAAAGTTTTTGCATGGCATTAAATGAAAACAAACTGTAGGGTCTTCCTACTTGTGAGCACAGATGAACTCCAAGCCTTTTTGGTATCTGCCTGAACCAATAAAGGGCCTCCCTCAGTCCGTGAAATCTAAGGGAGGGTGGCAAGTTGTAGGTATGTCAGCTTTTGTTGTCCACGTCAATGAATCACTTATAGGGAATCTCATTTCTTAGTGGCAAAGTTACCCGATGGAAACCAACAAACTCCCTCATCCCTATGGCAGACATCCCAAATGTCCTGTGCACGTAGGACTTTGAATCTTTGGACTTCTATCAATTTCTAAAAGATGGTAGGGGGAAAAAGGGTACAGAGAATATCTTAGCCTGGGTTCCCTAAAAAGCAGAGTCTGAGATAAAAGCTTGAGTACAGGTAGGTTTCTTTGGGAAGTGGGCTTAAGGAGCTGGAGTGAGGGATGAGGGATAAACAAGGAAGGAGTGAAAGTCTATTCTAAGAATCATTATAGAGTTGGACACCGCTATGGGCATTAAATAATCCTGTAGGACATTTTGAGAAGCCAGAACTGTCCACCTAGGAATTGAAAAGTGGAAATATTTGTCCATCAGCTTATTTCCTTATTGTCAGGAAGGGCATGTGAGCATTAACTTCTTGCATTACACACCTTGGATTGAGTGTGCAAGGAGTCAGAGGAGACTCAGGGCGGGAAGCAAGAGGGAAGTTGCCCAGGGCCAAGACCCAAGGGGAAGCTTTGTCAGGTTGTGTCTATGTGAAGCTGTTTGATGTCTGGTTGACCTCACAGGCACAAAGGGAGGTACAGTAAGGGGCAGGGCTGAGAGGAATGGAGAGGTGTACAGGAGGGGTCCAGTGTCATAAATGATCCTGCAGTTCTTACGAAGTTCGTGACTACGGCATGGATCCACTGTATTCCTGGGGACCTCAAAGGGGCTGCCCATGAAACACCAGCGCAATCCATAGACTTGTCGCCACTCGGAGAAAAATGGCAGGGAGTTGATTGAGAAAAGAGGCAATACTGCCCACAAGTGAATAATTTGTGTTTGATTTGTCACTTGGACCCTTTGTAAGCCACAGCAAATAAAGTAACAAATTGTATTCTTTCCATCACCCATGTATCCCAAGTGGGATTCTTTCCCCGGAATTACCACTCGCGTCTAACGTGAGAAGCACCCCTTTGCCCCGGGGCTGCAAACGTTAGCGCAGGGGCTCCTAAATGGCCTCTAATTGGCAGCATCAGCACCACCGGAAACTTGTCAGAAGTTCACATTCTTGGGTCCCACCCCAGACGTCCTGGATCAGAAACTCCGGGGTTGGGGCCCAGCAATCTGTGTTAATGAGCCTTCCACCTGATTCGGAGGCATACTCACGTTTAGAACCTCTGCCTTAGAAAGCTTAATGAGTCAGGCACATGCTTTCAACCAGGTGTTTAGAATCTCCCATTAGAGAGAGGGGCGTGAAATCATGACTCAGTTTTTACATCAACAAACACTGAATGTGCTTGCATTTGTTTCCTAGGGCTGCCGTAACAAATCACCACAAAGCATGTGGCTTAAAGCAGACATTATTTTTCCTCTCACAGTTCTGGAGGCCAGATGTCCCAAGTCAAGGCGTTGGCAGGGCCGTGCTCCCTCTGCAAGCTCTGAAGGAGAATCCTTCCTTACCTCTTTCAGCTTCTGGTGGGTCCCGATGTCCCCTGGCTTGTGGCCATCTTATTCCAACCTCTGTCACGTCTTCACATGACCTTCCCCTCTGCGTGTCTCTCTGTGCGCATCTCTCTTTCCTTTCTCTCAGAAGAACACCAGTCATTGGATTTAGGACGCACTCTAAATCTCGGATGATCTCATCTGGAGATCCTTCGCTGGATTACATCTGTGAAGACCTTCTATTAAGGGCAGATGCGCACATACTGGGGATTAAGACGTGGACATATCTTTTTGAGGGTCAAAATTCGGCCCACGACAATGTTAACATAAGAGAATCCAATATCTTCATAAAACTCACCAGACTATTTTATAGGTAGGCAAACCTAAGATCCACAGCCAGTTGATCACTTTATTCCACGGGTAACAAGCCAACACAGTCACATATAAATGGGATATCCATTCCCCAGCTTGATGTGCAAACGTTATCCGCCACACTGATGCTCCAAGTACAACAACTTGTGCCTAAGTGCCCAAATGAGCCCATCTCTTTCCTTCACCCCAGATGTCCAGGAATTAATCACACTAAAATGTCTGGTTGCTACCAGGTGATACTGTGTTTCCCCTAAAATAAGACCAGGTCTTCTATTAATTTTTGCTCCAAAAGACACATTAGGGCTTATGTTCAGGGGATGTCATCCTGAAAAATCATGCTAGGGCTTATTTTCTGGTTAGGTCTTATTTTCGGGGAAACACGGTAGCTGCCCCATGAAGCTGAAGGATGCAGTCACTGTCTCAGACTCTCCCTGCCCTGGAAACCTGCCACCCCTGCTCCAAACAAGAGCTCACTGCATGCTGACTTTGTGTCTCAGACTCCCCTCCTGCTGCTGGCTCCACTGCCCTGCTCTCTGTCTCCCCCGAGTCTGACAACAGCAGTGAGGGACATATCACCCCAAGTATGGCTATCGGCCCTCTCCATTGATGCACAAGTCCCAACCTGTCCAGCTTCTGCTACTGAGCCAGTTCCTTGTCTTTGGCTTAGCGTCACCTTATTGCGAAACTCCAGGGGGCACCGTTCACATTCTCTTCCCTGAGAATGGTGCCCATATGGGCTACGCATGACCACAGCCCTGACATGGCGAGAGAGTATATCCACTCTTAGAACCTCTCTATGCCTCAGAATCTCTTGGCCCCACTCGTCTCCATCCTGACTGTTGAATGAAATCCTCTTTCTCCAAAAGTGACTTAGGCCCAAGTCCATGGGCCATTGGGCGACCTGCTCCGTCCAGGTGACGTGCCACTGCAGCCTCAGCCTCCGAGATGTGCTTTCACCCCATGGCCCAGGAGGACCGTTCCCAAAAGGTCTGAAATTCTAACAGGTCCCAAACTAAATGTGAATTCAATCCTATCCATGCTATCCTTGCTACAATTACAATTATTAAAACACATTTGTAGGCATTAGATATTACAGTGTTGGAAACAGAAATAGCTTTTAGGAAAGAAAAGTAAACTCTCTCATGTACTTGCCAAGTGTCAGTCAAAAGGTGCCATCTGGAAATGGTCTAAATATGGGCTGGCTCCAGCACTGGCCAGCTTTGATCTCCCTGGGGCTCACAAATGGGATGCCATGTGGAGCAGATCCAAGGGCTTGATTACTTGGTCCCAGCCCTTTCCTAGATCATCCACATTGAAAGAGAGTGAGAGGAAACAATGTAGTGTTTCACTGAGAGACTAGATGGAGGCTGGTCCTGTCTGCAGTTCAACCAGCATGTTAGACGAGACTTCGTCTTCTCCCTGGACACCTCTTATACTTTCCCCAGCAGAGCAGGATCCTAGAGTAGGAAGCTGGGTGATGAATTTCACCTGCAAAAGAAGCAGCTCAATAGGAATAAAAACAGGAAGGAGAAGTAACTGGAGTCAACCAAGTTGCCCAATTTTATTTCTTTCCTTGGCTCAGCTTACTTGGGCTTCACATGTACCCACTCACCTCTCAGTAAACAAGGACTCCCCTTTGCCTCCAGCATGGTGTATGTTTCTTCTACTTGGGGCCTAGAGAAAGCAATGGACGCATCCAAGGGCACACAGTTCGCAAGGGGCAGAGCCAAGATATATAATGTGAGCTCTTTCAGTCCGTGCATAGCTCCTGTTGAAGGATTCCAAGTCGCTAGGAAGCCACAGCTACTGAAAGAAGCGTCTGGACGCCAGTAAAGCACTATCTTCTGTTGGTTCCAGATTGATCTCTCTCTATTGCCCATCTTCAATGGCTTCACCACACTGCCTCTTCTCACCAAACTTTCTAGCTTTTCCCCCCAATTCTTTCCCTCTGAGGCCCACGTTTCGGGTCAAACCGGACAGTTAAAGATCTCAACTTTTCTCACTTGGGTTGATGCAACAATCACTTTGCCCTGGGTCTCAATTTTCTTTCCATTCCAAAATTGTCCTGCATATGGCTACAGTGTATGCTTTCTATAAAACAAATGGAATCACTTCATTTCTCCTATGTAGGAAACTTAGAGGCTTCTCACTGCCCAGAAAATGAAGTTCGAACTCTTGCACGGCACCCAGTATCCTTCACTGCTCACTCCTTCTATCTCCTCAACCTGTGTCCTGGCATCAGGATTCTGGCCACATGAAAGCCACAGTGGTCCCCTAATACGTCACCCTGTTTCATATTGCTGAGCTCGGCCTTTGTGGTTTCCTCTGCCTTTCCACTTGGTCTTCACCTGTTGAACTCCTACACATCCTTTCAAATCAATTTCGAACAGTTCCTTTGAGAAGCTTTTGCCTGTTATTATTTTTAGACCTCTGACCTTGACCTTCTCAAGGTCAAGGTCAGGAGCTATATGCTTTGAAGTATGTCTGGTACCCAGCACAATGGCTATATATAAGTTCTTAATGAGATTTTGGGAAAGAATGTTTTATTGAGGACTTATTATGAGTCAAGACCTCTGCTAGGCCCTAGAAATGTAAAAATTTAATAACAGACTCTCTGAGGATGATCTTTGGGCTGAATGGCAAATGCTCTCTCATATCACAGCACCCTTACTTCTTTGAAATTCACTTGCAACACATAAGATTTGTAACAGTGGTTACTGATACATACATGGTCTTCAGGTTGTACGTGTCCCATTTAGCAATGAGCTTGTTTCTAAGAAATAGTAGCTAAGTTGTGTTTTTGTAAAACTTTCATATAATAATCCATTAAATAAAAATTATCTTTGGTGGACTTATTACAATGCACCAAATCCACCTGCTTTGGCAGATATATACAACTCTGGGGAAAAACTCCTTACGCATGCACATATATATGCGGGCATGTTATTAACATCCTTCCATTGTACAGTGGGTCAGGCCCTGGGTCAAATTATAGTCCCAGGATCGTATGCTGATGAATGCGGAAGCTTTAGCATGCACATGTTACCTTAGGCTACTTAACTGAGAAACTACTGTCCTTTATAATGGAAGAGGATAGACACAAGGGAGAGAAGGTTTAGTTATAGCTAATGCCCCTCATGGTGGAGTCTCAGAGTGGGAGTGAGATGGGAAACATCAAGTATCCCACAGAAAGAACAGAATAAAATCAGTAAGCATGCAAAAAATACAGATGATGCCCTAAATTTCCCTCCATTGAACAGGGCCCATTCAAACATAACACTGTGTACTACCTAGAAGTTTGCTCATTAGTACAATAATCTGAGAAGATTAAAGAATATACTTCACCCAAAAACTCAGAGATGAATTTTTCCCTCGATGCTGTCATTATTTTTGACAAAGACCCATTCAGAGGGTGCAGGGAGATACATCCTGTCTGGATTCAAAGTTGTAGAACCATTAGTGCTGGGCAGCAGAGGAGGCTGTGTCCCCCCTCTCCTTTCCCTTCCCCGAAGGTCCAGCTGACTCACAGTCGGAGCGGAAATCGGGTTCACAGGGTACTTACTACAGGGGAGGCAACTCCTGGCATGGTGAAGGCAGCACGAAGGCTCCTTCCCCAGTGCTCTGTTGACCATTTGGATGTGGTTTCATGCGTTGTTGTACCTGTTGTTTACCTGGATGGCCCGCCTAACAGAAAGAGAACTCTTGGGTATACCTCTTGGGTCAATGGCACATGTTCAAAGTCAGGGAGGAGACAGGAGCAGAGGCGCCTCTGAAGGAGCAAACTGCCAATGCTCTGCTCTTCGGGGTCCTGTTCCTTTCCAGGCTTCTTATATGCTCGTTCTTTGCAGAGCACTTAATTGCCCACTCTAAGGATTTTATTTTGGGCTGTCAGCACACGAGGTTGAAAGCTCGTTCGTGCCCTGGCTGGTGTATTGTGCCCAGCTCCTGGCCTCAGTCTTTAAAACAAAAACAAAAACAAAAAAAAGCTTCCTTTACAGGACTGTATGGATGGCACTGGTTTGCAAGACAAAGAGCTGGGAAGAGGAGGAGGAAGATTTCCCTGATGATGCCAGGAAGACTCCTTTCAGGGGACCATGTATTTCTGGGGGACATGTGTCTCATGGGTGAGGTTGAGTCTACTCAAAATACTGGCCACGCATTTGAGAAGCTGCAGGAGGAACAAAGGCAGGACTGGATACTGGAAATTACCCTCCCGTCCCAGCTCCTGAGGGTGGTCAGCTATATATTTACAGCTGTTTGGTGACCCTGTGTGTGGGGGTGGAGGTGGTAAAAGGAGGAATGCCCTGGCAGGAAAGAGGGCAGCTAGCCAACAGCTGTGCACTTGTGGTGCTGCCCTCCTGAGTGCTAAGCATTGCTTGCTTACCACTCTGTGTGGTGTCAGGCAAGGCCCTGAGGACTAGATGGAGGAAGCAAACTTTTGTCCTGAGTCCTCGGGCCAGTTCAATGTAGTTTCAGTTAGGACTGTTGGGAGCATTTCTGTGGAGATGCAGTGACCCTTTTGCAAACAGTCATAGTTCTGAGGCCCTGGCTGGGGACGTTTAGACCAGGGCAGGCTAGCAAGCCATCTCCCAAACCATGGATAGGAAAAACCCTCAGGAAACTGACCCAGGAGGAGATCAATGGAAGCTCAGAGAAGGAAACAGTTTTTCTTAAGAATGACGTTGAGCAAGGGAGGAGAGTAGGGGTCAGCCACTCATTTCAAATAAGAAACAGGGAGGGGGAATCTCCAGGGCGAAGCAGCAAAAGTGAATGGGGAAGCAAAAGCAAGGCAGACTGATTAGTGATCGAGGGCCCCAGGGAAGTGGGGTTTGTGGAGTTAACATACTGGCGTGTACTTGGACCTTCTGCCATGCCTCAGAAAATTCAGATAACTAGATAACTAGTGAAATTTTCTTTGTGCAGACCAAACTTTGGCTTAAAAAATAGACATGTGAGAAAAACAAAGCAGAACCCCCACGAGAACAGGAAATTTGCCTGACTTATTCATTTTTCTATCCTTAACCCTAGAAAAATGCACACCATAGGTTCTCAATAAATACCTCAGGAATTAGTACGCTGTGCAATGAATTCAGTGCAGTGGTTTCCTTATGCTTTTGAATGGAGGGGAAAGCCTTCCTCAGTGTTTCAAGGAAAGCACTTGGGGTGGCGGAGGGCTCCATGCAGTCTAGATAACATTTGCGTGGGTCAGTTCAATGATGTAATTAGTTCTTTTATTCCTTTTGTTCAACAACTATTTGTTGGGAACCTATTCTGTGCAGGCACTGACTGAGCTTAGCATGTGTGGATGGTGAGCTAAGTAGGTGTACACCGGCTTGGAGTTTGCAGTCTTGTGGAATGTATTTCTCGAAGGACAGCATCACGGTTGGAGGCTTTAACTAACTGAATAATTTTAACCAAACCAAAGCAACCAACCAACCAAACTAACAAACAAAGAAACTACACCCACAGCACTGGCCCTTTGGGCCTTCAGAATTTCTCATGGCCATCAAATGACTCACACAGCTAGATATTCTAGGCTAGAAAAAACCTTGAAAGGTCATTTTAGATTGGCCACCATGTATTAGTCACAATAGGCTAGATTATGCTATAGTAAAAAATTAACCCTGAAATCTCTACAGTTTAATAAAACAAAGGTATACTTCTCGTTTAAACAAAGCTTGTTGTGGATGGCATCTTCCACACAGTGATTCAGGGATCTGATGTGCTTTTATCTGACTCAGCATCTCAACCTGTGGCATCCAGGTCACCATGGCGCAGGATGAGAGCTTGTAGATAAATGCCTAGAGCTGTTCACTGCCTTAGTCTGGAAGTGACACCTCATTTCCCCGTGGTTCTTCAGCCAGCACTAGTCACATGACCCCACTCAACTGCAAAGGGGCTGGGAAGTGGGAGGCAACAACACGTGGATATTCAGTGAGCATTAAATGCCTTGGGTATGTAACCCCCCACCCTGAATCATCATTCTGCAGAATTGAGAAACAACTTTGAGACAGTTGATAGATGAGATTTAGAGGACAGATTTTGCAAACAATTGGCCAATTTCTTCCCAGGGCTCTTTATCTGGGAATAATTTTGAAATGAAAGGAATATGGTTAGTTGCCCCTCTCTCTAGGTCAGAGGAAATCAGTATTGACTTTGGTGTTATGTCCATAGTTCTTTGATCTCTTTTACAGGCCAGGAAAAATTAATCTTACCCTGCATATTTTCAGGTGACAAAGTTTGTTTTTCCACTCTGGTAAAAAGAGATGAGAGAAAACTCTAGATTATAGAATAAGTAAATTGGTTTTAATATATCTACAAAATTTGTGGCAGTAGTATTACCTACCTTATATGAATGTACGCCTTTGTGAACCTTTGTCCATTGGGCTTCTGTGTACAATAAATACAGCTGATTGTATCTAAAATGTTACAATAACATTTGCTTTTGTTTGGGTTACTTTTTGTTACTGGATAGCAAACATCAGGTTCTTTCCTTGTGTTTCTTCTGCCATTGGGGCTTTTATTGAGTGCTGTACCATCTCATTTATTTCTAATTCAACTGCAGATTTCTATTACCTACTAAGTGTGCCCTGATTCTGTCGCAGTTTGCTCAGGCACATTTTCCAATAAACAAGGGTAGTATAATTAGCACTAGACCCGTGAAAACAGTATGTTGAAACATGATAATTTCTTCCATTTGCTACTATAAGTATATTCCTAGGTAGCATTTTCCAGATCAATATGGATTTGATTATTCTTAAACCTTCATTTCCTAGTGATGATACTTTCATTACATCATAAAGTACCTGATTATAATTCAGTGGCATGAACTCTTGACTTTGGCTTTTGCATTTATAGGTGATAGTACTTGAAATGTTAGTAGCTTCATTATGGAGTCCAACGGCACTATGACTCCTCGATATTGGAAAACACTATGCTTAGCTGTTATTTTTATTTTTATTTTTTTTAAAGCTCCAATTTGGGGGAAACTCAGTAACGTATATCTGATCACAGCCATAGACACTAATGGGATTCTGAATGAAATATCGTGTTGCAGCAACTCATCATCCCGAGGAAAAGAGCCTTCACCTTAGAAGGAAGGCTGGAGCACGGCAGGGAGCCCAAACACTCAACGGTGTGAAAAATTAAGCTCATCTCTCCCTTCACCCTTTTAAGTTACTGATCCGGGATCTGTAGGAATCTTCCTCTTGATATTTCTTCAAAATATTTTTGAGTCTCTACTATGTGTTAGGCCCCAGAGGGATAGTGCTGGAAGACAGCCAGGATCCCAGCCCTCATGCAGCACAGGTTGTAACGGGGGAGAAGAGGAAACTCACAATTACAAGATGGGGGTAGGGGATACGCAGAGTCCCATGGGAGCCCAAGGCAGAGGGACCTATTTACAATCTGCGGAGAGCAGCCTGTTCATCCTGGAAGAAGCATGTCAAAGCTGAGAGCTGAAGAATGAGAAGTAGTCAGGTGAAGACCAGGAGGAACAGAATAAATAAGAGTGTTTGAATGGATGGAACAGCAAGCACAAAGGTATAGGTACAAGGGAGAGACCGATGGATTAACAGAAAGATCAGTTTGGTCAGACTTCCATACCATCTATTTGTCATATGCCCATCATGCAATGCTTTCCACTGATGTGGCTTGTGTGTTCATGTTTGTACATCTCTCTGAGACAAAATTAGCTGAACACAGGGAGAAGGTGCCAGACCTGAGAACTTGTCTACCACAAAGGTGTCCTGGGTTATGGACCTGACCATGAGAACAGAGTGACTTACCCAGAGCTATCCTCTTACCTGACAGGAGGCCACCACATGGATGGAATCCACACAGGCTATGGCATCAGAGGAAAAGATCTCTATGGTACCTGCAGCTTGGGTGACAAAAATTCATCCAGCGTTAGAAACGGCACAGTACAGAGGAGTCTGGGTATTGGGTGAAGTAGAGGTAAAAACTAAACACCACACACTGGCTAATTTGATTTACATAATAAGTAGCAGGTGAGGGAGAAGGGGAAGTGGGGCAGCAAAGTTCTGTGCACTTGGTGTGTTTGGGGTGGAACTTGAGACTAGGAAAGAGAGAGAGTGTGGGGGAAAGCTGGTACCCAGGTACAGAATAGTGGAATGCAGCAATGGAGAGAGAATTTTAAGACGTTTGCTATGCATTAAGAATTCATCTTCTCCTTTGTCATTTCCTTGAGAGACAGTACAGATTTGAGAGACAGTACAGATTTGAAATACTTAGTACAGATTTATAATATTTTTGTTTCCTTAATGGTGTTTCTTTGAATGTATTACTTGACAGACCGGGCCAATTGGAGTCGTAGGGTTTGGGGGGCTGTGGAAACTTTCCCTAGCTCCAATTCTATGAATGGCAATGACTCTTTAGAAACACATCCAGTAGATAATAACCCTGGTTCTTCCCTCTTCGGATATTACTAGGATCATTTTTATAAGAAACACTTTGTGCAGTGCCTGCTCAGCCCACGTTATTCTCTATCTGAAAACTTTCCTCACTCTCAAGAACTAGCACTCTACCAGCATGCTGGCCCCTAGGAATCACTCTCTTTCTTGGTCCAGTTGATTGGACCAGGAATGAGTACCTGATCCAAGTTGGGCCAATCAGTGTTTCTTTCCTGAGAATAAGGGGTTAAATGTGAGCTGCCACATATGTACATGAGCTGCTCAAAGCTGAAAAAGCTAAGGGAGAAGATTCAGCAGACACCTGAAGGGAAACAGATTTCAAAACTGGGATGGACTCCTTCTGAGCTTTCTGTTTCCTGCGTCCAGGCCCTCAGGAAGGGCCTGCCTGTAGGTAGGTTCTCACACGATGCATAGTACATTCAAATAAATTCTCTTGCTCTCTTTCCCCCACAACTTACGCTCAAATTGGTTTGAAGTAAGTTTTGGTCACTTAAAATACAAAAAAACATGGCCCAAATTTCTCACATTATTGGGTTTGCTTTCTGTACTTTTGGTGTCATCTGTTTGCTAACTTGTGTGCTAATGGCACAAAGCCGTCCATGAAACCTGATGATTTGTTTTATGTCTAGAATCAACAACCTAACAGGGACACAAGTAACTGCTAGTATCTTGCTGAGAAAGCTCTGACCTCATCTCCTTTTCTGCTGGATAAGACTGTGTCATTTAATGGCTTAACCATGTCCCTCTAAATTGGAGCCTGTGTTTGTCTTTGATTATTTATCTCTTGTGTCTTCTGATAAGCTTTCCATCTTGGGTTCTGGTCTCGACATCTCTCTCAGACAAATAAGCGGTGTGTAGAAGTTACACTAGCCTGTGCTTTCCAAAGGGGCTAATGTTTCCCTTCTAGGTCAGAGGTCAGAGTAAACCAGTATCTACTTTGCACATATGGTAGGTGAACATTTGAGAAGCAGACCCTTCCAGACTGACGTGCGATACCACGAGCTGGACTGCATTTAGCACATAAGGGCTCAGAGAGAAGATGAAGGATTTCCCCTGGTGAGTGAGGCTCAGAGAAGCTTTCCTCAAAAGGTCGTCTCATTTCCCTGGGTCCTTCTAAAAAAATGCAGTTTTCCTCACCCTGCTGGACACTTCCTGAATCAGATTTTCTAAGGGGCCAGGGGCTCTGGATTTTAAATAATCTAACTAGGTAATTTTGATGTGTGAAAGCTGTTGGCTATGAGCCCAAAGTAGCAATTCTCAAGTCCACACACAATTGTGAGACTGTGTTTTCCAATAAGCCCACCCTCTTCTAGCGCAGTAGTGATCTATCTATGTCGCTCAAGAAAAATTAAAGTCAAATGACATTTCTTTCTTTTGAAGACTGTTACTCCTGTGATGAAGTGAACATACCTCAGGTCCTCCAGAATTGTGTTATAACCCCCAGGCTCAGATCTCTCCATCCTGACCAATGGACTTGTTATCAGATTCTCCTGAAGTGAGTGGAACTGGGAGGCAGGTTTTTGGTGTGTTTTGTTTTTCCCAGATACTTGGAAGAAAACAAACAAATGCTAAGGCAGAATTTCTTGAACTGTGATCCTCAAACCAGGTAGATCAGAATGCAGTGGAAGGCCTTGTTAAAAAAGCAGATTCTGAGTTTTTTTCCCAGATCCCCTGAACCAGAACCTCTGTGGGCAGGACCAGGAGATTTTCATTGTTTAATACGCTTTGCAGACATTTCTTATATGTATTGTAATAAAGATTCAGGCCTTTCGGGGACGTCTCTAACTCCTAGTTAATGCTGACATTCAAAGACAAGACAATGCACACTCTTAGACCAATGATATCTAGTTCCTGCCACCCTGTATCTTTGGATGGGATAGAAATTATCATCATCATCATCAGCAGCAGCAACAGATAAGGTGTTTTGAGCTCTTACAGTGGGAGACACAGCACTAAGGGATTTACACGCATTATTCCAGTAAATCTACACAACTCTATTGTTCTTCCATTTCTCTCAGATAAAAACTGAGGCCTAGCGAAGACGCGGGTATCTCCCAAGATGATACAACTAGTAAATGGTTGAGATGGGATTAAGTTGCTCGAGAGGCAGTGGGGCAAAAAGGAGGTGTGGTGGCTGGGCTTCAGAATTCATCTTTCATATGCTTTAATTAGGGTTGCAAGGAACACTTGAGGGCAACTAAGAGTTTATGTGGGTGTCTAACGTACTAATACATAAGCATAATGGGGAAGAGGTGTGTGAAGGACCAAACTCACAAGTAATCCTAGAAGAGTACCTCCAGAGCAGGAACTGGAATCTGGTTGGAGGTGAGGAAGTCCTGGGACCAGCTCCTCTGGGCCCTTTCAGATCTCTCGGTGCTCACATCCATCTTTGTTCCTGGACCTGTTCTCAGCCTGAGCTTCTGCTTACCCATCACTTCTGCTTCTTCATCCCTCATGTTACCAGGATGCTTGTGGGCTTAACTTGACCTCCTAGCTGCTCTTGCTACACATAATCCTCTTAGCTTCATCTTCCACTGCCAAATGCCCCGTTCTCTCGGAATTCCTTGGTTTATAATGTTGAGAGAGGGAATCTGATTGGTCCAGATTATCGTGTTGTGTTAGGTGGCTTATGGATTGCTGGCTAGTGCCATTCTTGACACCAGTCACTTTGGCTGAGGAGGAGGAAGAGGGGGTCAACTAGTAAAACCATGGCGGCCTGATGACCATGCTTTCCACAAGGGTCTGTGTGCAGAACCGGCATGGTACGTAACTGCCATTTCCAGCACGACGCAAGTCTTCATTCCAAGGCTCTCAGAAGGCCTTCGAGTAAAATAACTCATCTCCAAATGCCAAGTCCTCATGGTTAAGTGAGAATATTGGCTGTTCCGAATTTCTTGCCTAATACAAAGTTAACTTGTAAGCTCCTTTAGGGTAGGAAGATTTGTTTGTTTTGTGCACTGCTATTTTTCAAGCACCTAGAACAGTGCCTGACACAGAGCAGGCTCTGAATAAATATTTGAATAAATGAGTAAATGATACTGCCGTATCCAGCAGCTCCTAATGTTGTGGATCAGACGTGGGAAAATCCAATTTTCATGCTGCTTTGGTTCTGGCTTCCAGACGATATTAATGCCATCCTAACCAGAACACAGCTGTGCGTATAACTCTCTAAACAGCCCACTTACTATTTGCTTAAAAGCAAATACAAATATTTTAGGGTCATCTGCTGGTTTTAATTCCTGCTAATAACTGAAACTTAACTGTGTGGCCTGGACAGGAGTCAGTTCCAAGAATCCTCAAGGAACAGAGATACTAAGAAGGCACAGCATTTAAATTAGTGGTTCGCAACCAGAGATGATTTTTTGTTCCCAGGGGACAATCAGCTATGGATGGTGATACTAATTTTAAATTGCGGTAAAATAAAGACAACATAAAATTTACCATTTTTAAGGGTACAGTTCAGTAAACACATTCACACTGTTGTGCAACCAATTTCCAGAATTTTAATCTTGAAAAACCGTCACACAACTCCCTGTTCTCTTCAACCCCCTGCCCCTGGCAACCACCTACAAATTTGGCTTCTCTATGTACCTCATATAAGTGGAATTATACAGCATTTGTCTTCTTGAGACTGGCTTGTTTCATTTAGCATAATGTCCTCAAGGTTCATCCATGTTGCAGCACGTGTCAAAATTTCCTTCCTTTTGAAGACTGAATAATATTCCATTGTATACATAGAACACGTTTTCTTTATCCGTTCATACACCAATTTGTGTTGCTTCCACCTTTTTAGCTATTGTGAATAACGTCGCTATGAACATGGGAGTACAAACATCTTTTTGAGGCCTTGCTTTCAATTATTTGGGTAAATACCAGTAGAATTGCTGGATCACATGGTAATTCTATTTAATTTTTTTGAGTAAATGCCATACTGTGTTCCACGAGGCGGTACCATATTACATTGCCATCAGAAGTACACAGGGTTCCCATTTCTTCACATCCTCGCCCACACGTGTTATTTTGTGTTTTGTTTTTTGATAGTAGCCATCCTAATGGGTGTGATGCATGGATCACATTTTTGGTTGTCACAACTCGGGGGAAGGGCGCTACTTGCATCTGGTGGGAAGAAGTCAGAGACGCTACTAAACATCCTGCAAAGCACAGGACAGTCTCTGCTGCAACAAATAAACTGGCACAAAAGTCAGTGATGCTGAGGTTGAAAAATTCTGATTTAACTAATTAGGTTCATCTCTATAGTAAATCTCATCTCCTGACATGTGCAGTCTCTCTCTTCTCTGTTGAGATGCTAAAAGGCAAAGATTTTTAAAAATCTGGAAAGCGAGGGAGGACTGAGAAGAATGGCAACATTTCTTTTATTCAAATTTTATTGGAAGTTTACAAATGTATTACAGACATCAGTAAAACATCATATCCATTTTACAGGGCACAGATCTCAAGCAAAGTGTTCACAACAGTCTCTGGCAGAGCCTACACCAAAGGCCTGTTGCAGACCTTCTTAACAAACAGCTCGACGTTCGACACACAGCACAGACTCTGGCCTGCCTCACCTTCTCAGGACCTCTGAGGTTTTGTTTAATTACTTAGAATTAAATCAGGAGATGGGCAAAGCAATCCTGTACAGGAAAGAATGTGTTTAGGAGAAGGAAAACTGCCAAAGTTCTAATTTGCTAAGGAAAACGGAGGACTCATTGGCCTTAGAGTGTTAAGTCAGGGTCCATGATAGAACCAAAATGCTTTCTGGGAAAACACAGAAATCAACCAGAAAGGCTTGAGAACAGACCTTGTTGGTGAATAATTAGCTCTGAAAAATTTAGAAAAGCTTGGCCAGTGACCTATTGAACATCAACGGCCAAAAGCCCAGTAGGGTGAAGGGATGTCTCAGAAAACTCTCAGGATAGAACAAGATAATTTTTTTCTATCCTACGGATTTGTCATCTCTAAATCACAGAAGTCCTAACATTACATGACTTTCCCTGCCTTCTTTTTATTCCCCTTGAGGGAAGCTAGTTTTGTCAGCAGGAAGTAAGCTTATAAAATAGTTTAGCTCCCAACAGTGAGTCATGTTTTATGAGTCTTGTGTTGACCGGGCTACTATTAGGAGAAAATGGAAAAAGAATAAAATTCTTCCTTGATCCTAACCTTGGTGGCTGCTTCCAAGTGGTCAGACATACACGCTTTGGTGTCTGCTGAGGTCCCCGAGGAACCAACCACTGGAGGCAAAGCACAACTCTCCTCATTTCTACTTCTCTTGTGCTTAAAGAAATATACCTCAAAAGGTAGCAATCTGAAACTGTCTTCAAATCAGCAGAGGAGGCTTGTGAGTCCTGTACCTGGAATGCTGTCTGCAGAGCCCATTTCAAAGCCACAAAGGTGCTAAACAGTTGCTTGCTAATAGCAACTCTTCTGGCATGAAATATTCAGATAGCTGGCTCCACCTTCAGCTTCCCTTTGTCATAGACAGACTCTCCTTCTTAGGTGTTAACATCTGGTTTCCGTTAGACAGAAATACACAAAGAGCACTTCTCTTTGGAATTTAAATATTTGTATTATTTCTTGTTAAAAGGTGGGATTAAATGAATACTAAGATGGACTCTTATCTGACCTCTGCAAAAGGATGAACAGAGGCTGCCAAGAACACACGAAGGGAAAAGGAGGTCAAAGAGATTTGTCTTCATTTAGCTTAAAGAAGTCAGATCCTGTTAACATCCACGATCTGGGGAGATAGGAATTGGAGTCTCAATTATTTATGAATGATGCTTTCTAAATGGCTGGTGTACTATTTTTGGCCAATGGCTAAAGAGCCCAGAGTGGGAAGACAAATAAAAATCAGTTTACAAATACGATTTGTTATCAGACAGATAAGATCAGTTCTGATCAACTGGCTCGGGCTGGTTGGAGCGTTGCAAGATTTCTGAGGCTGTATCCACGTTCTCTGGAAAGTTTACAGTGACACATCGGTTATATCTGCCCGGGTTGCAGGATGGCAGAACATGTGCTACATATATGTCATCACTGGTCCCCACCTAAACTGGCTAGTGGTACCCAAGAAGCAGAAAGCTGTTGCAGGAGGAGAAGGAAATATAATCTTGTTGCAGTGCAGGAGCATCCTACAGAATGGGAAAAAGAGGATGAGAAAGAGCTGCCTCCAGGTCCCATATTAGAAATACAAAATTGTTTGGTCACTGAGCTGGCCGGGGGTAGAAAGGAAGGACTAGAGAACAGAAGGTGAATGTGGAAAGGTGTCCAACCACCAACACTAGGGATTCTCCCCCTTTGAACACATGCAAAACCAAGAAGCCCAGTTCTGGTTTCCCTCACCTGATTCACCTTCACACTTGGTAGAGATCCCAGAACTATATGACAGAAGGAAGGGTACCTGAATGTCATGCTCAGTGCTATCAGCCTGCTAAGAAACCTGTTCACAGTATCAAGAGTGGTATGCATTGGCAGGGCCGGTCAGGAAACTGTCAATGACCTCTCCTTCTTGGGAAAGAGCCAGGTCTTTGCCACTGAATTGAGGAGCAGTAGGACAGGAACTGAACTCTAAAGCTGTGGTGTTAACCAAAAGACAAGAAGACCAATATGAGGGGAGGTAGAAAAACGAAAAAATCCCCAAGGCAGTAGAGCAGAGAGGAAACTGGGAAAAGATGACTTCTACAAACACAGTCTACTGAATATGAAGTGATGATCTAAGAAGGGGTGAGTGTGGGCCCCACTCACAGGCGAAACGTGGCCAAGAAGAGCTCATGGTTATGGTGGAGAAATCAGGGTAAGTTCTTGCCTCAGAAAAGAATGCACTGAATTTGGGGGAATGGGATTCTGGGATGTTACGTGTAAGTGATCACCAACAAGTGGAACTCCCATCCTCATTGTGAGGACTCAGCCGTCCTCCAGGGGCATTCTGTAAGGCAGCTGGCTGCGTGTGGCGTGGGGAGAGGACATCTGCAGTGGTGGAACAGATGGAAGGGTAGACGGTTGGACCCTGAGGCTGGTACCTCATTAAATCTCAAGCTCTGACCAGCTTGGCTGCTGGATGCTCCCTGGGCGACCAGATCTGAAACTGCTCAGTCCTCCAATCCCTCGGGGTACTAGTTACTATGGGTCAGTTTCTAGGCCACCTTCTTTCTGCTGATGGTGGTTAAAGCCTCATCTGGGAAATGCGAGAGGTACTCTGAAAAGGACAGAGTCGGAAAGCAGCGTTTACTAAGAGAATTACTTTCATTGGATTCCAGGCCACAGAGGACCTACATTATTTTCAGCTTTTTGCTAGGTTAAGTGATCTACGCTTTTCTTTTTCCAAAATGCCTTTTTATTCTCAATCAAGGAACTCAGAACTCCAAATTGGACTAGCCCAATTTCTACCAGAAACCTGCCACTTTAGTAGTGTGGTGTTGCACATTATTTCTTAAAATCAGTTTGCCAAGCAGTTTACAGACTTACTATACAAACGTAATAGAGTTAATTCTCTGGAGGCTTGGATAATTAATGAAGCACTTAGATATGAAGATAGCATGCGGAAAACAGCCACAACCAACATTTGCATTGCTTTTTAAAAAATCAGTGACAATGACAAATGTCATATTAATACCTGAAAAGCAAATTATTTTAATACATCCTGAATGGAGTGCCATTTCCACATCCTTTACAGCCATCCTTTCCCCAGACCCATTTGGCATGGTGTCTGAAAAGCCACTTTTCACATTCTCTCCATAAAAAAATACTAGAAAATATTAACTACTATACTGAAAAGAGACCACGCTCACCTCACCATGGCAGAGGCCACTGAGATACACTGTGTACTACACCGACAGGATATCTCACTAAAGGTGGGTCCTGCGATGGATTATTTCAACTGCCATGATCCATTAAGGGGAGGAGGAGAATGGAAGAAAAAGCAAGCGCTTCATTTTTAACTGAAGCAAGGTAGGAAGTTTTATTTTACTATAAACAATACAACCGTTAAATGTCTTCTTGAAGCAAACTCACTTTGAGCGAGCCCATTTTCTGTCTGACCACGTCTCCCAAAGTTCAAGATGGAAATCCTCCTTTCAACAACATTTGTTTTTTAAGACCCTTATACTGAAATCTCCTGAGCAGCTCAACCTTTCTGGGTCACTGAGATACTCTGGTTGTGGAGTGTGTTAAACCCAATTCTTTCCACAAGCACTAGACTGGGGCTATTCAAGGTGGCTGTCACCTCTCCTCCAGCTCATTTCCAGAAGTTCTTCTTCACCCTGACCTTCCTTCATATTCTCTCCTCCATGCATAACATATAATCTAGCACACTCCCAGAGCCCCACCAGATCCTTCCTGCGCCTAAGTTCATTTGCACTGAGGACAAGCGGTTGTCAGGCTAAGGCAGCTGTTCTGTCTGCCTTGGTAAAGGAAAGCAGATAATACAATCCAGGAAACATGAGCACCAGAAAGAATGCCACATTCAAAACAACGTCATGCCGACATCACACAACAGCACCACTCACAGTCACTTGTATTTTCCCCAAGGGAGAGATCAATAGTAAGCAACTTTGGGGTTCCCAGCAGGGATGGTGTTTCTCACAGAACTTTACTGACACTGATTGGTTTTGCTAATCGGAAAAAGCTATGTTTGTTGTTTTAAAAAATTACTATCACTTTATAGAGAATAGATTCTATTGAGGGTGGGAATGGATGTAAGGATGGCTCCGTAAGAAAGAATAGAGCACAAAACGCTTTGGGTATAACAGTTAATTGTTTTTGTTTGTTTTCGTATTTTTTTTTTTTAGCCACAAAAAGCCTAATTGAATAAACTCCTTTGAAAAAGGTCTCACTGACATGTAACAAATTTGTATAGAAAAAAGAAAAAAAGCCAGGTGATCCTGGACCACCTCTGAATACTACTCAAAGACGATGCTGGATGTGCGTGCAAGTCTTCACTGAGTCCTACGATATAGAAATTCCTTTCATATTACAAAATACAAAAATATTTTATCAGAACTCTCATTTACATTGCATTTACAATGGACATGTAAATAACTTAGTCTTGGGTCCTGGCTAATAAACAAATTACTTACTGGAAAAAGGGCCCTAACAGTAAGAGAACCAGAGAGGACGTAAGCGAGCGGGAAACACTTTGCCATCTTGAGAGCGGCAACTCAACACACGGACGGGAGGGGCGCCCAACCCTGGCCTCCGAGTCTACAGCGTTTCCAAAGTGAAATGTGCAAATAATATTCAACATGCCAAGAACTGTGACTACCTATTGAGTCAATCTGTAACCTTGCCTTCATCAACTGAGACCACTTCCCTTTTTCTCCCCCAGTAACCACCCCAAAAAGCGCTTTAAAATTTAAAACAGTGCAAGTTTCTGAATTTACATTCTTAGCTCCCATCTTTCCCCATTCCCTAACCCCCATCAGATTAAGAAATGATACAGTTTTTGCTCTTTTGTCTTTTCCTGCTGTGCAACTGTCCCCTGCCACCTAACGTGGACGACTTCGGGAGGCCGTAAGAGCTGTACTTGTGCAGAAGCTCGTCGCTTGTGACGTATCGCAGGCGGGCTGGCTGGGGTATCGGTTCTCCTAGGAAATAGCCCTCGTTGTCAGATTCTGAGGAGGAGGAGCAGGTGGAACACCAATCATACTCGGTAAAGTAGGGTCCCCATCGCTCCCCAAAGGCATTCTGCAAAGCCAGATCCGACACAGTCCTCGGGCACTGGCCGTACAGGTCCCTCCGGGACCCCTGCCCCAGGCTCTCCTGGAAGCTCCGCTGGCGCATGAATTGGTCATAGTCCTCCCTGGCCCGTAGTGGGGGTCTTTCTTTCAACCGAGAGATGGCCTCGCGCTCGCTGGCCAGATGGAGGGCGTTGTCCGAGCGAGAGCGTCGGGACCGCCGGGACCGGTGAGGTCGGAAGCGGCGGGCGTCCTCGCGGGAAGTACTTCTTCTCCGGGTGCGCTCGCTCATGGGCTGGATCCTCACGCCCTCCTGCCCTGGCAGCTTGCTGCCTGCCATCCCCCCGTCAAAATCAAAGCTCTGATGCATCCTTCCGCGGGACTGCAGGTCTCTGTAGCCAATGGGGTTGCCGAGCTGGTGCAGGTTGCCCTCCATCTCCTGGTACTGCTGGGCCGAGAGCAGGCTGCGAACTGACTCTGCGCTGCGGAACTGCATGGACGAGTTAAGTGTGCCCATGTTACTCAGCTTCTCGGAGACATTCATTCCAGAGTCTTTGCTGAGGTCAGGCATGGAAAACCGGGAGAGGTGCTCCTGGCGCTTGGCGCCACCGTCGGCTGAGAGGCCTGTGTGGGGGGTGGGGGGGTGGGGGAGGGGAGGCGGAGAGAAGAGGACCGTGGAGGTTAATACACATGTGCAGCAATGGGGGTCACTCTTGCCGTCCATCAGCTATTCAGGGGTCACTGCCCATGGTTATATGTTGGGACGCTGCACAAAGGCTCTCTCAGAGAGGGTGTAGGAGGGCTCTCTGCACTGCACAGTGGGGCAGTGTCCACCTAGAGGGGACACTTGGTTAAAATGCATCCACAGAGATGCATTTTATGAGTTATTAATTCCTAGAACGGCTCATCAAAGTTACTAAGAGCCCACTGTGTATCTTGTGTATGTTTCCTCTGTTTAGAATTCCGATTTAAAGAGAGTTTCAATTGCCTCTTCGATTCTAATGATGTAGTATAAGCTACGTAGAATAGATATTTTGGATGAGGAAACTTTAAGCTCTAACAGGCGAGGCCAGGCCACGCCCAAACACTTCCTGGCAACACTGAGTCTAGAATCTCATCCCATGATACTGGACCAGTTCACTTTCCTACTTTCCTGTTAGCTTCTGGCAGTTTCCTGGGCCCTGCTGTCCCTCAGCCCCTGTTCTCAAATGTCTTGAAAACTGAGTCCCTGGATGTAGAGACTGTTAAGTAATTGTTCCAGTGTTCTAAATGGGCCCCTAGCAGCCCGAAGGTGGGAGTGGGACTCTGCGGGTCTCCTCCTTCCCCCGGGGACGCATTGTTAAAACAAAGCAGTGACCCTAATGTTCACTAACAGCAGGTGCCCCTAGCAATGGACCTGCATTCATTCCCTAAGTGCTGTCACTGGGATCTCTGAGATGAAAACAGTTTTGAAGGTAGTGGGAGATCCTTGGCTTTGGTAGCTTCCATTTTGTCCATTTTAATGGAAAGCAGCACTCTAAAGAGAGGCTTAAGAATGGACCAGGTGGCAAAATCTCAGCTTTTTCCATTCATTATCTGTTGAAAGGATGAGCAATCTTGCTATTTCTGCTCACAGGCAACAGTCTTTGGATTGCAATGGCCCATGACGTCCCCTGTCACTGGTTACTTCTCCCTACCTACTGGGGCCAATGACTTCTGCTCCTCTGACAAAATGAATGTTATGAGCACTTTGAACAACTACTTAGCAGTATCTACTAAAGCGCCATATATACATACTCATGCATTATGAAAAAAGTTTCATTGAATATCTGTGTCCTTTTCTTCTGGACTTATGTATTCATTTCTGTTGGGTACATAACCAGAGTGGAGATTCTGACTTTTCATCACATCACTACTTCTGAGTATATACCCAACAGAAAATGTACAAAGGTATTAAAATAATGTACAAGGGTATTCAGAGAAGCTTTCTTTAGACTAGCACAGAACTAGAAACAATTCAAATGTCAATTAACAGGTAAATGGATAAATACGTTGCAGTACTTTCTGTCATTCCCCATTAAAAGGAACCAGGACTCTGGAGAAATGGCCGATTCTAGGATCGCAGAAGGGAAGGTAAGAGATGAGCCTGGAACATCTATCTTGTTATGCCAAAAAGTAAGGAAATGTTAAAAAATAAAAATTGATGGTGTTTGTCAGAAAAACACAGGGCCCAACTTCAAGGGGCTCCCACTAGCCATAGCTGAGCAATTTGAGCATTTAAAACAGTAATGATTTATAAACCACTGGGGGGAAAAAGGAATTCATGACTCCATACTGAAAACAGATAAAAACATCAATAAATAAATGGGGGGAAAGAGTGGGTCCTTGTATATAGTAGAGTGCTAAGCAGAGTGAGAGTATGGAGAAGGAATGCTGGATTTGGAAGAAGATCATTTTTTATCCATCGTAGGTAAAGACTCATGCCAGAGTCAAAGTATGCTAAATTTGGGGAGTAAACTTTGATGGGGGAGCGTAATACCTGCATGGTGTTAAATGTTTCCCCGCATATAGCTTATTAGCTGTAAGGGAAAACTCAGTAACTATACAGTGGAGATCACACTTCACGTCATTGACGAGGTGCCACTGGACATCACGCGCTTCCAGATGGGACCTTCTAAGAAGGACACAGTCCCACTGATGCAGTCTTTCAGTCCAGAGGACATATCCTGAATGTATTCAGGAGGAAAGATTAGACAAACCTTCAAGTGAGGAACGTTCTGTTAATAAGAGACTGTATTCTTTAAAAACAAAAATTCAGTATCATAAAAGACAATGAAAGGCTGAGGGAATGTTCTAGACTGAAAGATACTAAGGCAAATATATACAATACCTGATCCTGGACTGGAGCCTGTTCTGTAGTGAAAATAAATGCTATAAAGGATAATTGTTGATCAACAGACAAAAATTGGGTTATGGGCAATTGATAAATGTATTTTGCTAACTTGACTGTGGTTAATTGACAATTATCATCATGTTGGAGAAGATCCAATCCTTGGGAAATACACTCAGAAGTACACAGTGGTAAATGACCAAGGTGGATGCAACCTGCTCCCAGATGGTTCAGAAATAAATTGTGTGTGTGAGAAAGAAAAATGATAAAACACACGGAGGCAAAATGTAACAATAGCTGAATCTGGGTAAAGGGTGTATTGTGAGTATTATTTGTTCTAGTTTTGCAACTTTTCACTAAGTTTGAAATTGTTTCCAAATTAAAAGCTTCTAAAAAATTGTAGTGTATTTATATGATGCGATGGTTTTTAATTCCAGGGACAATTAAGGGCAGGAGGTGCTACTAACACCTACCTAGTGATGCTAAATACCTCACAGTCCCCGCAAGAAGGAACACTCCCCAGAAGAAGGAATTATCCAGCTCAGAATGTCAGTAATGCCACAGCTGGGAAACTGATATACTGGAATGAATAACTACATCCAACAACATAGATGAATCTCATAGAAAATGCTGAGAGACAGAAGACAGTACACGCTGCATGATTCCATTTGTATGAAGTTCAGGAACAGGCTAAGGCTGTCTGTGGAGACAGAGGTCAGAATAGTGGGAGGGGGTAGAAGGGAAGACCCCTAGGGCACTGGGAATGTTCTTGATCTATATCTCGGTGATGATTATAAAAGGATGCACATACGTAAAAGTATCTTGAGGTGTAGTTTCCATATTTACTTGCTTTATCCCACATAAGTTATACCTCAATAAAATGGTGTAAAAATAAAACAAGGTTCTCATCAGAGAGCCACGTGTAAGTGTAGGATATGCCTATGAGGAAACTATTCTGACCAACACCATACTTTCCAGTCGCATATTTATTTTTCATTTCATTACTGGGATAACTGTCAGGGCAAGAGGAGTCCAGTCCTCTAACTCCTGCTTTCCCTGCTGCTTATCTCTGACGTACACATCACAAAAGCTGATTTACAACAGCCTAATAGCTTCCAGAAGTTCCCCAATCTGAAGGTGGAGAGGAGAGGTAGCAACCTGAGATGATGAATGAGTAGTGTGAGCAGATGAACGCTAGAAAGGAGGGAGGAAAACTCTTCAAAAATCACATGTAGAAACAAAAGCTACACAGGCGGCGCAGTGATCTGTGCCCAGCTTTCTACTCACACCCTGGGGTGGAGTTAGGGGCAGCAAATGCTGCGAATTCTCAGACATGCTGTTTTCCTGAACCTGCCTTTCAGAAGGCCCAAAGTCAAGTATTTCTGAGAAGCTCCTGTGTGTGAAGAGACTCCCATTTCACTGAGGGGGTTAATGGTGAAGCTTCAGTTCCGGTGGGAGGTGACCCTGCCCTCTCCTAGTGCTTCTGCATCCTGGGTAATCTCAGGACACCTTTGACCCTGTCGCCCTCCTGCTGCTCAAGCAGCGTCTACCATGGGCTTTACCTCCACCTAAGCTCTTCCCCTGGCAGACATGGGGCTGGGACTGCTCACTCTAGAGAGGAGAAATGTCAACGTTCTCATGTCAGATTTTTCTTCAGGGTCTTCGTTCACACAAGGCATGAACAAAATGGCCAGTGTTGCCCACAGACTAGCAATAATTGTGTACTTGCCTTTACATGGGGTCACTCTGTGCTTAATTTCATTATTAGCAGGACGCAGAGTCCTTATGCAGACCTCACGGCCCTTTGGTTATCCAAAATCACTGACTCAGTGCTGCTCCTGGCTTTCCCTGCTTCAGCCTCACTTACGGGCTTCCTCCTCCTCCAACGTACGTACCAGCAAGCTCATTCCAGCCCCCTCTGGAAAACCCTGCCCTTTGCAGAGCTGACTTCTCTTGAAGGCCCTCACGTAACTGTCACCTCTTCCGCAGTGCCTGCCCAGATCACTCTAAAGACAGGTTGTTCCCCCACCAACCAGTCACTCTGTAGCACTGGACCCTTTTTAAAGCCCCCCACCCTGACTTTCTTCAATTTATGTGTAAATTTGTAGCTCAATGGATATCCCCCGGGAGCAGGGATCTTGTTTTCCTGTTCACTACACTTGCCAGGAACCATCACTTTCCCTGGCACCCCATTGATGCTGGTAAATATCTGTGATATTGAAGCACATGAAACCTCACACTGCCTGCCCACCGCCAGGAAAAAGCCACCACCCGCTGACCCAGAGTGGGCCAGACTGAGAGAACAACTGATTGTAATTCGGATGGGTGGGATGCCAGCCGCGGTCACACCTGTCAATCTCGTTCGTTGTCTTTGCCGGTTCAGTAATCAGCCCACTCAGTATCTGGGGCTTTTCCAATTTTAAAGTTGAAGAACACATGGTTTATTATTAGCTCCCTGATCTGCACAAAATGTTTTGTCTTATTAATCATAGTTCTGGAGATCTGTTTAAATTAGCCGCTTGTCCCCAAGATAGAACTGGATTATCACAGATCACATCTCACTGTGATAAGCCCTTTCTTTCTCTCTAAATAACTATAAGAACTGGAGAGTCACCCTGGCTGGGTGACTTGGGGCCACTTTCAAATCTCTTGAGATGCATCTGTAAAATGAACATAACAACAGTATCCAAACTTGAAAGCTATAGTGACTATTAGATGAGGAAAAATGTACCTTTCCTTTTTAAGACTCATCACAACGGTAATAAATTTGTAATAAAGTAGATTTGATTTGTGATAAAGTAGTTTTGATTTCCTCTCCATCTCCTTGGCTAGTCTATAAGCTCCAAGAGGGCAGGGACTGGCTCCTGTTTGCTGGGTGCCCACCTCACTACCTGGGATTCAATATGCTGGAAGAAAGTGCACAGGGCCTAAAAATCCCCAAAGAAAGAGAAACATGCCCTAAGGATTTTATACCCAGGCAACAGGCAAACAGATACTCGATGAATGCATGATCATATGAATGAGTGAATCTGAGAAACGTGACCCACACAGGGCCAGATACTTGGCAATGCTCACCGACCATGAACCACTGGTAAAATAATCTGTGCCTCTACTGCAGCTGGAGATTACTTCTCTACCCAGACGAAATTCAACTCTTTATTTGTCAAAACACTGCAAATCAAGACAGTCCAACCAAACGGGGCTCCCAGATGCCACTCTGCTCTCCTGCAATCAATGCACTTTGCCTGTCCTGCCGCCTAAGCCATGTTGTGTGTATATGAGCGTATATGGATGCAGGGGCACAGGTATGGTAGGGGTGGGGGAGATGGCAAAGCCCATTCTCCCGAGAGCTCTAGCCGAAGCCCACAGTCTGACCACACATTTAATACCGGCCTCACTGGTGCCTCCAACACATTCTGGAGAACCTGGTAGCATGAGACATAGATGCCAGGTCGTTCTCCTCTCAAATGGAACTCTGTCTTGTAAAGAGACAGAGGGGGATTTTTTCCTCTCAAAATAATGCAGGCTTTGTGAGACATGCTAGATGGTTAGTGTGGAATTAAAGGCCTCGATTTGATTTATCCTTATCCCAAGGGTCAATGTGGCCAAGAGCTACACAAATGTCGACACCCACAGGGACCGCAGGTACCCACAGGCCCCGCAGGCCTTGCACCAACAAGGAGAGATCAGTATTGAATGCAGCCTCTGCTTCTCGGTGGTTAAACTCAACACGAAGGTGCAGCCATGGCGCTGTAAGCAACATCAGCATTTCTGTCTCAGCAAAGTCCCTTCGTTGCAAATAGGAGGTCTCACAGAAGCCAGTGACAATGAGAAAAATCAATACCTTCAAAAAATGCGCTGAGTCTGATGGGAGAGAGAGGCAATCTTTGCTGTGTTCCCCTCCTCCCATCTGTTCTAAGAGCAGCAGGTATGCACTCAAATCCAGAGATAAGAAAATGCAGACTTAAATGTTAAGGGCAGCCCTTTTGGTACATCTTTCTCTTCCTTATTTATTGCCCTTTCTGTTTCCACTCCTCAAAAAAAAAAAAAAAAAAAAAGGCCTAGGAAGACAGAGGTGTAAGTCTGCCAACTTAAAAGATGCATTTACATGTCACATTTCTGTGCAGTAAAAGAAATAGTACCTACTCACCTTCGCCCTCTAGACATTTACAACTCATACTGATGATTTAACTCTCTTTCAGTAAGGTTTTCCCCATATGATTTTTTTTTTTTTTTTTTTTTTTTTTTGGCTGAAGGAGAGACATGAAGAAATAGGAATTGTTTAGAACAGGGGTTTGCAAACTGGCCCATGAGTCAAACCCAGCTTACTACTTGTTTTTGTAAATAAAGTTTTATTGGAATGCAACTACTTATTTGCATACTGTCTATGGCTGCTTTCCTGATACACTGGCAGAAGTGAGTAGTTGTGACAGAGACTGTATGACCTGCAAAGCCTAAAATATTTACTATCTGGCCCTTTCTAGAAACAGTCAACCTATGGTTTGGAGTGCGAATGTGCCATCTCTGAAGCGTAGCAAGCCTGAGCATCCCCAAAGCCGTGGGCTCCACCATCTAAGTGTCTCTGGTCACGTAAAAAATGTCTTTGAGGTACAAGTTTATTTAAGTGTGTGGGGGGCAGTTTGATCAGGTCCCTTGGGATGCTTTTCCCAACTAAGTCAATTGATTTCAACACCCTGAATTTTAAATTGGCAACAGCTGGAGAGAAGCTGTCATCTGGGCAGTGGAGTTTAAACACCACTACATACTCTTTGGTGACCGGATGTGGAATGGTTCGATCGGAGAGTGACAGGGACAGCTGAGGGACAGGGATAGAAAGAGAGGGAGAGGGGGAAGGAAAGGACGGGGTGGAGGTGGGGATATTATGAACACACTCAAAATCCCTTGCTCCTCAGAGAGTGCCCTGGGCCAGGGGCTGTGGCATCCTAGCCAGACTTTCCGGCTCTGAATCTGCTTTTGCAGAGGAGCCCCTGGTGATGCAATGCCCCTGGGGGCAAGAGGGACACAGTGCCAGATGGCAGTTTCCAGAAAAATATTCTTTGTAACTAAAGGTGCTCCTATTCTCGGAAACCACATCGTTATAACCTCAGATACTCTAATTCAGGGTTTCTCAACTTTAGTACTTTTGGCATCTTGAGCAGGATAATTCTCTGTTGTGGGGCTGACCTCTGCTTTGTGGACTGTGTAGCAGCAGCCCTGGCCTCCACCCACTAGATGCCAGTAACACCTCTGTAGTTTATGCCTCCAGACATTGCTAAATGTTCCCTGGGGGGCAAAACCACCCGACTGGGAACCACGGCTTGAATAGATCTGATTCTGGAGCAGCTGCTGACCTCAGGCTAAGGAGCACCCCACTCCTGACCCTCCAGGAGCAGCCGTGGGTTAAGCCTGCTCCATCCCATACAGCAAGCATCAGCCTGACCTAGTCCTAGATAGGACGGGGGCCCCTCTTTCTAGAGAAGGAGGAGTGCATCCCACTGTTGGGTGTGATTTGTCTCCACAATCAGGGAACTGCACAGTTGTTCCCTCCGAAACTCCTCTCTACAAACCCACTCTTGACAGTCTGTCCTTCCCTTAATGGGTTTCAAGAGTTCCCTGTGGTGAAGGCCTTCACCGTCTTATTGAAGCTTTTGAAATCTAGAGCCCTTGATGCATCTTTCTTACTTCTTTATTCCAGTCACCGGCCTATCTAGTCGTCCCCAGGTGATCCGCAGGTCGTAAGTGTTTGCAGTCACACGTCTGGCCTTTGCTCCTAAGGTACCAGGAAAAGTGCTGGCAGATGCAAGAAACAATTTCCTCAGTCAGCTGCCGCTGTCAAGGGGGAGGGGGCGGCCGGAGGAGGGGGAAGGAAGGAACATGGGCACTTATGATTTCCAACCCCTGCTCTGCCCCCAGGCTCAGCTGCCTCCCCCATTCAGGGAAGAGCCTTTGTTTCTTAGCGGCATTCACTAGGCACTTGCCTTTGAACCAACATGGGATTCGGAAGTGACATGCATTGCAGTAGGACTAAAATAGCTCCTCTCACTGACCCAGTACAGTTACAAGGACGAAATTGATCAAGATTAAAACTTGGTTCAGACTGGAGGTGTCCTACCTTCTTCTATTCACTGACTTGCTTATTACATTAACTTCCTGATAAATAGTTACCCCACTAAAGACGGACGTGTAAAAGTAGCGAAGGGGCTAACCAGGAAGCGATGTTTTCAGAAACATGCGGGGTCAATTTTAACTGTTACTCACTCTGTGGGGGATTGCGGCTGTATTGCCACAAAGCCAGTTGCTAATTGAAAGGATGTGCAAAAATTTAAACCAGTTGAAGATTGTTTGCCAGAGTTTGTTCTGGGCCTACACCGACCCCATGCTGCTTTCCAGAATCTATTAGCTCAAGTCAACAGGCAGCCCACACTGGAGTATTTGCTCAGGAAACACTTGACTACACAGGGCAGAAGCTAAATGGCTCTCCAGGGGTAGAGAGCTGGAACGGACCCGGCCACCTACTTGGTTTCTTAAGAGATTTTTGACGCAGCTCTGCCGCTGCCGGGGGCTGTGCAGACCATGGGGAACAAGGTCTTCCAGGGAACACCGCACATGGGTATTACATTATATGGGGAGACGTATCACTAAATCAGCATAGACATACAGTTATTACAGCAGTACTCACGAGGTAGGGAAGAAACGCAATGCTACGGACAGAGAAGAAAAGACTGGCTCTGCCTTGACAGACTGTTGGCAAAGAACTTTCTGTTGGTGATAATTAGCGTGTGCCCTAAAGGATGTAAAGGAGCCAGCCAAGAGCAGGGAAAGCATTCTAGGCAGACGGAATGAGAACATTTTGTACCAGAGAAAGTTCCATGTGCTCTAAGAAGTGACCGAAAGGTAGTGAGACTGGAGTGAGTATCTTGAGCAAGGAGGACAGAAGCGGGGATGAAGCCATGGAGGGGAACCGGAGCCAGAGGGAGGTTTCTCTAGTGGGTTTGAGAGTGTTTCCCCTCCCCGTCTGCTTGCAGGCAGGATTAATAAAGCATCTTAGAGCACAGGGCAGTGAAGAGCACTGACTTTCAAGTTCACCTTCCAGATCTGTCCCTTATGGTTCTGCTTCCTCAGGCAAGACACTGAACTGCTCTGTGCCTCAGTTTCCTCATCTACACAATGGGAACAATTGCAGAATCTACTTCATTAGGGTGAAGGTATTAAGTGGGTTAACACACCGAGTATTCAGAACAGTGCTGGTGCAGTGAGGTCAGATGCAATGTTCTCACTGTCCTTACCCTTATTTGTCACCTGTAAAACATTTTTCAGCGTATTGCCATGTATATTGCTAGGCATTGTTATGCAGTTTTTTCAAGTGGGTAACAGAGAGCTGGAAGAATTGCCTGAGGTCACACAGGAGCTACTTCAGAACTCTTCTACCTCCTGCCTTTATTATTTTGAGTAGAAAGAGTAAAAGGAATATGGCAGGAGATTTGAGGGGCAGGAGGCAAAAATCTTCTTAAAATGAAGGTTTGGATCTACTGCCTCTGGGGTTGGGCCTGAGATTCTGAATTTCTAACAATTTCCCAGGAGATGCTGAAGTTGTTGGTCCATAGACCACACCTGGAACAGCAAAGGTCTGGGCGTGTTTTCCTTTATCACCTGCATTTGGAAAGACCTGGCATCCCCTGTTTCTCTTAATGCATGCAGGAAGGTGTGGTCATAGAGACCATCCAGGGGGCTGTGTCTGAACAGTAACACCCCCAGCCCTCTGGCCAGGGAGCCAGGGAACTTCTGAAGGAGGGAGAGAAAGTGTGGCGTTGCTCTATCCCATTCCTTTCTCCGCTCATCAAGTAGAGCTGCCACTAACCTCTTCCCTGCTTCTGACAAGAGACCCAGCAAAGCCAGGACTGCGTTCTTGGAAAACATAAGGACATTGAACCTGGCCATGGCAACTTCCTTTCCTGTTCGCGTCTCCAGTTCCTGACTCAGGCTGTCTGTGCCCTTTACTCGTCTTCCTGAGGCAACTTGGGCTTGGCGAGGTTCACCGTCCACACAGATGGAATAAGCAGCTGCTAACCTGTCAGGAGCTGGGAATCCATTGTCCTCCAAAGGCCCTCAAAAATCTCTCTCTTCCCACCTCACTAACCCCACACGGATCCAGCCCGGGAGTTATAGAAGCTTTTCCAAAGTATCCTCCCTGAAGGATGCGAAACAAAATTCTGTAGACAAATACGTTTGACAATCTCTGAAGGACTTTTCAAACCCTTTCATTGGATTAAGTACACTAGGAATTTTCAGAAAGAAGATAGAACATGCACTGTTTTCCGTATTTTGACAATAGAACCCCCTCCCACCTGGCTCCACCCTGACCCAAAAGGACACATTTTGGGAACTGGCTTAAGACAATGATTGCTGTTAAAATCCAAAGATATCTGCTTATAATTTCTATCCCTGTCACTGTAATAGTGCTATGCCCAGTGAAATTGGAGCCTGAGGCAAAGGGGAATAAGCAGTAAAACTGATCCTGTCTTTATTTACAAATTTTGTATTTTGTTAATCATGGATTTCTGCATGAATTTTGAATCTTAAAATACTGCCCTGAGATATTACTTATCCTGAGTGCTGAGCTTTTTGGCACTCCTTTCAATTATGTACCCATGGCGGTGACACCGTTGACTCACCCCGGTCCTGGTCATGCCAGACGGGTCATTCACCTTTCACCTCAGTCAAATGTTTAATTTTCATGTGTGAAATTCTATGGATCGTATATGTCCTATAAACTGTGTTTACTAGGGTAGTGGAAAAAATACAGATGGTCCCCAACTTATAATGGTTTGACTTACAATGTTTTGACTTTACAATGGTATGAAAGCTGTACGCATTCAATAGAAACCATACTTCAGATTTTGAGTTTTGGTCTTTTCTGGGGCTAGAGATCTGCCAGAGGAGACTCTCCTGTGAGGCGGGGCAGCAGAAGGCAACTGCCGCGTCCACTCAGCCTCGCGGTCACCGATACTCGAGTGTTCAACGCATTTGGACTTATGATATTTTCAATTTATGAGAGGTTTACTGGGGTGTAAACCCATTGTAAGTCAAGGAACATCTGTGATTGCCATGGATAGCAAAGGACGTGGAGTCCAGTCCCAACTCCGCTGCAAAGTATTAGTAAGATCCTAAATGCCTTACTTCTCCTCTCTGAGCCTCAGCCCCTCTTCTCTTCTGAATCTGCACCAGAGACTCTCTAACCTTCTCCTAGCTGAGAGTCTGTGGGGAGGGAGAGGGGTGGTTCAAAAGATTTTTTGTTTTTATTGTGATATCACTGACATTGTATTAGTTTCAGGTGGATAATACAGATGCGATATTTGTACATATTGCAAAATGATCACCACAGTAAGTCTGGTTATCATCCATCACCAGACATGGCTACATTTTTTTTTTTCTTGTGCTGGCGACTTTTAAGACCTATCTTCTTAGCAACTTTCAAATACACAACACAGCATGATTGACTATAGTCACCACGTGTACATTCTATCCCCCGGATTTATTTTATAACGGCAAGTTCATAAATTTTGATCACTTTCACCCATTTCTGAGAATGAGAGTCTGTGATTTGATTCTATAATCCAAGACAGAAACGTCTCATTATCCGATCAGTGTGGATTATTGTACAGGTACCATGGCAGAGTCTGATCCCTGACAGAAGGGTGCCAGGGAGAGGTTTGTTTTGATCAAGGCAGAAGGGAGAGAAAGGAGAGGTACTGGAGAGCTGCCAGAGAGGTCAGACATGAAAACACTTAGGGGTTCTTAGACAGTCAGGGAACATTTAGGGGTGCAGTTCATTGATAGAAAGAAAAGAAAAAGAGAGAAACCTAAACCAAAGATTTGCCGACTTTGTCATTTTTCATTTGTGGAAACCGACGGAGAGGTCTCAAGTGGATCGTGTAGGTCCTGGTACCCTGTGTTTTGAAAGTTATAACCAAACGGCCAAGGCTCAGTGTATAACAGAGCGCAGTCCTGGCACCACCTGTGTCAGAACCACCTGGGGGGCTTATTTACATGCAGTTTCCTGGTTCCTGTCCCAGACTTCCTGCATTGGGACTTCTGGGAGTGGGGCTCCAGAAATCTGCATTTTTTTGATTCTGGTGCCTTGAAAAATAAAATAAATCCCTCTGCTTTGAAGTCATGTGAGTCTGAATAAGTAAACAGGTCCTTAGCACCAGTTCCCCTCACTTACAGGCAACCTTGGAATTCAGTCTGAAAAGCTGCCTGTTATGTAACTACCTCACCAGCGCCAAGCAAGGTACGAGGATTCTGTGACCCGCCAAACCCCAAGCCGCTGTCAGACGCAGGATTTCCAGGACAATTTGTTACCTTTCCCACCAGATCTTGGCTGGCGAAGACTGATGACTTAATTCCCAGGCCCCTGTCACTAAGTGTGGTCCCTGTGCCAACCCAGTGAGGGTGATGGCACCCCAGCTCCCCTGGAAACTGTTCAGATGGCTGGCACCTGAGAAACCTGTCAGGATGCTGGAGACCGGTAGAGAGGGAGGAATGCAGTTGGTGTGGCTCCAACTCTTGGGTCATCAGAGCTGTTCTCTGCTCTGTGAGCACTTAAAACCCCCAAATATCAGAGCAGGTGGGTGCCCACCCTCCACATGCTGTGCAGTCCTCATCCTCAAGCAGGATTTTGTCCTCCCAAGCACCCAGCTCAGAGCTCCGAGTCTTCTGATAGAAGTATACATTTATACAAGCACGGTCATTTGGTTACATCTATAGAAACCTGCAATGTGCATGTTCCTCGATCCAGAAATCTCACGTCTAGAATGTATGCTGTGGAAAAACTTGAACAAGCACACAAACTCAAGTAAAAAGATGTTCACGGAAACACAAATTTTAACAGTGAAAAATGTGAAAAATATCTGTGTCCAGCCGTAGGGGTTGTGTAAAAAGAATGACGGTGGTACAATCATACAGTGAAATACTACACAGCTTCCTGTGAGTTAGCGCTACCTTAGACATGTACCAATAGGGGAAAGGTGAACAAGTATACAGGTAAGTGAAAAATCAAATTACAACATGGTATGATAACTTTTTTCTTTGTAATTATGTATTTGTCAGTGTATGCTCAGAGACAAAAACCAAAGGAATAGTGGCGAGGGAAGGAAACTATGGGACAATTTCAATTTATACAGGATCTATTTCTATAGTTTTGTAATTAAAAATACTATTTTTGTATGTAATTAGACAAGACAATAAAATTACATTACCCTTTCACGTTAGTCTACCCTACTTGAGAACTAGATACAAGATCCTTTCTCTGGGGCTGAAACGGAGCCTGGCACAAGAATATTACACACAAAGTCTACTATTTCTGGGATATTGTGAGGCACAGCAAAGAAAATACATTCCTCCCCAAATCTTGTGCTAAGTTACTCAGAACTGTTTCATGGCTGAAAATACCTGGAGCTCACAGGGGAGGCCTGAAAAACCAGGGCAGGCAGTTGCAGATCTCAAGCCATCCTCCTCCACCCACATCTTTACCCCCAAGCTCTGAACCCAAACAAAGGACCCACTTCCTCTGTAGCTGGTTTTAAGTAGCAGCCACACGGTCACTGTCCTGTGGTCACCACTATGGGCCACATGACGCTGCATGAGGCAGTTTGCAGAATCGGTCACAGGCGCTGGACTCTGGCTACCTCGCGGTAGCCATGCGATCTTGGGCAAATCTCTTAAAACTCTTTAAGCCTCTGTTTTCTCATCTGTAAAATGGAGGCTCATTTATTCAACAACGATTTCATGCATGCCTACTATGTGTCAGATTACCAAATGCCTACTATGTGTCTGGCAGCGCTCCAGCTACTGGGGCAACAAGGGAGGGAGATAATACACAAAATAAGCAATAGAATATATACTATGTCAAAGGGTGTTGCGTGCTATACAGAAAGGTCAGGCGGGGAAGAGGAAGAGGGGCCAGGGTACCAGGGATAAGAACAGACTCCACCCTCACAAAATGCGCTAATGTGCATAACGCTTTAGCAGAGCGCCATCCCACAGCAACTACCAGTGACTAATGCCGTTACCTCCACCACTATTATCGCCACCGTCGCCCACCTGCCCCCACCCCTCGGCAGCAAGTCCTGTCCTGTGTAAGTTTTTCTCCACTGGTATTTCACAAGAGGTACCCTTCTGAATATTTACCATGGCAAGGCCTGCTGTTGGGCCGTTTTATTAGGCTGGTGCCAAAGTAATTGTGGTTTAAAAGGTTAAAAACAATTGCAAAAACCGCAATTACTTTTGCACCAATCTAACACATATACAACCTCATCTGATTCCTATGAAGCCCCTACGAGTAGGTATTGTAATTCCCATTGTTCAAAAGAGGAATCTGAGGCTCAGAGAGATTGGGGCCTTCTCCCTTCAGATCACAGAGGTAACATTCTGGTTAGCCTGACAGAAGGCAGAGCTTTTCTCTCTCTCGGTCCCATTTTGTGATCTGGGGTCTCCCAGTCTAACAGACTCAGGAAGAGGGCCGCAGACACCGATTAAAATGGAAGCCTCAACCAGGGAGTGGGGGTTAAGTGGGAGCAGAAGGACTGAACCGCTGAGGTCGGGCTCCAGGTGATTTCCTTATCTTTGATATGATTTAAGAAGTTCCCCTTCTTTCCTTTTCACCGCAGTTTGCAGCAGTCAGGCTGCTCCCATGGAAAGAGCCTCCATCCTTACACGGAAGGGGGTGTTGGTGGTGAAGAGGGAAAGCAGACAGAGGCGGCAGGTCTGGCGTGGTCTGAGAGCGCCCACCTGCTTTCTCCACGCCTGGAGCCATGGACTCCTGCAGCTGGTCCAGCACAGAAACGGACTTCTCCACAGGCAAAAAGAAACTTCTGAAGACAGATTCAACCTCTGCTGCTAATGTGATGAAGTGATTTTGACAAAGTCAAAACCCAGGGATTATCAAAGCGGGGGACTGGAGTGGCTGTGCGTTCCCAGGTCAAGGGAGAGCAGTAGAGGATGGGAGGGCACGGGCCCTTTAAAAAGCACATTGAATATTCTAATAATCACATTAACAATTCTTTTCACAGTACAAACTAAAAAAAAGTTCGCTTAGCAGTTTTGGGATATGGCAGGGATGCTGAACCTCGGCACTACTGACGTTTGGCGCCAGGTAATTCTGGTGTGGGGGTGGGGCACTGCGCTGTAGGATGTTTAGCGGCATCCCTGGCTTCTATTCACTAGATTCCAGTAGCATCCCACACTCTCTTGTGACAACTCAAACATCCCAGACACTGCTAATGCCGCCTGGGAGTAAAATCACCCTGGTTGAGAACCACAGGGTGACGGTTAAAAGTACAGGACTCAACCACTGGGACCCGAGTTCAAGCCATCTGCTGGGTGATGACACTGAACATGTTACTCAACTTCTCGGGCTTTCTCTGTGAAGACAATACGACACATAGGCTTCACAGCGTCATTATAAAGATTAACTAAGAAACGTCTACATTAGTAGTTAACACAATGTCCCCCCCGAGAGGCTTCACAGCTCTTAGCTCTATTTATGACCGTAGGTGTCTGCTGTCTTGGGCATGCACAGAGGATAAGCTCTGGACAAGAGACTGGGAAAGCAGACAGTCAAAAACTCCAGTGGGGTGCGGGTGTGAGAGTCTCCTGTTTAGTTTGTTAAAAAGAGGGCATGCCTTCTTAAAAAGAAGAAACAAACAAAAGTGGAGAGATACTGGTCTGAACTATTGCCGTTGCAAGTTGAGTTGCAGAGGATCTTATCTACTAGGATGAGGAAAAACAATGAGCAGGAGGAAGAAGGGGTGAGACCCGCCTGTCTCAGCTGGGCACCCTAATCTTGCCATGGCAGCTGCTGAGGTTGTTTTGGCTGAGCCTGGCTGGTGCCCTGGCTGCTGTGGATGCCATATGTGCTGGGCAACTGTGAGGAAGGATGCAAACAATGAAAACGGGTGGAAGACGATTTTCCGAGGTGCTTGCGGCAGTTGGCCGACCCTGCCCCTTCTGGCTTCATCCGCTCATGTCTCTCTGGAGTACCCTTCCCATCAGAGAAAGATCTGAGCTTTGTGTAAACTCCCTGTGCTCAGCCAAGACTTAAGGGCTGATGTCACCAAGAGCCCCCTCCTTCTCCTTCAAGGGCTTTCATTTTATGGAAGGAAATATGGAGTAGCGGTTACATGTGTAGGCTGGCAAAACCCCTTCAGCCATTCACTAACTATGTGATCTTAAATTCTTTGATCCTTAGTTCCCTCATCTCCAAGATGTGGATAATGGTTATAATTGTTGCTGTTTATTATAGTTCTCTTGAGTTTTCCACTTGAGTCCTTAGCTATAACAGTATCAAAATACATGGATCTTGAGAGTATTCCACATCTCTGTTGATGATGAAAACAGCAAATGTTTTTGAGTCTGATCTAGGCATTATATTAAGTGATTTTTCATTTAACTCTATGAAAGGGTTGTTATAGGTGAGAAGGTTCAGGCTGAAAGAGTTTAGGTAATTTGCTCAAGGTCACTAAGCTGGTCACAGACAGCCAAGAGTTGAACAGTGGTCTGACTCTCGCGACGATCATCTTAGTGGCATTTCTAGGTGCTTTGGGATTAGGCAGAGCAAGGATGTTACCAGAGAGCATTTGGTACACTCAAATGAGCCCTGTCTCCCTTAGGATGTGTGCTACTTCACAGACAGAGGCAGGAAGGGCCAAACTAGGGCAATGGAAGCAGAACCGACCACAAATCACCCAGGAAGCTTGAAACATACAGGTCTGAACAATTAAGTTTGTGAGCTCATCCTAGAAAAAGTGCGACACAACTCATTGCTGAATATCACTACAGTCACCTTTGAAGTTCTCCCCTGGGGAAGCTACCGTGTTTCCCCGAAAATAAGACCTAGCTGGACAATCAGCTCTAATGTGTCTTTTGGAGCAAAAATTAATATAAGACCCGCTCTTATTTTACTATAATATTAAACCCGGGTATAATATAATATAATATAATATAATATAATACCAGGTCTTATGGAATTCGCATCTCAAAGTCACATTGTTTAGATTAAATACTTCACACACATTCTAAAGAAAATTGTCACCAGGTCTTCAACATCTCTTCTAAGAGAGGTTGATTGGGCACCTATTGGAAAGATGGAATGTAGACGCTAAAATACTCAGACACTGGTTCTCAATCTTGGTGACACATATCCATGTTAACCAGAACAAAGGTGATGGCAGCCAAGGGCCTCAAATACGTGAGGACTCTGCAGATCTGTAAGGATAAGCCTCAGTCAGTGGTCACCGAATTGGTCCGAAATTGTGACCTCACTTGGTCTCCTCTCCTGCCTTAATACTGTGATGACCTTGTGGAAGGACAATGGCACATGATGATTTGGCACCAACAATGCAGAACCTTCCTGCTGAACTCCTGTACCTTGGTCTCAGAAAGGGATTTTGAGGAAAGGTGAAAGGATAGAGCTCTTTGAAGGTTAGGTGAAAGCCTTCTATAATTATGGCAATATCTACCTGGGAGAAACGGCAACTGCTCAGTCTTCTTCTTTAGGACCAATGGACAGATCTAAAGAGCCTTGGAGTCTGTAGGACATGGCCAACACTGGCTAATTTGTGCAATAAAAAAAGAAGGGGATTTGTGAATCATATTTCTGTTTTGCCATATGTTTCCAGGGCTTACTGTTTACTTAAGGAAAGGCTTTTGCTTTACTCAGATTCATCTATTAGTTGCTTGGCTAAGCAAGGATACCTGGGGTAAAATTCAAATGTACCACAAAAATGAAATCCAGGAAATGACCAAGCCAGAAGTCAGCACTGAAAGGAAAAATACGCCATAGCAATAGAAATGCCAACAGAAAGAGTTTACAGGGTTATTCATTTCTTTATTTTTTGTTTTTTTTACAAAATAGTTTTGGTTTAAATGGTGTGTTCTGCCCCCACCCTCCCCAACACATATAATATTTTTGGCCTAATGCTTCTTTGTACTCTTGCATTTGCTTCCTCAACCCACTTGGCAAGTTATCTTCCTTTTTCTGCTCTAAGACACTCCACTGAAAAAGGGGACCAGGACAGTGTTCTCAGAGGAATTTCAGGAGGTTGAATTTGAGCCAGCAATAAGATGTCAGTGCTTCACAGCTCTAAATATAGCTCTCTCCCTCTTGACCAGGACATTCTCATCACACTGGCCTGCTTTCAGTTTCTGGAACTGCACAAGTTCTCTGTTGCCACAGGGCCTTTGCATATGCTATTCCTAAAGCCAATGATCTCCTTCCTGTCCTCCTCCCCTCTTTTGCAAAGTCAAGTCCTTCTCATCCAATTCTTAGCTTAAATATCAATCACTCCAGAGAGCTTCCTTGACCACCCTTTTTAGGTACTTAACTCTCAATATTCTCTATTCTTTTCCCTGCTCATTTATTTCATAACACATATTACAATCAGTCCTTATGTGTGTGTTTGTATAGCCTCTGCTAGATTATAAACCATCTCCACCCTGTTCTTTCTTAGAGCTGTGCCAATGGCTGGCTCTCTTACCCTCTGGCTTCTAGTCGGGTTTGACTCATGGGCGAGATCAGAGGCCAGAAAGTGAGTTGTCTCAGGGTATTCACTGCCCTGGTGTCCTCCGCCAGGCTGCAGGTTGGCTGTAGTTCGCTCGCTAAGGCCTCAGATCCTACCCAGTGGCCCTCCTTCATTAGACTTTAATTAACCTCTGAATATGCCATCTGTTTCCTGCTGGGGCCTTGACCCACACAGGGACTGAGTCTGATTTATTCAGCAACGTATACTTGGCAGCTAGCAGAGGGCCTGGCACACGGTAGGCACTCAATAAACATTTGTGGAGTAAATGAATATAAAACAACTCAGAATCAAAAATTTTAAAATGTCTTTCTCTTCCCTATCCTTTTTGTTCCCCCCAAATCCTGTCTCAAACTCTGGCATAGAAAACGGATAAACAGGGTTATTGGGATTGTGGGTGCGTAGGGGAGATACACCGGCACATCTCCCATTTAAATGGCAACTCTAGAAACGCAGCCCATTAGAGATGTATTTTGGGGGGATGCCATAAGGGACGATGTGGCATCTTCTGCAGTTTCTGCCGCTGAGATGCACACAGTCAGGGGCTGGGCTGACAGCAAATGATATTTACGTCTCAATGTTCCCAGGAGGGCTTTGGGTTCCGTACTGGATGGCAAATAGGGGGGAGGGGCGGAGCGGGGATGGCACTTCTGGGAACCCACTCAGAGTGTCTAAAATTTTCCTTCTGTAGCAGTTCTGGGGCTCAGAGGAAACCTGGAATAAAAAATGTCCTCTAATCTGATGTGTTCCATCCAACACTGCCAGATAAAGGGTGTCAGATGCCCCTACAAACTGCCTCCCCCCCCCCCCCACCGCCCACCCGCATAAACAGCTTCAGAGGACAGAAGTGACAGAGGAAGCCATCCGCTTCTTGGGCAGCCCTAATCATGAGCAGAAAGAGAGCCACAAAGGACAACAGTCAGGTGACAGAAAGCCCGCACTTCTACTGGTCAGTTTACTCAAGGATGAGCAGCTTTGGGATGCATCAAGGAGAGCTTTCTGAGAACCTGGGGCCAGGCTGGAGTTCCTCTCCCTGCAGAGGGGCCCAAGCTGGAAACAGGTCTGCAGACAAGGGCTTGGCAGGGCTTCTTTCTGGAGCTGATAATGATCTCAACAGAAAACTTCCATTGTTGTACTCTCCCCATTATCTTCCTAGTCCCGGGCCCAAAGCTGGGCCTGCATCTCATCCACAGACTCAAAGAACAAATTAACTCCTCTAAACTGTGGCAAATGGGAATTCTCTGAGAAGTTAATTGATACTGGGGGGCGGGGGAGCAGGGGAGGAAAGGCTGAGGTGTGGGAGCAGTCGGCTTTCGTGGGGAGGCCCGTTCCATTAGCATTAATAGGTGGTACATGGGTATAATTAGGCCACAGATTCCGTAGCCTCTTTTAACTCAGACAAGGTTGGAAAATGAGGTTCAAGAAGAAAGGGTTTATCTTTTCTGGCTGCTAGCATTCCTGAAGACCCGAGGCACAGAATTCCCCAGTTGTGGGTGTCAGCATGTGTCTGGATCACTGACATCTACAGAACCACCAAACCTCCCGCTCCTCAGTTGGTTCCAGTCCTTTCCTTCTATCCCTGTCTATTATAATGATATCTAAGTTCCATTCAATCTTCCTTCTCCCTAGCAAGTGAGCAATGGGCTGAGACAGAATTAAAAGGAAGGTGGTAGGAGGTCGTATCTTTGGGGCACCTAATAGTAAAAGTAATAATAACTCTCAAATATTGAGGTTGCCTTGTGCCAGGCGTGCAATTAAGTGCTTTCTGCATATTACCTCATGCTTCACAACAGCCCCATGTGGCAGACATTTACATTTACGCACAAGGAAGCTGAGGGACTGAAGAGATTGAAGCCATTTGCCTGAGGTCACACAGCTAGAGAGGGTGGGATTTCAACCAGGTCTGTTTGATCCTTAAACATTAAACCCCAATGTGCACTGCAGCTGAGGTCAGATCAAAGTTAAAAGAATTCTTTCAGCGGCAGACAAGGCTTCTGCAATGTCCAGTCAGGCAGGCCCTTCACACGACAGCATGCCCTCCTCAGATTCGGTTCTGCGTGGCTTCAGTGGGGGCTGGTGGTTTCCCGTGGAATGCCCTGTGTCTAGACCAGGCTTTCCCAGTCTTGGCACTGCTGGTTTATGGGGTTGGAAAATGCTTTGCTGGGAGAGAAGGCGCTGTCCTGCACATTGTAGGATGTTTAGCAGCACCCGGACTTCTATCCAGTAGAAGTCAGTTGCGCCCTGCATCCCAAGCTGTGCCAACCAAAAATGTCTTTAAACGTTGCCAAATGTCCCCTCGGTGCAAAATCCCCAGCCCCACCCACCACTGCTGAGAACCTCTGATCTAGACCCCCACTCACATTGGGCAGTGTTTGCAAATGAGTGAGCATTGCAGGTAAAGGGTACTCCATCCCCTCCCCCGATCTTTCCCCTAAGACTCAGGAGCCAAGGATAAAGAAAGAAATAAAAAGGATGAGGTATTCTAGGCTGTTCTCCTCTCCTCTCCTCTCTCATCCTGCTCTGAGCTCAATCTGCTCCTAAGGAAAAGACACAAGTAGAGCCTGAAACGGACTTCTCTGTCTTTTAAAACCAGCACTTCTGATTTGAAAGGCGGCCATCAGGAAATCTGCTCCTGCCAGGATGAGAAACCCTGGCAAGATCCAGACCGCTTGCTGCTCGCACGATGGAGCCATTGCCAGGGACACTCACCATAAGCACCTCAGAATCGGAAGTGAGTCCCTTGGACTGGTAACACCCTCACGGGTGTCCTTGGACTGGTAACACCCTCACAGATGCAGACCTGACTGGACAGGAGGACTGACTCCAAGAAGAATCCCTGGGACTTCGCACAGCTGAGAGTCAAGGATTTGTTCCAAGAAAAGGCCCAGAGAACAGAAATGCACGGAGGGCAGTTTCTACTCTTTTGTGCAAGGAGCAAAATGAACTCGTTTTTGCCACCACTCCTTGTGCATGGTAAAAATAAGAGAAAAGAGAAGACAGGGGCTGGATAAACTGCAAACCAAACCCTTGGGTAGCCAAGAGTTGAGAAAGGCTATTTTCTGCAACAGAGAAAAAGAATGGGGGGAAATATGCCCGCTTTAGCTAAGTGGATGGGGAATTCAGCATGGCATTTTTAAGCTGTTAAAAGTTTTTCTAGCAAAGAAAACACTAGGCTTTCTCTTAGTAATTTTGTGTTGGAAGACAAAGACTTTATCTTCTAAGACAGTGCCCCGCCTGTTTGCTCAGCCTGATTTGTGACAGCTGCCGCCCAGAAACATGTCATGGTCTGGTTTTGATTTGGGAAGGGCAGGCTGGAGGAGATGCCTGGGAGAACACACACACACACACACACACACACACACACACACACACACACACACACACACACCCTACCTGGGTACTTGAGGTGTTGCTGGTAAAACAATTGAGGAGAGCTGGTGAAAATTATTCTAGGTTAAATAAACAACACGCCAACCAACTTCAAATTCTTGCGCAACTTTGGTTTTCATGGTATTGATTTAGAAGTGAAACATGCCCTACTTGAAGAATAGAGTGTCATTCATTGTCCACTTTTTATGCTACATTCAGGGACAATACCAAAACCACTCGGCAAGTATTACCCGCTTTCATATTTAATCCATACTACGTAATTAAGGAATATACGGTCCATATGTTTCAGAGGGTGTGCTCTTAGCTCATCAAGGTGCTATTTTCTGTACCAAGAGTTAGTTATTTGATGGCAGGAACATCTTCAGAGCTTTTCATAAGAAGCATAATTGAATTTTTCTTTTGTCTAAACAGGAGTCTGAACTCAGGGCTAGAGGGATGCAAAAGGGCATTGGAGCAGGGACGAAGGTTCTGACCATAGACGAGACGGTAAGTATAGGTGATCTCTCAGGTAATAAGGTGAGGAGCCTGGCTCTCTCTAGCTCAATAGTCCTCAAACGTAGTGGGCCTAAGGGTTCTCGGAGTGGGGAGGTGGGGGGGGGCACTTGTTAGAAATGCTGATTCCCAGGCACGAGCCCTGAGAAAGTTTGTGAGTCTGGGATGGGGCCCAAGAACCTGCATTGTTGACAAGCATCCTAGATGAATATAATGTAGGTGGTTCCTGGATTACTCTAATTGACGGAGTGGATGGTTGACTGTTTACATGGAGAAATACACTCCTAAAAGCTGGCTACAGGTGGCTTGTATTAGGAAGTGGGGTTTTAATCACATTAATTTTGCAGTGCTCCGGGAGACTCTTCATGTATGGGTTGAAGAGGAGTGGTTACTGGTCGGCACAGAATCATTGACAGGCCTCGCCTGCCACCAGGACACTTTGTAGAGGAGATGCTAAAGGGGCTTTTCCAAGTGAGTAAGTTATTGAGAAGGTCAAGGACCTGAGAGCCACGGAGTCAAAATATTTAGAAGGTTTGATTATGTTTATAAGGAAAGGGGGTTAAAAAGTTTTTGTTGATGGAAGTAAAAGGAAATCAAGATTTAAACACAAATCAGTTTGGAAATTGCCTCAATGTCTAATTCAAGAGATGTGGTAACATCCATTCAACTGAATATTAATGCAGGCATTAAAAACGATGCTTTCAGAAGCTATGAAAATAAGCTGATGCTAGAAAGCAACTGAAGAAATTCAGGGCTCACAATATTCAGTATGTTCACAACACAGAAAAAATAACTCACCAGTATACAGGAAAAAAAAAATTGAAAATTCACCAAAATATTAACACTAGTCAAGTGGTGAGAGTTTGGATATTGTTTCCTTACTTCTTTTTTCTTAATTTTTCTCTTCTACATTTTCCTAACTTTCCATACAAAAAAAAAAAAAAATCATAAAAATCTGAGTTTCAAAGTCATTTTCTAGTGGTCAAGAGCTACCTCATTTCCTTTTGTGAGATTCCCAAATTGAAAGGTTCTAAGAGAAATGTATACACATTCTTTAAAACTCCACTCTATGAAATGTTCCACCAGTCTGAAGAGCCTCCACCCTGGACCCATTATTCCAGGGTTGCCTTTTCAGTAATAAAATGAATAAAATCAGCAATCTTTTCTCTCCTGTCAGCAGCCACGGTTACTTACTCTGGGCACAGATGACTGCTCACGCCCAAGGAGGTTATAAATAAGCCTCCTGAATGGTTATTAAAAACCAGCACACTGGAAAAATTTCTCTGAACCCAGAAAATGTCAGTGAGACCATGACATGTAGCAGGAGTGCACTGCATCAGCCTCTGGTTTGGGCTCTGTCCATCTGTCCACTGTGCTCCGTCTCTCCCACCTGGCTCTGAGATAGCCTCTGCTTCCCCACATATCAGGAAATGAACTCAGAAATAGAAATAAGAGACGAACAGATTCTCCCTTGACTTTTACTCTGCTGGTTTTCATCTGGCCCTTGGTATGTGAGCCTAGTTCAGTGCCACGAAATGCCCCCAGGAGGGCACGGCTTCCTTGAAGAGCACAGAGGGAGTCGCCCCATGGGACCAGTCAGAAGGTATTCCTGAATCAAATCCTAAACATAGCGAGAGGGTTCAGCTCCATCCAACCTGCCCCTCCAAAATACCTCCTTGCTGGCCCGAAAGCCCCACATTAAAATCACCACAGCAACATGCCTCAAAGACCAGAGCTTTGACTCCAGAAAACCATGGCTGACATACATAATGGACATATGAAGCCAAGTTCAAATGGTGGGCCTTCTGGAGGAAGGAACCAGAGCAGGGGAGTCAGCCAAGATGGGGGATCCCCAGGGTTCAGTAGGAGACCCCTGTGATTTTCACCTCCTTGCAACACAATCCTTCTTCCTTTGAAGACACGACCTTGACTTCCCTGTGAGAAGCCCCCCATGTCTATTTTCAATCCCTGAGTTATTTTGGCCTTGACCCCACTGCCTGGTTCCCAGGATGGGTATGTCACCAAGGCCTGGCCAATCAAAGCAATCATCCACCCTGGCCACAGGAGTTAATTTAACAATGATCAGGTGACCCAACTCAGGTACTTGCAACTTAATTCTGGGACTTGGGGGACACTATTAAGAACGAGCAGTTCCTAGTCCCCTTCACCTGATGCCAAGGAATGTTGTTGGCCTAAAGCTGAGATAGCCATTTGTGCAGCCCCTGAGAAGAGCCTGCCTAGAATGAAGCCATTATGGAGGAAACAAGAACCGAGAGAAGGAAAGAAGCTGAGTGCTGCTGCCATCAGTCCTGATGACACCTGCATCCAGCTGTGCTTGGAACCAAAAATCTGTGAACTTTGGAGTTATTTGATTTAAGAAATATTCTGTTTGTTTACAGCAGTTGAAGTTGGAATTCTGACACTTGCAAACAAGACTTCTGTAATTCCAATGAACGAAGACAATCCCGAGGCATTTCTCAAGTAGACCCCAGGCCAGCCCAGGGCCAACACACAGGACTCAAGGTAGATTCGAGGTTCTCAAATCTGTGAAACCAGGCTGGGCCACACATCTTCCCCAGGGGAGGGAATGAACAAAAAGATCTGGACTGTGCAATGTATGAGAACGTCTGAGGTGTGGCCACTCAAGAAAGTACTGGGCGCCAGCTGGTTAGGAGGTCTTACCCAACAATTTAAATAAAGAAACTGGGTTAGAAGATGGATACCCAAGTTATGCAGAAGAATAAGAGAAATGTTCCTGCCCCAAATTAAATATAGAAATGTTTTGCATTACAGGGATTAAAAAGCATTTCAGACATTCCTGGTAAAGGGAGCTGTTCCAGTTGTTTCAGATCCCTACACTGCTGTTTTCACATTCTTTTCCAGTTTCCAGCAACGCTGACAAATTCCCCCATTCCCCCTCAGTAATCAGTAAGTCTCAGCGTTGCACAACTACGTTTCCCTTGTCAAGGTGTGTAGGTGATGGGTGTTAACGGTGTGAACATGCCACAACAATGTAACACTGATCAAAGCCGGCAGGAGGCCCTTTCCGACTTCTGTTCCTGCTGAGTCTGCATATCCAGGTCACTGATACACACATACTTTCAGCTGATGCTGGCCTGGGTCAAAAAATCACCGAGTAGGCAAACTTGTATCCATTTCTGTTTTCAAATCGATCCTCTTGGGTCTCCCAGGGACCTTCTCCCGGGGGCCCTATAAACCTCTGCCAATTTCCTGTCCTAAGGCACCATCATCCCCTTATTTCAGTCTTTGCTCTGTTTACACTTTGGGTACTGCATCTTCACCTCTTTCCTGCGCTGCACAGTCTTGGATTGCCTCCTAATGGGTCTCCCGGCATCAGTACTTGCCCTCTTCCCACCAATTCCTCGCACAGCTGCTGGAACCATCTTTTCAAAATGCAAATTAATCTTGTTACGTCCCCTCCATGCTTGGCCTGCAACTTCAAGGGCTTTCCATTGTCCTTAGTGGAAAGGCCCAAACACTTCAAATATCCTAAATGCCTCTGTACTATCTAACCCTTGCCTGCCTTGCTTGCTCTCTGTGCTCTGCCCAGCCAGCGAGCCTTCTTTCAGTTCTTCGTGCTTGCCATACATTCTTACCACAGGACCTTTGCACATGCTGCTCTTGCTGTCTGGAATACGCCTTCTGTTCTCCAGTAAGCATCAGTTTTTCAAGGTGCTATCTCTGATCTCCCTGACTCGGCCATATCCCTCTTTGTCTACCCTCCTAGCCCCACATTTACCACAGATTCAATGTTATATTGTGCGATTAGATTGTTACTATCTATTAAACGTCATTAGACTGTGAGGTGCAGGAGGGCAAGGCCCATGTCCACTCTGGCTCAGCACTGCACCTCCAGCACCTTGCGCAGGCTGAGGCACCTGCTAACAGTAATAACAGCTAATATGAATTGAGTGCTTAGAGGGTATTAAGCGCTGTCCTAAATTCCTTATAGGAATTAACTCATTTAATTCCCACAACAACCCTACAAGGCACTGTTGTCATTCCATTTCAAAGATGAGGACACTGAGGCACAGAATAGATAAGCCAGTTGTCCAAGGTCACATAGGTATTAAACTACAAGGTCTAGCAGGCTGCTCTGCAGCTGCACTCTCATTTCTCTGCTGCAACTCACAGGGTAAGCACTCAAGTCACAACTGCCGGCTCCGGCTGAATGAATGGACAGAAACCATCTTTCCCTTCCCTCACTCCCATCCACACCTGCATTCCCTTCTCACAGGTGCCAGCTCTCTCTGACCCAACCACTCCTTACAGAATCTGGCTGCTCCTCGAGGAGGACCCGTATTCCCAGCCTCCTCACTCCACAAGGGGCCGTTCTGCAGGGGCCAGGGGATGATCTCCAGCTGTCCTGTGGTGCGGCCTGTGCTGCAGCAACAGGTCCCAATTCCAACTCTGCACCCGGCCCCAGTGTGTGACCTGAGCCCTGACCCTAATTTGCACTACAGCCTAATCTTCTCTCCATCGGTGCCTCCTGCCGGGGAGCCAACTCTGGGACAGCTGCACTTGGCTCCTGTGTCTGTCCTGCCTCTGACCTGGCACATGGTCTTGGACTGCCAGCTTTGCCTCCTGCCGTTCAGCGCTCATTTGACATGCATGCTCTCAAGCTTCCCTCTAGCCCTGCCAGAGCGATACAGACATAACCACCAACTGGCTGCACAGGAAGAGGACTCTTTGTCCCTTCAGACAGTCATGATGCAAATCTCCTGACGGTGATCAGTACCCTTCCTGTGAGGATGCAGACCAGGGAGGTTAAGAGCAGGGGATCTGCAGACTACCACACCCAGCTCAGGGCCTGGCTGTCAGTGGTGACCGTGGGGAGGTCCCAACGTCTATGAACTTTAGTGTACCAATCTGTACAATGGATATAATAGTCAGACTTATCTCACAGGGTGGTTGTGTTTAAAGCAAGGTACTATGTGAAGTCATTAGCATGTCAGGTCACAGTCAGTGGTCTAATATGCTTACTATCAGTTATTATCATCATCCACATCTGCTACGGTACAGTGGTTAAGGGCACTGGCTCTGGAGCAGCAAGGATGCCCACATTTGAATCCTGCTCCTCCACCTCCAAGCTGTGTGACCTCTCTGTGTTCCACTTATGTCACTTGTAAAATGGGAATAACAACTCTATCTACCTCATAGGGATGTGGTGACTTAGTTCATGTAAAGTGCTCAGAATTATACCTAGTACATGATACACACCCAGTAATATTAGGTGGTGTTGTTATTACTATTTCAAATACTATGATCACCCAGTCGGCAAGCTGCTTTAGAGTTGTGTTTAGGGAATGGCGGGGTAAAGAGCTCCTGCCAGGCTCTCCACAATAGTGGTGTAAGTGCTGCCTGCCCGCCTGACTCACTCCCTGTGAGCATAAGGGATGGACTGTGTTTTCCAAGAAGAAACGGGACACTCCCAGTTCTAAACAAATCGGGAAGTGCCACAGCCCAGAGCTGAAGCTGGCAAGCCAGTGGGACGATCTGTTTTTCCAGATCTGTTCTAAGGAAAAATGCTGCCCACAAAAAGATCCTGCTTCATGCCAGATTAAACACTACAGACTTATTCAATAAGATAATTTACTGACTGTGGAAGAAAAAAATCTATTATCCTGCAATCTAGCTTTCACCCAAGGATCAAGGTGTTCTGTCTAAGCCTTTTGTGACACGTATTTGTTACTCATAGATCCGGATTCTAGGGTTGAAAGATACACAGACAGTTCAGAATGATGCCTTCTCAAAAGACTATTGAATTTTGTAGCAAAATTCAAATGCAACGGTGAGGGTCTGGCAGCACTAAGACCAACTTCCCAAGTCTAGTCAATACCACGTCCTTAGTATATGCTGTGTGCCGCATAAGGATGAGAAAGGCTATTTATTTAGGGTCTGTTCTAGTGACAAACGATGATACAATGCTTTGACTATTTGCTACAATCTTTCTTCCACACATTGTGTCTAACAGATCCATGCATGGAAACATAGAACCATAAAATGGATTTCTTTAGCTTCCTGTTTCTCATCCTGTTCTCATGCTGGTTAGGAAAAAGAGGAGCCTGGGGGGAACATTTTCAAACCTAAAAATAAATGCAAACCTGCGCAACTGGTGGATGCTGGGGAATGTCAGTAGCTTAAATATTCCTAGGGGTACCAGTATGTTTGAGATAAGAGAGAAATAATAATAATAATAAATATCAGGTAATCATATAATGATCCTCTATAAGAGGATCATACGTCCACCAAATATATTAATGAGTTTAAATACATTATCATTTAATTCTCTACAAAAACCCTACACAGGATATTAGTCACTAAATCCCATGGATGAAGAAATGGAGCTTTACAGAAGTTAAGTGACTTGTTCCTACATGATAAAGGCTGCATTTGAACCCAGAAAGTGACTCCAGAACTAGTACTCCAAACCATTAATTTTTCAATTGAGAATCTGAAAAACTAGTGCTCCTGTGAGACCATCCAAAGAGATGAATGATGGGGTTAAAACTGTGCTCATCCTGGTAGCTCACTGACATCATCTGCGCTGTCCAACAGAGCAGCTACCAGCTACATGTGGCTGTTGAAACATAAACTGATTTAAAAGAAATGAAATTTAAAATTCAGTTCATTGTTGTTGGGCAGTGAAAATGTGGCTAGTGCAGCGAATGACCTGAAATTTTAATTTCATTTAATTTTCACTAATTCAAATTTTAGTGTTCACACGGGGCCGAGGCTACCATATTGGGCAGTGCTGCTTTGAGGAACTTCTCTCAGCTCTAACAGACTTGGTTCAGGGCTGCTTCCCCAAAATCTCAGAAACAGAGGGCCATGAGTTGAAGCAATGTGAAATTGTTTTGCCCAAGGAGCCACAGAAAATCATGAGAAAAAACTCCCCGCCTCTTCCTTAGGATCAGAGACTATATATTCTTCAAATGTACGTACCTCTGTGGTCTTTCCAACATTCCCAAACCCCCAGATCTCAATTCCTCATAAGTCACAGTGGGAGGACATTAAATCAGAACAGACAAAACCAGGAACGACTGTTCTCAGACAATGTTTGTATCAGCGTCAGCAGGGAGCTGCTTAAAATGCAGGTCCCTGAGCCCCACCTTTAAAGGGGCTGAAGCAGGGGGGTCGGGGGGGGGGGTAAGGCCTGGAGTCCACGTTTTAATGAAGCAGCCAATGATTCTAGTGCAGGTGGTCTAACTTCAAGAAACTGCTTCAGAGCCTGAATTACGTATTTATCTCCTGGCCTTTTAAACAATTATAGCACATAAATCTTGTGAGAATAGCACAACCTGGGCTGGAAGCCAGGCAGTCATCACTCTGCGCTCATTGCTCACTTCTGTGACATTAGGCAAGGTGCTCAGTCACCGAGGCCTCATTCTTTTTTCGTTTCTTGTTTTTTTTTTCCATCTGAAACGTGGGGGTAAGGATATCTGCCATTTGTCCTCTAGGACAAATGAGAACACAGATGTGAAAGCATTTGAGGGGGGTAAAAGTTAAAAACATACTGTACAGATCTCCTGCAACTCAGAGACACATTTTGCTTGTTAGCAGAGAGTTTTAATAGATTTCACATTTTAAAAAACTCCACATTTTTAACTTGTCTGAAACAAGTGCAAGATTTGACAGCATGGGACTCCTATCAGACTGGCAGCCGGGTGTGATGAAGAGCTTTGCTCTGGGGTCATATGCACAGGTTCAAATTCCTGCTCCTCCTTCTAAAAGCTCGGTCAATCCTTCAGCCCCCTGAGCTTGAGTTTCTTCAACTGTGAAATGAGAATTTTAACAGTGTATCTCTTTCATAGGGTTGTGATGAGTTAATTATGTGAGTTAATATTTATAAAGTGCTTAGAACAATGTTTGGCACATGGTAAGAGCTACATAACTGTTAGTTGAATAAATAAATATCCCGGCACGTGGCAACAAGCAGCTGGAGCTCAGCAGCGGTTGTCCCCTGCAGATGGGACTGACATGTGCCAGTGTATCAGTCTCCACCCAGACACATCTGACTATGCGGTCCCTGTTGTATGGGATAGATGTGTATCTACCTACTCGGGGGTCTTGTCCATAAGGGGCAGATACACTTAGTGCATCTTAGGAAGGACTTCTGAAGCTATCGGTGGTGCAAGGCCAGTTTTTCATTCCCAATCCACTGTGGACGCATATGTGGCCTTCCTGAACATGACTATACACAGCGCATGTGACACACAACTCACCCATGGGTTCTCCAACATCCTCCCTGGTCTGCACCTGAGCCAATCCATAAGGCCACTGAGATGCCCTTGGATGCTGCAGCAAAGCCAAATTGCGCTAAGGGTTCCTAAACATTGTCATTTCAGTACTTGTCTCGCTGAGGACTGTGACCAGCCCTGATCGTCAGACGACACTTTGCGCAGTGCCTTCTTAGACATCATCTACACTAGTCTTCACATGCAGACAAACCAGCAGGACAATCTGATCGCAGAGGGCAGGTAACGGATTCATTCTCTCTCTCTCTCTCTCTCTCTCTCTCCCCTCCCCACGTCAGCCCCTTCTAGCCTACTTGCCTTCTTCTCTATCCACATTTCTTTGGTCTCTATCTGCACATTAAAACCAGCTCTGTAATGAGATTCGGGGGTTTGGAGCAGCCTTGGAGCTGCTGTGGATGCTCTGGTGCCCCAGGCAGCTCCGGGTTTGTGAATACTGTCTGCAGCTCACAGCTGTCCCTTCCCCTGGATGCTGCTTGGCCAGCAGACACGGCCTTACCCCGTGCCCACATCCACAACCTCGTCCCCGAGTGGCTCTCGTGGCTCAAAGCCAATGCCTGACTGACATGGTGGTGCAAACGTCAGCGTTCTGTCACAAGAGGGAACCGACCGTATGGTGGAGCATCCTCCAGAGCGCCTGTGGGGTCAGGCTGATGCTAGACGCGGGTTCAGACCTCATTCTTCACTTGGCTCCTCCCCCACCCTGCCCAGTTTCTCTCACTCCCCTTCCCTGGAAGCTGGGCGCAACACATCACAGGCAACTTAATCTCTGCCTCAGGCTCTGCTTATAGGGAATCCGATCAAAGACAGAGGCCATCTGTCACTTGGGCTCACCTTCCCTAATGCCCTGTCGGAGGAGGGCACATGGCAAGAACAACACTAAAACGCTGAAGATCATCCACTGCTCTCTGTCTGCCGGGCGGACAGAACCTACCTGTTGCATTAGACAGGGCCAGCGATTCCATGGAGCCCCGAGGGGTCTGCTCCGTGGGTGTCATGTCCTCAGTGTACTTCAGGGAGCTGATTGGATGACGGGTTCGACACTGCTGAGTGGACATGCCCCCTTCTTCCTCCTCCTCTTCCTCATACTTGGGGACTTGGATGCTGCCTCGGGTTTCACTAAAGCTCTGACTGGACATGTCGCTGTAGCTCTCCTGGGATCTCAGCCTTCCCGGGTAGTAGTCCTCTCGACATTCCTTGATGAAGCTGCCGCCGTGTCCTTTCATGGCCAGTGACGAGCTCCTTTTGGGGTTGCTGAAGTGCTTGGCCCACATGTCAGGCTGGGCCCCAGCCCCTTGCCCTCCTGGACTGTAGGAAGTTCTGATGTTGCACTGGCTGAGGAGCTGCAAAGGACTCTGGGACTGATTCTGCTCCATCTTGTTCCCGTAATGGTAGGGCTCGTCCCGGCTCCTCCAAATGGGGTCCCGGTTGAGGCTGGGTGTCTGGCTGGACAGGCTGAGCAGGTCCATCTGCATTGACAGGGGGTCCACGTCGGCTGACAGTCGGTTGGAACTCACCTGCAACTGGCTGTGCTGGGTCAGCATGGGCTCCTCTGTCTTGCCCTTGTTTTTGCCAATTTTGGCGCTACGCCGGGATTCCTTGGCCCTGGCATTCTGGAAGGCTGAATCAGACGAGTCTGAGCCATTGGGGTCCTCCCCAGCACTGCAGGCCCGTGAGCAGAATATCTGGCCCTGTTTGGGGAGGAATGGCCGTCCAAGGAGCGATTTCTTGCAGTGAGCACAGCAGAAACAGGTCTCAGTGGCGTGCCAGTGTTGGCCGTCATAGGTCATTTGGCCTTGGTCGATCCCTGAGGACAGAGAAGAGACACGGGAGAGGCTGACAAGCTGCTCAGAGTATCACATGACAGTGTGAAACATACAGCACCCTGGTGTGGCTCAGGGCTCCAGATGCAGCAGCGAATAAAATGTCATTAAATCAAAATGTCATTAAATCAATGATCAGGCCCCCACATAAATGGTATTCATGATCTACTAGGAGAGCCCCTTGTTCTACTAGTCAGCTCCGTAACTCATTTGCTTTGGATACAGAGAAACTAGGTCAAAATGGCCTGTCCATAAATCTTTCTGCCTGGGACACATTCCTCCAGACACTGCGATAATGATACTAACATATAATAAAGCAGGCATTCTTTCAATGCTTTGCATATACATAAACTCATTTAACCCCTCCACTGTATGACTATATGAGGTAGGTTTCTATTATTGCCATTTTTCAGATGAGAAAACAGGCACAAAAGGTGAAGTACCTTGTGTCACGTAAAACAGCCCAGAATCATAGGTGAGATCTGTGCCCAGGAAGTCTCGCCCCTCACCCTGACACTGGCACTGTCTTGTTCCCTCTCCTTAGGGGTCTGCTCCAATGCCAACTCCTTGGAGAGGCTTCCTGTCCTCCCTACTTCCACATGCTCCACCCATGCCTGCTGTATTTTTCTTCACAGCATTAATACCGCTTGACATTTTAGCACCCCATCCGCTTATTAGTTCTCTCTTCCACTGAAAGTGAAGCTCGGTGAGGACAGGGCCGCTGAGTTGCTTTGGTATCTCTAGGAACACGGCCTGGTACATCATAGGGGCTTTTCACATGTTGAATGGATTGATAAATTGAATCCCATCACCAGTGTATGCCATTCCAAAGGGTAATCACTGTAGCAGCTCAGTGGCAAAGAGAAAAATTAGATTTCAGCTCTTGGGAAGGAAAACGTTGGAAGTGGTCTGTCAACTCTATCTCCCCTCCATAAACATCCATACCTTTTGCTTAACTTCATCAGGGAAGGAAGAAACATTTCCTGCCCATGCCAGGGCTGTGCCTGGTTTACATAATCTTGTTATACCGTGTACAGGAGCCTCCCACAGCCCCCGCTGTTCTTGTTTCTCAGCATCTCTTCTGCTCTATTCTAGTTATAGGACTTAATCTCCCCATGAGGTATCAGCTCCTTGCTACCCTTGGGCCATGAGCTTTGGGGGGGGGGTACTAAAGCCACTCCTGGACCCAGCACTTGCCACTAAAAATTGGTAACTCCCAGACTAGTGACTGGTTCAGGGGTGGGCACGTGACCTGCACCAGGCCAACGGGAGAGTCACCTGGGATTGTTGCTAACACAGTGACACAGGGAGGTGTTTTTTTGACAGCAGTTGCTAACCTGGCAGAATGGAAGCCACTGCTGGGACCCCATCCTGTGGGGAGAGCCTGCTGAGATGCAGTCCCAGAAATTACTCTGGGAGGGAAGAGAACCTTTGGAAGACTCCTGATGCCTGATGATAAAAATCTTTCTAGAAAGGTTCTAATCTGAACCTTCCCCTTTAGCGCCTGAGAACCCTGAGCCTGGACTTTCCGGGAATAACTTCTAGAGAGGCGGCGAACAAAAAATTGAGAGAAAGAGAGAAGGGCAAGAACAAAAGGCAAAGTGCACACAGCCTCTCCTGACCCTTCCTGTCTTTTCCCGAACTTACTTATATGTCCCTGGAGACCAGGGAGAGAGGCATAAGGCAAATTCTTCTCTATTAGCTCCTCCCCAAAGGGGTCTTTGTTTATTTAGCAGTCTGGTCCTGGGGACTCTTAGGGGGTTTTTAGAGGGACAGGAGCAATCACAAGGGCCATCCCCCAGGCAAGAGCGACCCTGAATCCACAGCCTTTCGACACAGCATTTCCAGGCGTGGCTGGGGCGGGGCTAGAGCAGATGACCCAGTGCTGTGGCTCCAACCACACGCCCTCCCATGATCCTGGGAGAACGCAGGGGCAGGCGGCACAGGGAGGAGGGCCTCTCCAGTGGTTAAGACTTCAGGACTCAGAAAAACGCAGGTTCAAATCCCAGCCGCATGCTGTCCCAGCTGGTGGTAAAGATGATGCAGCCCATCAGCTTGGGTTTGAATCCTGATTCTGCCGCTGTCTGGCTGTATGAGCCTAGGCGAGGGGCTGCACCTCTCTGTTCCTTGGTCTCTTGCACAATAAAACAGGGATAACAATAGTACTTCATAGAGTTGTTGTGAGGATTAACTGCATTTATATGCAGAGAGTGCCTGCTAACTGTTCTGACTGCTCTTGTATTTTTAGCAGGTGTTAGCCTGTGCCCCTCTTGTCTCAGAGCCACTGCCTGGATGCAGGCCAAGAGAGAACTGAGTCTGGCTTGGTCTTCCCTCCTCTCTCCCCATCTCTCCTCTCTTCCAGGGAGCCTGTGCTGGGGACCCGGCTGCCCTGGTGTTTGCTGTGAGCTCCGACTCAGCACAGCATCCAAGCAGCTGTAGCTTTCCCAATCCCTGTCAGACGTACACAGGAAGTCCAGTTCCTGTGGCCTGTCCTCTACCAGCCGCTTCTCTGTGCTTCTGCAAGGAAACACGCTCCAATATGGCAGCAGGGGCCTAGTTTGGGGGATGGGAGTGGGGGCCTCGCAGAAGCCTGGGCCACCGTGGGGAGAGGGGAGGGGAAGCGTGTTACAAAGCAGCCCAGCAGGCGGTGGAACGTGGTCCCTGATAAACATCAGCGATGTCAGATGGCGCTCTGAACTGCTCCTGAACTCGAAACATCTGGAAAAGGGCTCTGCGGGTCCACATCTAAGCGTCGCTTTGTATTCCCTCTCTAAGCCCTTTAAGCGCTTCTCTGAGGGTGGATGTGTCTACTGATGCTAGAGCCTTGGTCTGTTTATAGGACTGTTTGCTGTGCGCAGGCAAAAAGTACCGTTGCCCTAGCAACGGCTGCCTGATGCAGGGTCGGCTCTGAGCAGCTATATAAATATGGGATATTTGTATAATATAGTCAGAGTAAAGCACCCAGAGACTGTGGTATGCGTGATACACAGAACATATCCTTCCTTTCACTGTCGCAGGAAAATTACGTTTTACAGAAAAGTGGATTTAGGAAAAAAAAATCGCGGACAGCATTTTAACTGCAGCAGGGATAGTACTGCAGGCCACAGAGCTCTCGTTTTCTGGTAAAACAGTGATGCCTTTTTATGGATTTAGGAGGGCAGGAGAGGGAATGCCAGTCAACACCTCAAACAGCTGGAAGAAGCAAGAAATAGAAGAAAACAGAGGGGCCTTCTGAGGGGTACACACGGTGGTGACAGACAGGTTTTCTCTCTTCCATGTCGCTGAGTGAAAATTCTAAGTGGCACTTTCTGGAGAGGCTTTGAAGCTTCAGTGGAAAGGGACAGAAGACACAGAAATACTAATGAGAAGGAGGTATTGTTGCTGTGAGCTTTTTGTACACTCAGTCCCTCTCCTCCAGGCAAGCCCCACTTGCAGCCCCAGAATCCAGTGAGCAACGCTGGACAGGTAAGTTGCATCATCTCCCTGACTGCATCCCACCCCCTGCCCTTCCTCAAATGCCGAACCACCTGTCCACATCAAGCTCCCCATTTCCTAACTCTTACCAGAAAAGGAAGTTTATCTGTTTGATTGTTTTGACCTTGTGAGAAATGAAAGCTGTTGGATTCTTGGTCAAGGTATCAGGTTGGGAGAGAGTGAGGTTTTTAGGGGTTAGGAAAGGGAATTTGTGCATCTTTCTAGACCCCAGAAAGGAATGCTGGATGAGGGTCGGCAAAGCAATACTCAGCCCTAGGCCGGGCAGGGGCCATAGCTTGGGACGGCCTCACGGAAATAGGCTTGGGTCTGTGGGACGAACTGTGCAACAACAAAGGATCACTGAGCACACAGTAGGTGCCTTGTCCACAAAGCTGTGATTTTTATCAAACACACAAAACCCTTCAAATTGCTAGCTAATTTTTCATTTGACTAATCACTTCTGAGGAACCAGGGAGGCAAAGCCACTGCTTTTTGTTCTCGATAAATATCTTTTAAGTGAGGCAATTGGGCTCCCAGGCTATCTCCGCATCGCCCCACTGCAGGTAAGAAGTTGGCAGATGCTGAGCAGATTTGCAATTGCACAAGTCCAGGAAGATCAGGCTGCTGGTCTCACAGACATTCATCCACTGCCAACTCTTTTTTTTTTTTTTTTTTAAGGGTGGCTCATTCTCAAGGTGCCAGAAAAGGCAAGTTGAATGAAAAAGCCACAGATGCAGCATGATCTGGAATAGCACTGAAGGGCTGAACAAATTGGTTAGTATTTGCAAAGGGAAAATGATTTTCACCATCTCAGATCTGCCACTTATTTGGGGGTTTTATAGCTTATATAGGCTATTTGAGATTCCTTGCTTTACATTTGGCTAGGTCAGCGTTTGGTGACTTTCTTTTTGTTTGTTTAAGCTGGTTTGCCAGAAGCCATTTGGTTGTCTTGACTATTCCTTCCTACCAAGAGAAATGCTTTCATTCCTCCCTCCGGTGACCCTTGAATTTTTCCAAGGGGCAGTGGAAAACATCTGTTTATATTTTCCCTCATATTTTCCTTCTGAGACCTGTCCCCCTCCTCTTGGTGGTGGGCTGTACATCATACAGCCTCACCCAGGGGTGGGCCTATGACTCAGGCAGACCAATAGGAATCCCCTCTTCTCTTGTTTTCAGGGCAGAACCTATGGCCAAAGCAGAGCCTGTGGGATTCCTATTTGGAGGACCTGACTTGGACGCTGGAAGAGACACAGCCCCACACCGGAAGGAATACAAATGCTAATACTCTGTGTAAGTGCGAGGGTTGCGTCATCTTGGCCATCATGTGAAGGGAGCTGGCTTCCAAATGGTGCCAACGGAAGGCAAGCTGAGCTGAGGTACAGAGGGAAAAACACTTTGTGTGAACCCTTGATCCACCCCTGCCGAAGCTAGCATACTCCTAGCCACCCTAGCAGTGTGAGCCAAGATTTTCCCTTTTCCACTTAAGCCAGTATGAGTTGGGTTTCTATCACTTGCAATCAAAGGGATTCTAACACAATGGAGAGATCCAGTCACAGTTGGACCGAGCTCAGCACCAAGCGTTGCCTTACCTATGTGTTGGGCACAGGTGTCACAATATTCTGCGTACAAGGACTCGAAGCAGTGGCAACAGTAGGGCCTTCCCTCCTTCATGATGTAGCGCTGGCCGCCCAGCACTGTCTCACACTCAAAGCAGCAAAAGTGTTTCATGTGCCAGTGCCGCCCCTCCGCTTCAGTGCATTCGTCCGCGAAGATGATCTGGAGATGGGGAAGCCAAATGATCAGTGGGTAAGACCCAGCCCTGGGAATGCACTTTACAGGAGGAAAGCTCCGGGGGCCCCACACTAGAAGGGGAGAAAACAGGTCCCGCCACAATTATTTAAAAAATCTATATGTATTAAATATTTATTCTATATCTAAATCAGCTCCCACATTTTGATTTGCTTAAAGTACAATTAAACATGGTTTCTAGCCTTGTCAGTGATGAATTTACCACATTTTAATAAGACAAAAAATGTTCTACCCTGAAGAATATGAAGCGGGATCAAAAGCTGACAGTTCATGGGTACTTTGAACATACATATCTGTTTCATTTGGCCTATACACAATATTTATAAAAATAGGAAATGTCATATCAACACCTGGAATCCTGGTTTGTCTTTTGAATATATAACATGTGGCAGTACAGTAGTACCTCTGTTTTCAAACATAATCCGTTGCGGAAGACCGTCTGAGTTCTGAAACATTTGAAAACCGAGGTTTCCCCATAGAAAGTAATGCAAAATGGATTAATCCGTTCCAGACCTTTTAAATCAACACCTAAAACTGCAAATTTAGCATGAATTTTACTATCTAATGATACCATAGATCCCTAAAATTTGCGACGTTCGTAAACTGAAATGTTCGTCAAGGGAGACGTTCGAAAACCGAGGTACCACTGTAATCAATACACATTCCTGCACGGTGACAGTGGGCGAGAGCGGAGCACAGGCTGAGGTTTTCAGATTCGTGGTGAGTCCTCAGTTTCATCATCCTCTCCACTATTCACTGTTGCCTAGAGTCACCTTCATTTACAATATCTGCTAGTCCTCAGAAGCATTTGTGTTTTGACTTCTAATATAGAGTTTTTAAAATTTCAAAGCACAGATTTAAAAGCTTACTACAAACTACAGTAATCAAGGCAGCGCAATACTGGTATAAGGATAGACACTCATGGATCAACAAAATTGAAAGTCCAGGAATAAACCCAAACATTTAGGGCCAACTGTTTATCAACAAGGATGCCAAAGATATTCAGTAGGGGAAAGAATAGTCTCTTCAACCAACGGGGCTGTGACAACTGGATAACCAATTGTGAAAGAATGAAGCTGAACCCCTGTCTCACACCATACACTAAAATGAACTCAAAGGGGAGCAAAGACCTAAAGAGACCAAAAACTATAGAACGCTTAGAAGAAAACACAGGTGTAATTTTCATGACCTTGGATGAGGCAATGATTTCTTAGATATAACACTAAAACAGTAAGCAACAAAAGAAAAATAAATAAATTGGACTTTATCCAAGTTCAAAACTTTTGTGCTTCAAAGGACATCAAGAAAATGAAAATACAACCACAGAATGGGAGAAAATTCCTGCAAATCATGTACCTGATAAGGAACTACTACCTAGAATATATAAAAAACACTTACAATTCCAAAATGAAAAGAAAAAATGTCCAATTGAAACAATGGGCCAAGGGGCGGCTGGATGGCTCAGTTGGTTAGAGCAAGAGCTCTGAACAACAGGGTTATCGGTTCGATTCCCACATGGGCCAGTGAGCTGCGCCCTGCACAACTAGATTGAAGACAACGAGCTGCTGCTGAACTTCCGGAGGGGCAGCCGGATGGCTCAGTTGGTTAGAGCACGAGAAGGTTGCCGATTCAATTGCCACGTGGGATGGTGGGCTGTGCCCCCTGCAACTAAAGATTGAAAATGGCAACTGGACTTGGAGCTGAGCTGCGCCCTCCACAACTAGATTGCAGAACGACTTGGAGCTGATGGGCCATGGAGAAACACACTGTTCCCCAATATTCCCCAATAAAATAAATTATTTAAAAAAAAAACGGGCCAAGGATTTAAGTAGACATTTCTCCAAAAAACATGATATACAAATAGCCAACAAACACATGAAAAGCTGCTCAACATGATTAGCCATTAGGGATATGCAAATCAAAGCCACAATGTGATACCACCCACTAAGTGACTGCAATGTAAAAGACAGACAATAGGTGTCCAGGAGAATGTGGAGAAACTGGAATCCTCATTCTCTGATAGTGGGAATGTAAAATGGTACAGCTGCTCTGGAAGAAAGTTTGGATTGCCCCAAAAAGTTAAACATAGGATTTCCGTATGGTCCAGTAATTCCACTCCTAGGTATACACTCAAGAGGACTGACGATACATGTCCACACAAAAACTTGTATATGAATGTTCACAGCAGCATTGTTCACAATAGTCAAAAAATGGAAACAACTTGAATGTCCATCAGTTGATAAAAAGCTAAACAAAACGTGACTTACACATGCAATTGAGTATTTTTCAGTGATGGAAAGGAACAAAGTATTAATACATGCTACAACATGGATTAACCTTGAAAACATCATGCTAACTGAAAGAAGCCAGACACAAAAGGTCACATATTGTATTATTCTATTTATATGAAATCTCCAGAATATGTAAATCCATCGAGACAGAGAATGGATTCGTGGTTGCCAGGGGTTGGGTGAAAGTGGAAAAGGGAAGTGACTGCTAATAGGTACACAGTTTTCTTTTGGGTAATGAAAATGATCTAGGATTAAATAGTAGTGACAGTGGCACAATTTTCTGAATATATTAAAAACCACCAAATCTGTACACCTTTAAAGGGTGAACCTTATGCTACGTAATTTATGTCTCAATAAACAAAAATCTCAAAGCACTTAAATCATCATATTCTATCTGCCGTTAAATACCGCAATGTCGGATTATGAGCACCACTTTCCAAATGTGGAAACTGAGGCATGAAGGTAAAGCAGTTGCCTAGAACTACAGAGTTGGACCTGAACTCAGTTTCCCAACTACCTGTCTGGAGGGACTCTCTAGAACGCCACCAATAGCATTGGAATCCAAGAATCCACATTAGTGAAGACTGATCAACTTCCTGCTAGAAGACCGATTCTCTCCCAGGCAGTTTAAAGGAAGAAATGCCCATGGAATAGTGAACTCTGCCTAAAAAAGGGGACTGCTGTTTACACAGTCCCACAATGCAGGGTGAGACAGAACCAAAAATATACTCTGTGTAGGAGGAAACCCCTGTCTGAGGCCTTTCCCTTAATGATTCCCATGGAAGTAGTCAGCTTTAGAACATTCTCCTTTCTGCTCCAAACTTAAAATTTTTTATTGAGCTATAAGCTCCAAACCTTCAAGCTAACCCCGGTTTTCCACTTTTCCAGCTCACAGATCATATCAGGGTGAGCTTCTGGTGGGAGGAAGCACGAGGCACGGGCCTGTATTCTCGTCTGCGTTCTTACCTGGGGCACGTAGCAAATTCAAGTTCCTCTTGGAGCGTGGGGCAGAGGTATCCAAACGGAATGTCCATTTGCCTCCTTAGTCCTTGTCAGAACTTTTGTAAATTGTGGGGAAATTAAATAATGCTACCAGTTTGCTTCTCTTCTCAAACCAACCTGTCACATCGAAGCTCAGAAAATGGAACTTTTGAGGATATAAATGGCACATCGTTACTGGGATTACTCTTGGGTTTCAGGCTGAAATCTAAAGCTGCACAATGCTCTTTTTTTTTTTTTTTTCCGTAAGAGTTATGAACTGACCTAGTGCCAGGGAATCTCCTCAACCATAGAAAAGAACTGCCTTTACACCTGGAAGACCAGGAGATTGTCACATTTGGTAAGATGGTGACAATGGTGACCATCTCTGACATGCTAGCAACCAGGAATAGGTGGAGCTTCTTTCTTGAAAGGGTTAATAGAAGAAGGTGGAATGGCCTATGGTTTTCTGCTGTGCGGGAAGCCACAGGACAATGTGTTGGTTACGGGGCACAGACGGGGGATGGGCAGGGCTGCAAGCCCCCTGGAGCGTGAACTGACCTCATCACAGGCTGCACAGCGTGGCTTCAGGCACTCGGCGTGATGCCTGCCACAGTATATCTTCCCATCTTGGTAAAAGTAGATCAAATCCACCAGGAGCTCGTTGCAGACAGTGCATATGAAGCAAGGTGGGTGCCAGCACACACCGTGGCCGGCACGCGATGCAAACACAGCGATGTCCCCACCATTAATCTGTCCTCCACACTGTGAGGCAAAGAGAAACGTCAGCTTGAACACTGGCTCCCGCCTCTCAGCGCCACGCATCAGTGACAAACGACGACCCCACCACCACCAGCAGGTTACTGAGCACTTGTTACCAACTAGTTCCTGTGCCGCCTGCTTTCACGCCTGTGCGCTCCCCTCACTCTCCTTTGCTAGGGCCTACATGTAAGCTGCAGATAAAGTAACTGAGAACGTAAGGGGTCACAGAGCTGGGAAAGGAAGAAACACGCTTGCAGGCAGGAGGCAAACTCACACAGAGCGAAGGTCTCATTATCTTTGAGACCCTCCACACTCCATCCAGAGCCTTAGCCAAGTTTGACACCAGAAGGAGTAGGCTGTGGGGGCTGGTAAGATGGCAAAGGAGTGGGTTCACAAACATATGCCTACCTTTAACTATTTCTCTAAAAGCCTTTCAGGCATGCTTTCAGCCTGCTTCCTCTGACATCTTTTTTCATAGTCTCGATTAAAAAGGTATCACTTCTAAGACCAGACTCTAGAAAGGGCTTCTTCCCCCTCCCTCCCCTATCTTCCCACTCATGTTCCAAAGTTCCTTTCCCTATCCAGAAGGGAACAAGGCAGAATCCTGGGTAACCCATGTTTCTGGTGGGGGTTGGGATTAAATGAATATGGTCTGAGGGGTTTGAGGGAGGAATAACGTGTGAGGTGGTGGGTCCAGGGGAAGCCTCTCTGCTGACCACGGTGCTGGTCGTGAGGTTCACAGCCTGAGGGCCTGAGGATCCAGTACCAAGGCCCCGCACGAGCGAGCGGCTGAGCTCTGGAACAGAGTCTGAAGAGCAGAAACGCTACTTCGAAACCTTTCCTCTCCCATGGACATTGTAGGGGATGAAATGCTTCGGAAATGAAGTAAAGCTCTCACGCAACAGTCTCTGGGAGCTTATTCATGTGAGTGAGCAGACAAAAGAAAGACATTGTATTATAAAAAGTGCGTCCCCTGCCTTTCATAGCATTAGTAGAATGGGCTATGCATACTGTTAAAAGATAAATTGAGGCACATTAAAATTTTCAAGTTTATTTGAGCAAATACTGGTTTGAACTGGGCAGCACCAGACTGGTGGAGCCCCCACTGATGAGTCGGGATAGGTTCTTACAGGGAAGAAGGGGAAGCAAAGCAAGGGAGTTATTTGGTTGGCTATAGATTAAGTGATTGCCTTATTTGGGAAAGCCTCGTTGGCTGTTTGCGGTTGGTTATTAAGTTTCATTTTCTCAGATTCTCGTACATCAACTTTGGCTTAGGTTTTGGTTTGTTTCTGTAGGCTACCAAGGCATTAGAGCCACCTCAGTGTAATAATGGCCTTTTTATTTAATTACTTTAACAATACAGGATGTCATTTAATCCTCACCATCGTTTATGACATAGGCATTTGTTATTCCCATTTTGCAGATGACAAAACCGAGGAAAAGCAACATGGTCAAGGTCATCTGGGAGAAATATGAGTCAGACTTATGTCTGCTTCCATGCTTTAGTCATTATTCTCTACTATTTTTGACATCTGCCTAAGAAATAAATCCCAACCATCCTTTTTCCTTGAGTAAACATAGCAGGGCTGGTTCCACGAGTGGCAGAGTTCCTGAACTGAGCACACCAAATCTCACATCTAACCACCAACCACTTGCATCTCAAGGGTGGGTCTCAAGGATGAAGACCCCACTGCACTGCCAAATCTCTGGTCCTTTGGCTCCCCTATTAAGTAGCATCTCCATGTCGTTTACCTGAGCCTTCTCACTCTATTCTTCTGAAATCTATAAAAAAAACAAAAAAGCCCCCAAACAGCATCCACTGCCCTCAGGTCCTCTCTCACTTTCTCCTCACTGATCCAGCTCACATGTCTTCCGCATCTGAATGGGTGACCTAGGGCTTAAGGATTTAGCTGGGGCTGTACGAGAAGCAGCAGAGCTAAGAGAAGGGCGGACAACGACAATCAGCCCAGACAGGCTTTTGGCAGCGGAGAGGAGGGACCAGGGGAACGCCGGCAGGCTGGATTCCCACCCTGCCTTCATTAAGACACCCCTCCACCATGTCCTGACCACTATACCAGAGAGGAAGAGAACGAACAAATCCAGACTCTTCAATTCGGTGAGATGCTAGGGAGAATGCACAGGGCTTCATGGACCTGGCTAAAGAGCCCTCAAACCAAGGAGGCGATCATTTACGGCCCCTTCAAGTGGCACTGGTCCTGCGATGGTGCCGGGGAAGAGGCTGACCCATGGTCCAGGCACACTCCGGTTTGTCACTCCTCTCCTCACCTCCTTCCAGTGGCTTATTTATATAACTTTCCCGGATCTGGCCTCTGCGAAGTCTTTTCTTTTCTCCTTCTGCCCTGCCACCCTGGCCAACTTGCCCTTCCTGGAACACAATACAAACGCTCCTGCCTCAGGGCTCTGAGCTGGCTGTTCCCTCTGCCCTCCCCTTGCACCCGAGACCACATCATTCATGATTCACTCTCAGTTCCTGCCCGTCTTTGCTCACAAGCCACCTTCTAAGCGGGGCTTTCCAGGCCACTTTGCAGAACACTTCAACCTCCCCGGCACTCCTATGCCCCTTCCCTGCTGTATTTTTTAATATGTTATTTATTTATGCTATTGTCTGACTTTTCCCCATCACGTAACTCCTTATGAGGGCAAAACCAAGCTTTTAAATTTTTCTTCACTGCGGTATCTCCCCTGTCCCCAAAATAGTGCCTGGCACAAAGAAGACACCGCTCAGTGACTGACTGTGGAATGAATGAATGGGGAAAAGCATCCCTCTTCACTTCCCAGATCCATGCTCACCTGTTCACAAATAGCTCCGGTCATTGTGACTGGGAAGGGCCTCACATTCCCTCGGCCCAAGTTTTCACGTTTCCTCTGGTTGCTGAAGAGCTTCAGCTCCCTCTTTTCTTCCTCATCCAGGGAATTGCAGTATCGGACCTGAACACAGAGAATGGCGTGGAAGAGGTCAGTCTTGCTTTTAGGATTCCTGATGCTCAGGCCTCAGAGTTTTCTCATGAAACACACTCCCGTTTGGTTTTACAGTCCTGGCCTGTACTTTAACACCACTAGGCTTGGGGCCATTTAATATGAGTCTCTACCCAAGACTGTTGACAGACAAAAGAGCTTACTAAATGCTCCAAACTCTGGAGCCCACGTCCTGGGCAGGATAAAGGTGCCTGTTCCTCCTCCTTACTACCTCTCTCTGCTCACCACGCCAAGATCCAAACCCCAGGGATAGCTTTGGGGCTAGACAATTTCTGGGACTTTCTCCTTCTTTCGTATTGATTTGGATCTTCACACTGATTGCGGGGTCCCGATACTTTCACATCCATGTGCCCATGTAAATGGTCCTGACACCAATGGATGGCTCCAGGCTAGCAAGCCAGAGCATCCGTCGTGTGCTCACAGCTTCTCTTCTCCCATCTCAGTTTTGGGAAAATGGGGAACCAAAGGCCTGAGTCTGAAGAGTTGGTTCAAAGGTATCTGTGTTGCTTCACGGGTGTCCCTAAATGCTTATCTGTGTGCAGGAGGCAAAGAGCTGCCTGCTGGGCTTTGTTTAATGCACCAGCTTGCATAAGATATTTTCCTTCTTGTTTAACACAGAAAGAGAAGTAAGGGATGGACGTTAAAGACATTCAAATCCAGTATTTCCCATTCTCTCCCCTTACTCATGCACTCCTTGAGAATTTCACCATAGTCTTGAACGACTGTTTACTTAATACTATTTTAAAACGGACTCACTTTTTAAAGCTTGAATACATTTACTTAAAAAATGTGCATTGTAATTATAAATGGAAAACCTGTATTACCTGCAAAAAACAGTAGGTGACCATAAAACTAAATAGAGAACAAAACCACATTGTTAGATTTCAGCTGGATACTTTTCCTTGTGGGAGACCCTACAATGGAGATTCTTCATGCTGCAACTTAAAAAGTGCAGACTAGCATGATTTGGAGAAGTGTGATACAAACCTGCTGACACCAAACTCAAGTCTCCCCCTTGAGTATTCAACCACTCAATCACTAGGAATGAAATACAGTTTAAAAGGCAGTGATTCTTTCATTATAGGGTTCAATTTTATTTACCGCCATGTCCATGTGCCACCCGAAGTCACGTATCTACCACACTTTGGGTAGCACGGTCCAAACTCCACCTCCTGTTTTACTTGAGAGTAAACTGAGCATCAGAAAGGTTGACTGACCTGCCCAGGGGATTTGTCATCCAGATGGTTACAGGGAAAACTTTGAACTAGACTGGTGCATCCTAATTTGAAAACCAAATGCGGCTTTAGATATCAAAATTGTCTCATGTGGGTGAAAAAGAGAATGAGGAAATATTTACTTTAGAATCACCCTTTGTCTTTAAAAGGGCCACACCAAATGGGCGCCTGCCTGTTATTTCACATGGAAGGGATTCTCATCCACAGGAAGAAAGATTTTGAAAGGTCTCTCTTGCTGAAAGCACAGTTAACCATAAACAGAATAAACCATTAAAAACAGAGAAGATCACTTCCCTCTAGCCAGTAAAAAGAGTTAACAAGAAAAGAAAACGTCTTTATATAGATGTCCCAGGGACAGAATGGCAGGGACTTGAACAGCCTAGAATATATGCTTACACCACTGACATTTTATGGACATGCTTTTAAAGAAAGGCACACCCCTCCTACTTGTAAAATCCGGAATTTTCACTTCCAAACGAGTTAACTGGGCATCAGGTTACAATATTTGCTCTTGGCTTTAAAGAGAAGGCATTATTTATATATTTTTATGAAGTCTGAAATAAACAACAAGAAAGGGAATCGCGGCTTCAATGTTTAAGCTTTTGTTCCACTTATTCAAACTTATTTTTGAGGTTCCTGATTTATCCTTTTTTATTCAAATATGGGAAGGTGAAGACTAAAAAAAGCACTCGCTCATTTCCCCTAGGATCCAGCTTGTGGGTGGGGCAGTTGGTAGAAAGAGGGTATTTAGCTCTCTAAAGCAGTTCCATAGACTTTCAATTTAAAATCATGTTTTTGTTTAAAATGCAATCAGAGTTAAGTGGACAGTTCAATTCTGTGAGCTTACCATTTTTAAAAACCAGATATTTAAAAGTTAATTTCTAGTTTACAAATCTAAACCCCTCAAGCATGATGATCTTTTAAAAGCGTTATTTACAAATTTCCCTTTATGACCAATTTGTCTTCCCAGAAATGCCCTGGGTCTGGGTTCAGAAAAAAGGACGGCTTGCACGCCATGCTTTCAAGGGTATAGGATGACATTCGCAAGTTGGACTTTAAATGACAGAAACACAGATGTGCAGAGCTGCAAATCTGGACACATAATTTCTACTACAGCATAATGTGGAAAAAGTGCCATTCATCTAATATGAAATGATGCTGAAAATTCAAGAGAGTCACAAAGTTTTTGCGGGGTTTGAATTGGCCCAGGGAATCTCAATCATCTAACACGCTCAGGAAACCAGGGTCGTACATTTTTCTTCAGCTAAGAAAACATGAACTTGAGCTTTTAAATTTTAGTACTCCCTGGTTACCCCTGAACAGCAAGTAGTGCCAGCCACGGAGGCGAGTCCTCTCCATAATGAGATTCTGCTTTTCGGTAACACTCTCCAAAAGGTGTCCAACAGTTTCTTTTGGCTCTAATTAAGGAAGCTAAAACCTAAAATAAATTGCCCGAGTTTTTCTTTGGAGGTCTCATTGATTATTGCATTTTAATTGTGGCAAAGGTAACAATTCACAGAAGGTTCTAAGAAAAGTCTTGCCGAGGTCCATCTCGCCCCTTACCTCATTGTCATGTGGCGGCAGCTGGTGTAATAGCTGCTTGATCCTCAGTTTTTCTCCCGGACTGTTGACATAAGGAACTTTCTCTTCTGGGAGACAGCTGTAGTACTGGTGAACCTGAAGGATGAAAAGCACACAGGTGACTCGCCCATGACCACTTCTGAGAGAATAATTCCCAAAGCAGGACACAATTTACTTCCCACTGTCCCCGCCAATCATGGAATTCAACAGCATGAGTTTCTCACTGCAAGCAGAGAAAGCCATCCTTAAAGACAGTATTGAGCAAACCACTCCTATTTTGAGGGTATTCCCTCTCTCTGCAAAGGAAAAATAAAGCCAGCAGACTTTCCTAGAAAAAGAGAAATCGGCAAACACACAGGTGAACGCAGAGGGGTAGGGCTTTCTCCGCAGGCTCCCCTGAGAGCTGACTTTACCATTTTCTCTGTTAGTCTCCAACATGTAACACGCCTCCTGAGCCAAAGGGATATGTTAGTGCCTGCCTTGGAGTCATCGGAGGCAGAGCCAGTTTTTGGCACTCAGCAAACTCCTGGGTCCCTCAGCCTCCACATTAAAAGCACTCCAGGTTTTCAGTCCTTTGTAAGGACAGGCAGCAGCTCACATCTGTCAGAAAAAGAGTCACTAAATCTGGGATACGGACCGTGTCATAAAAAATCATCATTAATGAGAATATTTCTGTATATCCTAGAATACTCCTGTTTACGACTCTTAGGACAGATTCTTGCACTTTCTAAGGCTCACTCAACCCTAACGATGACTTCAGAAAGCACCAAGTATCTAATTTTGCCTGAGGAAAGAAAACAACATTCTACCATCCAACTGCATGCAAAACTAGGGAAGAAAAATCTGACCAAAACAGAAGGTACGCTATTATACAGCAAAGTCAAAAAACAAAACAGAACCCAAACCACAAGCTCCGATGACATCATGGAAAATACTTTCCAACTATCTCTGAGAAGCATCATGACCAGCTCTTGCGCTCTTGCGAAACAAGGCATTCATTCAACAAAATAGAGAAGAAAGAAGACTTGTGGCTCTCAATTCATCCTATTCCTTGTACTACACAAATGTGGTCTAATTCCTTGGAGTTTAGGGAGCCTTGTTTTGGGAATGCTGAGGTGAAGAGTTAACAAAAGTTCTGTCTACCTTGATCTCCAGAAACTAAGTCATAAGTGTTAGAAGAGAGCGGGGGAAAAGGTTTTGCAACGACAAGGCCTTAAAAATATGTGAAAGCCATCTTTATTTTCGTAACAAATAATCGTAACCATTCACCATCATGTTCATATCATCCTCTTAATCAAACCCCAAAGGCAACCGTAAACAGACTTCTAGTCCTAGACTAGCTGGCTTTCGGAGGGCAGGGCCTCTGCAACTGCTCCCTAGAGGCACCTGGCAGGGAGCCCTGTCCTGGGACGCGAAGGTGGGAAGGAACGGCTCCAGGTTTTGAGGGCCACCCACAGGGTACTCTCCCCGAGAAGAAATAAAAGCCAGATCATGAGTTAGTTTAGGATTAGAAGTTGGCGATGAGCCCGTCAGAGACCAGCACACCATTTCGTGCTCCGGAGAATCCGCGCACCAGATGGCTCCTCAGGTAAGTGCCAGGTATAAAGAAGCAGACCCAGTGTCTTGGGGAATGGGCTTCGTCTCCCAAGTCAAAGAACTGCTAGCACAAAGGCCTTGTTGCAAACATCACTGTGTCATTCTCACAACTCCTGCTATCGGTGCAGAACATTAGGGACAAACGCTAACCTGAAATGAATGACAGGATGCTTGCTAATCAACAGTCTGATTTGAGCTTGCCTGACCCTCCTCTCAATCTCCCCTCACCACTCACACAGCCCTCTCTCCACCGTCCAGACCAGGTTACCCCCGGGAGCCCTTCTGATTAACGCGTTGAGCCCAGCCCTCTGATACTGTCCACAGCTGACGCAGGTTGGAATCTTCCCTGCTGCTTCCGTGGCGTGGCGGGGAAATATGCACCCCTAGTCCTGGCTCTGCCTCGTCCCATCTCTGTTCCTCAGCAAGTTACAGGACCCGCTCAGAATCCTCATCAGAACATCGTGGCAATTAAATGAGAGTGTAGGCAAAGCATTTGTCCCTCAGTAGCCATAAATAACATGCATGGATAGCAACAAGCATATTATCTAGCTTGGTATACTCCAAATGGGACAATCCAGATGCTTCCTTGGCCTTTCTTCCACTGTAAAATGTAGGTCAACACTGGCAGCTTACAGAGTGAGAGACCAACCCTGGGAGCCACCTCCCACCTTAGTCTAAGCCAGAAGGCTGCAAGAAATAAAATGCTATTTAAGCTAGTTTGAGTTCAGAGAAAAAAAAGGCAAATTATTGAAAAGTTGTGGTGCTGTCTCAAGAAACCCAGCAGCATATAGGGCCTCATGAGGAAATGGGACCTGCCCCTGGAAGGTGACTGGTAGGCGATACTCATCTCTCTAAGTCCAGTGTCCTCTTCTCTCTGCTCTATTCTCTCTCTGCAGATCTGTTTCTTACCTTCTCAAAGCTTCAGGTTTCCCACAGCACTTGAGTTTACACAACCTTCATTCCTAGACTAATTAGCTTTGCTCAATTCCAAATTCCCCAGAGAGGAACCCTGATTGCCCACCTTGGGCAAGGTCCCCACCTGGAGATTGGATTAAAGAAGTCACACCATTTTAACACTGGAGGATAAAGGAGTCTGAAAGGTGACTCTAGAGATCCTTAGGAGGTAAATAAATATCTTGGTATGCTGAGGTCCGTCCTGAAGATTCTGAATTCTTAAGTCAACAGAGGCAGTGGCTACTCCTTGGGAACATAGTTCTATCTTTCCCGGCTGGACATACTGTGCTGTCTTTCATAATTCAAGCCAATTGATCACCACAACTGAAAATGTATCCTTTCTACCCGTATTCCAATAATTCCTCGAATACAGAATGTGTTAAAATATTTCCTCACAAGGTAACCAATAATTTGGTAGATGACTTAAAAAGTTACCTAGTGAGATGCTCCATTATTAAAACAAATCAGCAATTAACAGCCTACGAAACCATGTTGCGTGGTAGGTGATCTGTCTTGGTCTGAGGAAAGAGAATGAGTTGGCCCTCACCACTTCCAATCCTCCTCCAATCTGTTCAAGTTCAGGAGAAAAAGTCATTCCGCTCATGTTGGCTTCTGTGTGTCCACCTGGTATTTAGGATCTGGACTTTCTAAGCTCTTTATCAAGCAAAGGGGATTAGAAGATGGATGGGAATAAGGGAGAAACCACTCTCTTAATTCCCAACCTGTCTCTGGTTGAACACGGAAATGCTTCATGCTTTATCCTCTGATATCCTCCATAATAAAACTACCATACAGCCCCAAACAAACACCACGGGAAATATTTAGTGTACTTTATGGCACTCCAAAAATTAAGTTGGGCACGACCGCTGTAAACATTGAAGACTGTTCATTTTAGCCCAAACATGTTTCACTTACTTATTTTTACAAATAAATAAGCAAATCCAATAGAATTTTGTCAGTGATGGTCATTACCAAGCTATTACCTGGTATTTCTTTTTTTTAAAAAAAAAACCTGCATGTCTATTTTATTTCCATTAGAAAAATATTAGCTATATAAAATTTTGGTCCACTTTTTTCTCTTTTACCTGTATCATTCAAACTTAAATCTTTAACTTTGCTCAAGTAAAAGCAGAAGTATATATGTAACATGAAAATTAAATATTTCACACCATGAAATGAAGAGGATTTAACTGAATTAGTTGTACTCTAATATTTCTCACGAATAGTAACTCATCTTTCCTGCACGTCATTTCCCTTTACTTTTATATTTGAGTAACTATGCAATGCATAGTTTTCTCACACCCAGGAAAATGAGTGTGCATAAGTGTACTTTATAACATCAGTAACTGGAGTCGTCTCATCTTTAATTCATGTTGAATTCCCCTTATTATATGATATTTCCATAATGCTTCAGATATTTTGGCCAGTTTTACTTAACAACATCGATTACAAAAATCAAGATGTTCATCTAAAAACATCATTACTATCCAGACTAAAGAACACCAGGCCCCCTTAGAGTGACGCCGTTGTGAGAAGGCCTTGGGCAGCTACTGCTTCTATCTCAACACGGCCTCCTTTTGGCCACGCAGCAACCTGGCAAGCGGCTCTTGCAGGAAAATTACTCTTGCGATACTGTTTGTAGGTTTCATTGACAATACCAAAGTCATTTATGTCAGCCAGCAAAACAGCTGTTTTCACCACATTAGTGAAGTCCCAGCCTACAGCTTCCAGGATTTCACCCATGTTTGTGGGAGCTTGTTTAGCTCTCCTGCCATCCCCCGGCACCAGCTGTCCCCTGGAAGTGTCCACGCCTCGCTGCCCTGAAATGTAAATGGCCCTGTTGACTAACACAGTTTGACTGTAGGGACCAGTGGCCCCTGGGGCTCTCGCGGTGCTGACCACCTTTCTCATCAAAGATGACAGAGCTAATCCTTTTCCTTTGCGGCCCGAGAGAACAATCCTGTATACTACCCCGGCTCGCGTCTCACTGGACTCTGTTCCCTGGTATGTTGATCACTTTATTTTTCCTCTTGAGTTTACCGAGCATAGGTCTTCAGAAGCAGGTCTGTAGACTTACTAGAAACCTTGCTTCCTTTAAACATTCCCAGGTAGAAGTGCCCGGTGATTCTGTCCTGGATGAAGCTGTACTAGGTACATTTCCCCTGAACAAAAGCATTTGGAATATAATAAACTGGCTTATGAAAACAAAGTAGCTGAAGGCCTTTATGTAAGGTGTTACTCCCAAAAGGGAGGTTTGGCAATAATTTAGTGTGTGGCAGACGGATTGTCAGAGCTTTAGTCAGTGTGCAAATAAAGTCTGCAGAGCAAGGATTCGCCCAGTTTGAAAGACTGGGCTTGTTCGAAGGAACTTCACTTTTGACAGCATTTCTGCCTGGGTACAGATGGAAGAAAGAGAGTCAATGACCCCTCACTGGAGAGAAAAGTGTGCTATTTAAGAAAGCGGGCACAGTGTGCTATTTAGAGTGGTGGTTCTCAGACTTGAGCTTGCATCAGAACCACCCGGAGGGTTTGTTAGAACACATCTTTCTATTTCAGTAAGCCTAGGATAGGGCTGATAATTTTCATTTCTAATAACTTCTCAGGTGATGCGCCGAGGTCCAGGGCCACACTTTGAGAGGCTCAGTTATCCAGGTGTTCTCCCTCCACATCCAACCCATGAGGTTGCCGGGTAAATGGCGGGATTCCTGTTTTCTCCAAGGCCACCAGTAAGCTCAGAGGAGTGGAAAGAATGTGTTCAGTCTCACTCAATTTTACAGGTGTCTCCTTCACACCTACATATATGCTTGAGCAAGGGGATTGCACCAGCTCTGCCCAAAATGAGAACTCCTAAGGGAAAAGTGCTCAGATTATTTTGGGAGGACATTTTCTATATCAAAAGTATCCCTGTTTCCTTAAAGCAGGAACCCAGCAAAGAAGTCTGACTTTCTTGGTTGATCTCAAACTCAACTGTCCTTCACTATGTCAGTGAAGGAAGGTATCAATGAACAGATTGGTTTATCGAATGGCTCTTATGCCCAAAGTGTTTTTATATGAACCCTGCCCACATCCTGAAGGTTGGTACATCATACTCAGCAGACTGAGCATCACACAGCTAAAAAGTGTCGAGCCACCTTTGGACTTGGCTTCCTCATCCTCCCCTTCTGTTTACTGTGGGCTCTTGGCCTTTTTTTTTTTTTTTTTTTTTTTTTTTTTTTTTTTTTTTAACCAAGAAAAAGAGATTGGAAGAGGATAGGGAAGAAGAAAAAAACAGAAATAGTAGATTCCCAATACAGCTCTATGACTGACTACAGAAATGATGAACCTGTTTTCCTCTGGCGTTCTCCACAAAATTACCAACACATGGTCCAAAATGAACTGACAGTAACTAAAATATAATGTATTCCAAATTAAACAGTCTTTGCACAACACCGTGGTGGTGGAAGGGAGTTATGGCAGAGATGGCTGCCCACCATTCATTTTCCTTTTCTGTCTTAATAAGAATACCATCATTTTACTCAGAGGATAAACAGGCACAACTACAAACAATGTTTCAGTACCTCCCTAGTAGCTACAAGTGACCATGTGAATAAATTCTGGTCAATGATATGTAAGGATGTGACTTCTGGGAGAGCTCTTTAAAGGATGCCAAGCAGTTGACAAAGGCTCATTTTGCCCCCTCCTCCTTCCTGCTTCCTGTCTGGAATGTAAACACTATGGCTGGAGCTCTGGCAGCCATCCTGCACCATGAAGTAATGTTAAGAACGGAAGTTTTTGATTACACCAAGGATCCACCATACCAGCCCTGAATTGCCTATTTCCGATTATTATTATTATTATATTTTACCAATGAGAGAAATACAGTATGTATTTATTTGTAGTGAATGCAATTCTTAAATGATATAACAAATGCTTCTCAAATATTAGCATAGTCCAGATTCATTTGAAGCCCTTATTGAACATTATTCCCATTTTCATCCATCTGGTCTGAAAAGACGCCCAGAATTATGTATTCTTAATAAACACCTCACACCACACCAGGAGAAACGTTGCTTTAAGGGGAAGGTAAACATGACTCCACAAGGTTTAAAGGTAAAAACTCCTGGAGTATAATCTCCAATGTGGGCTGACACATTTGAAAGTTTTATAAAAGCTCCTCTTAACCCAGACACTAACTAGAAGATCGGGCCTTTATTTCATCCTTCCCCTCCTGCAGTGTGAGAAGTTTGGAAGCTCAGTTAATCTACGTCAATTCGGGGAGGCAATATCTAGAATATGCCTGAGGTCTCACAAGGCAGGTGCTACAGAGAAAAGAGAGATGCTGCCTGAATTTGCAGCACGGGGTGGTTTTTATGAAAAGTGCCCATTAGTTCCCAAATGGGGACCTAGAGAACAATTGGATCGCATTACGGCTCCGAGCAAGTGCGGATGGGCTGCTTTGGAGGGCCTGTTTGCTCATTTTGCCCCTACTTGCCAGAATTTCATTCCCTACACAATCGGAGAAAAGTGCTGCTAAGTGGTGTCTAAGAGGTAAAATCGTACTGAGTTTTGGCTCCTTTCTGTTTCTCCTGGAGACCCACGTTATAATTTTAATTGGTTTACTCAGGAAGCAATTTAAGAAATAACAGTCTAAAACCTAATTCCTAAACAATGTCTCCATCATGCTAAAACTTCCATAGGATTAGGATCAAAAACCAGAAATAAAAGCTCAGTTGGGGTATTTTCAAAGAACAGCATTTATACTGCCCCTCCCCCCCTTTTGCTCTCATCCAATGTCTAATTCAACAGCAAACCATGTCAGATGTAGGTTCGAAACATAGCCAGAATCCAGTTACTTCCCCCAGCTGTTCACAACCAGTCTAACCCTGACTCAGTGTCCTCTGGAATTACTGCCATGGCTGCCTCGGGACCCCCGCTTTCACCTTTGCGTCCTTGCAGTCATTCTCTCTTCCGCAGCAAGAACTAAGCTATGTGACTAGAAACCAGGCCATGTCCCTGCTCTTCTCAAAACCTGTAATGACTTGCCATCCCCCTCTGAACTCCTTCCTACCGGATCCTGGTCTTGCTCCTTAAGACCTGGCCGACCATGTCACTTACTGTACTCCTTTTGTTCACTTCTGCTCCCAGGAAGCCTGCTTGCTATTCCACTCACCTCAGGCTCTTTGCACCAGCCATTCTCTTTGTCGGGAACATTCTTCCCCTAGATACTTACACGATGCCCATCCTAAGGTCACCTTGTCACAGGAGCCTTCCCTGACTACCTTAATAAACCAGCGACCCCATCTCTTGGTGTCTGTACCAGTGCCTCTCAAGGAGGGGCTACTGTGGATCCCCAAAGGATGTTGGGTAATGTCTGGAGACATTTTTGGTTGTGACAGCTGGGTGTGTGTGGGGGTGGGGCTGGCATATAGTGGGTCAAGGCCAGGGACGCTGCTAAACCCCCTACAATGCACAGGACAGCTTCCACAGTAAAGAACGATCTGGATCACAATGTCAATAATGCGGAAATGGATAAATCCTTAACCTGTTTTACTTCAAAGAACTTACCAGTTGGTGACGCATTACCTACTTGTTAATTGTCTCTCTCTTCCCTCTAGAATGCCTGGCACTTTGTTCACTGTATACCCCGGAAGAGGGTCTAGCATGGAGTAGGTGCTCAATAAATGTTAGTTGAATGAATGCATGCTGTATTCAAATCCTGTCTTTCTTAAATTCTGGTTTATCAAAGGATTTGGACAGGGACATGAAGCAAGATAATACACAGATGAGGTTTTAGAAGGAACCAGAGTAAAACTCACTGAGCTTCCCTTTCATTCCATCAAAGCACTTGCTTTTTCACCAGATTACTGGTGTGGGGTAGATGGAGGGCATGCTAAGAGAAAAATGAATAAAATAACTGTCAGCGTACTGTTTCTTTAAGAGGAAGGAACTAAAACAACACCATTTGGTGTTTGAAGCCAGAGATTTTTTTCAAATTGAGTAAACTTTGTTCAAACAAATTGAAGAAAATAATCACATTACATCCTAAGCAGGTACTGTAATTCAAAATCACATGAGTTGTTATGCTCCTATGTCTGCTCTCGTTCACATGCTTACTCTCTCCAAACCTTTTAGTTTTTAAAATTTTTATTTAGAATATCAAAGCTCAATGTTTAGTTAGAACATACTTTCCATTTAGTTTGGAGCATAATCTGACATTTATTTATTTTACCCTGTCTTAAAGAAAAGGTCCCAGAAATGGAAGAACTTGGAGTTTAAACACTTTTCCTTTAAGCTGTAATTACATAAAGACGCCCCCACCTCAATTTTATTAAAACACTCTTTGCAGAATGTTTGCTCATTTGCATATATGTTACTAAAAATTCCCCAGCAGTTGCTTACTTTTTTTGATAACAGTTTCACTATTGCCATTAGAAAAAAAAAAAAAAATATATATATGTATATATATATTACGAAAAAAGCAAGCAGGATGGCAGTTTCCTACAGTGGTTAAGTGTTTGCACTTTGGAGTCACATTGTTTAGGTCTGAATACTGGATTAACACTTACCATCTTGTATATAGTTGGGCAAATTACTTTGTCCTTTATAGAGTCAGTATGTCCATCTGTAAAAGGGGGCAATGATATCTATGTTGAAGCAATGCTATGAGACTCAGATGATATAATGTACCTAGCACAGAGACAGGCACACAGTGAAGCCTCTATATTCTGAACTTTCAAGCAATCTAATATATAAGTAATAAATGTCTATGCTATGAACTGAATTGTGTCCCCCTCTCCCACAAATTTATATATTGAAGCCTCAATGTAATTGTATTTGGAGATAGAGACTTTAAGGAGGTAATCAAGGATAAATGAGGTCATAAGTGTGGGGTTATAAGTAGAATGGATGAAGTCCTCATAAGAAGAAGAAGAGAGACCAGGAGTGTGCATGAACAGAGAAAAGGCCATATGAGGACACAGTAAGAAGGTGGCTGTCTGCAAGCCAAGAAGACAGTCCTCACCAGAAACCAACCCTGCTGGCACCTTGATCTTGGACTTCCAGCATCCAGAACTGTGAGGAAATACACTTCTGTTGTTTAAGCCACCCAGTCTGTGGTATTCCGTTATGGCAGCCAGAGCAGACTAAAACAGTCTACTATAAGAGTATCCAAGGAACTGTTGAGTGCTTGTAGGGAAAGGACACACATATGAATAAGAAACTATTCTTATTGGAGCATAAATGCCACGGACACTGTTGACATTTTGATCCAGATCGTTCTTTACTGTGGAAGCTGTGCTATGCACTGGAGGAGGTTTAGCAGCATCACCCACATATGTGCGTGCACACAGTTTTAACAACCAAAATTGTCTCCAGGTTATACGTCAGTAGAGTGTATAAGACAAGCAGGCAAATGACTATAATACAAAGTTAAATAATGCAAAAGCCATTAGAGTCAGACAAGAACACTACAATGGTTCAAAACACAGTAGATTACAGTCCAAAATCTGTAGCATTGGCCAATTACTGTGGTGGAAATAATCCCAAATTACCAATGAACCCACTGGGTGTGGGATTGGGAGGAGGTGGGATTGGCATAGCAGTACTTCCACCATATGGATGGAATAGATGAAATGACCTCAAAAGCATAGATAATAGTGAATTGTGGAAAAGTAATTATGAAGTGATGAGTTTTGATTATTCTGATTATTACCTTTGTTTTTAATGTAACTTAATTATGAATATATATAATTGAGTTTTTAAGAATGGCTGTATTTAACAACTGGCTCACCAAATTCCTGAAAACTGACCAACTGGATCCTGTGATACTGTATGAGCTAGTTCCAGTGCATTGCTGACAGAAATGTACATAGTTTCTTTGGCAAATTATCTTTAAAAAGGTAAAAAGAAAAGAGTAGTAGAATAGCTGTAAACACCTAAAGACTTGCAAAACGTCTGATGACAACTATATGCTGTCTTCTCAAACTAACTCTATCTTCAATGGGTCTAGCAAATAGCACGTGAAGCCAAGTTATCTACCTCAGCTGACATATACTTCAAAATATTTACAGGTCTAAATCTCCTAGTATTTTCCACATCCCCTCCCTTCTTCTCACCCAAAGTTTGACCTTTCTTTATAAATCTTTACCTTTGTTCCCTCTTGTTTCCTTTTTATAACTTTAGGCATAAAACAGAACAGAAAAATATTTAAAGTCATTTATTTATTGGCAGGGGTTTTATTTTCTAAAGTCAAAAAGGATGTGAGTTGACACACATTCTTTTGTAGGTCTCCATGAAGAAGAAAAACACCAAATTCCCCACCTCGAACCTTAATAAAACTCTTCTTTTTTAAGCTAGCATGTGATTGGCTGACTGTGTTCTCACAGGTCAGTGTTTCTTAAAAATGCAAAAAGGTTCTCCATTGCTGGGATAGCTACTCAAATGGCAACTATCTTGATATTTGCCTACAGTGTAGGAGAAAGAAACTGCATTCAGTGCTTAATGTTTGAGACTTGACTATGACAAATGCTAAGTCTGCAACTTTGGCCAAGTTATGTAACTTCTCTGGGCTTCAGTGTCCTCAGTGTCCTCATCTCTAAAACTAGAGTAATTGCACTCATCACACAGGGTTGTGAGAATTAAAGGTGATAACAGAATGAAAATACACTGTTAATTGTAAGTCTGTATATAATTGTCAGATCAGGATTATTACTGAAAATAACAACAACATTAGAATTGTATTAGGCTGCTAGACATAACCTAAGTTTAGTGGTTAAAGGCTGATAACATCATTTTGTAAAAACCATCAAGCATCGAGGCTCTTTCTTTCATCCTCCATCCTAAGCATTCGTAGCCATTTATGCTCAAAAATCACAAAATGGCTGCTGGAACTCCAGCCATCATGTTCATATTCCAGACAAGAAGACAGGTAAGAGCAAGGAGTAAAAGACCTATTTCCCAGTTGGATAAAAAACATTTAAAGACATTTCCTGGAAGTACTATCGAACTTCTACAGAGGGTGCCAAAAAAAGGTATATACATTTTAAAAAAGGAAAACTGTATTAAAATGGTAATACTCAATATATACCAATAACAAAAGATGAATATAAGTCATGTTTGACTTCTGCAATTACAAGAGGTGCTCAAAGTGGTTACCATCAGCGTCCAGACACTTCTGATTACGGTGAACTACTGCTTGAGCAACACTGACCAAAGTGCCCACTTGTATACATTTTTTTGGCACCCCTGGTATTTAAAATCCCTTGGCTAGACCTAGCTCCAAGAGAAGCTGGAAAATATAATCTTTAGTTGGGCATTCTGCTGCCCAGAATAAAATCAGATTTTGTCAGTAAGAAAGGAGGAGATACTAATATTAGATGGACACCTGGAAATCTGTGTCCCCAGTAAATATCCGAGTTTTGGGTTACCTCTTTCTTATGTGAACTCCTTAGGAGTTTCCTATATGGTATCTTTCCTATGTGTTAAATCATTGTTTTTGATTCCATACTTCACAATACAACACAACTCGTCCACTTCCTCTCTATTATTAGTAAGTGCAGATTCACAATGTCATGTAAAACCATTTTGAAGGAAGTTTAGAGAGCAGCAAGAGGAGAAATCCTAGGACAAATTCAACTTTTTAACTGGCCAAAGAGATGCATCATGACAGATATGCTATGATTTCAAGAAGAATTCTTTATTGAATTGGCTGGAGCTTGCCGATCACAGGACACTGTTGGAAACCCATATTAAAATACAGGTGATTGTTGTTTGGGATCAGTTCATTTAAGACAGTTTTGTTTCTGCACATTAAAGTAACTGAAAGTGTGACCAGATAAAAAAGTATGAAAACTATGGAGCTCGCTTACAGAGTACGAAGTAAATATCTCTGACCACCATGGCTACTTTAAGCCTGAGTTACACTACCTGCCCCATTAAGTTTCAAATGTATCATGGATATAACTGCAAGAATTTAGTCTTCCCTGTTCTAGAGGCCAAAAGATGAGTGAAGGCAGTCCTACAGCTTCACGGTTAGATATGGCCATAAAGCTCTAAACCTCCTACATTATGGCATTTCAGAGAAACAATCAGGAAGGTTTGGGTAGGATGAGCTCGAGTATGCCACAGAAACAAACACCACCAAAATACCACTGGCTTTGTACCATAGTTGTTTTTTAATTAAAAATAATAATTTTCCTTTTTGTAGTAAAACATATATAAGGTTTGCCATTTAATCATTGTAATGTGTACGATTTAGTGGCATTAATCACATTCACAATGTTGTACAACGACTGCCACTATCTATTTCCAAAGCTTTTCCATCACACCAAACAGAAACTCTCTATCCATTAAGCAATAATTCCTCATTTCTCCCTTCTCAGCCCCTGGTAAACTCCAAGCTACTTTCTGTCTCTATGAATTTACCTAGTCTAGATAGTTCATCTGAATGGAATCGTACAGTTTTTTTCTTTTTGTGTCTGGCTTGTTTCACTTAGCATAATGTTGTCAAGGTTCCTTCATGTTGTGGCATCTGTCAGAACTTCATTACTTTTTATTGCTGAATAATGTTCTGTTGCCTGAATATACCACACTTTGTTTATCTGTTCATCTGCTGATAGAACATGGGTGTTCCACCTTTTGACTTTTGTGAGTAATGCTTCCATGAACATTGGTGTACAAGTACCTGTTTGAATCTCTGCTTTCAGTCCTTTTGGTTATATACTGAGGGGCAGAATTGCTGGATTAGATGGTAATACTATGTTTAACTTTTTGAGGAATTGTCAAACTTTTTTCCACAGTGGCTGGAGTCTTTTATATTCCCATCAGCAAGGTACATGTATGAGGGTTCCAAATTCTTCATATCCTTGCCAATACTTGCTATTTTTAAAAATTATAACCATCCTAGTAGGTGTGTAACAGTACCTCATTGTGGTTTGGATTTGCATTTCCCTAACAACTAGTGACGTTGAGCAGCTTTTCATGTGCTTATTGGCCATTTGCCTACCATCTTTGGAGAAACATCCTTTGCCCTTTTAAAAATTGTGTTTGTTTTTATTTTGTTGTTGGGTTGACGTTCTTCATATATTCTGGATATTAAATCCTTACCCACACCACAGTTTTATTTCTCACTCACATTACATCTCTGATATGGGTAGGCAGAGACCCATGTGATGGAGACTCTATACTGATGTGTACTTCCAATATCAGCAGAGAAAAGGAAAGTTGGAGCTGAACACTGACTCCAACCAGTGGAGTGAAACACTTTTATCTGGATGTGATGCATGTAACTTCTGTGTACATTTCATTTGTTAATGTGAGTCACATGGCCATGCCTGATTTGCATGGGGGTGAGAAAGTACAACCCCCCTCAATCCCCACTCCCCCCACCTGGAAGAGGAGGGAATCAATCATTTGTGAACAGTTCTAATCTCCACCACCTAAGCAAGGAAAGAACGGAGTAATGTAAACAAGAGATTACCTTTTGGAAAGGGAAGTACAGTTGATTCATGTTATTCGTGGTAGTTATATTCTGTAAAGTCACAGCAAAAAAAGAATTCATGAATATTGAACCATTGCTCCTAGGGGACATACAGGGATGGGTTCTTGCCAGCTTCTGGTCATAGCATTTTTGTTAATGAATCCATCCATGCCCTTGTTTTACATGTGTTTCTGTTTAAGGATACCTTATTTAATATATATTGTTGATTCGGTAACATCAAATTCACAGTCAACAGCAATATAACTCATGGTGATCAAAGATGATCTAACACACACATTTTCTTCATAAGGCATCTCAAAGGCTTCTTGCCCTTAGGAACACTAGATAGCACTTGAGTACTAAGCTTGGGCGCCATTTTAAAGAGCGAAATCACCAACATAAAGCACAAATAAAAAAAATGTGATACTCAATAGACAACAAAAGGCACACTTAGTTTCTATATGAGAGCTGAAACAAAAGGTAGAAAGAACATTGCCTTATTCAAACTCAGCTGGAAATATGCGGGGTGGGGGGCAGGGGAGCGATTCAAAATTTTGCCCCTCTGTGCATGGCTCAGAATGACTGCGAAAGCACTGTAAGTATTGATTTCTGGGGTTACAGTTTGACAGGTGGATTTGTTAATACTCGAATGCATGAATAATGAGGATCAACTAGATTACAATCTATTTGACCTACCCAGGAGGAAGGGGCTGAGCCAGGATTTAAATTTTGGTCTGATCTCCAAGCTCATGCTCCTCCCACTTCACCCCACTGTCTCCATAAACCAGCCAAAGGGTCACCTCTGCCCTGAGTATCTGATGAATCGATGACTAGTATAGTCACAGTTCATTTCTCAAGCTTGTGGTTCCTGTTGAAACCTTGAATAATAAACAGGCTAGAGTGGCTGCTTAATCATGAAAGCCACACAGACCAGTTGGAATTCCAAAGCAGGCAGAAATCAGCTGCATTACATGGAAGCGCGTATGCTGTGAGTGTTATGTGCATATGTTACATAGTAAGAATCATGGGAACTGAACAGGCTTGACAATTTTTTCTCTTTGCGGTCTCTGCAAGAGAAATGAATGTGCTCAGGTTCACCTCCGAGACAGCCATGTGGTCCCTGAAGTGATTTCTTCAATTCCTGAGACTTTCAGAATATTTTAAAATTTTATTTTATTGCAGGTACTTATTTATTTTGTGGTAAAATACACATAACATAAAATTCACCACTTTAACCATTTTTAAGTGGCATTAAGTACATTGCTGGGCAACCATCACCACCATCCATCTCCAGAACATTTTGTCTTCCCAAACTAAAACTCCATCTCCGTTACACACTAACTCCCCGATCCTCTTCTCCCAGGCCTGGCAACCACCATTCTCTTTTTGTCTAGATGAATTTGACTAGTTGAGAGTGATTTTTATTACATGTTGGGACCAAATGTTCTTCTGCGGTAACACTTCTCTGAAATTATGGTGAAAATCAGTGGGGAAAAAAATGAGTCAGACACTATATCTACACTTACATTTAAGTCCTTTATAAGCAACTTTCGTTCTGTTTTTCCTAAGATAATTAGAGATTGCACGGGGCGACTCTGGCCCCAGCCATTAGACTATAACAAATGAGAGGATCTGGGAACGCAGTTGTTAGAGCACATTTCCACTGAGAAGACCTGTGAGATAAATGGCCACTAATAATTGGTAAGTTATTTCTCCTGCATTTTCAGCCTCAGGGTATTAAGTCAACATTTTACAAATCATCGAATTCCCATTATACAACACCTCTTCCCAGCTCATGACAGACAGAGTCTTCTGATTACTTTGGACTGGCATGAGAAGCAACCAAATGTCAATAATTGCAAGAGAACTCAGTATCAACTGGACTCAGACCAAACAGGCAATTCGGGCAGGTACCCTTCAGCATCCTGACATTTCTGATATCTAGTTTAAAATAGTGCTTACTCACATGCTATCACAGTCTCACCCAAGAAACAAACAAAATCCCAAAACACCTAAAACACCACCAACAAAAACCAGTAGGTATGACTCCGTGCTTAGCGAGTGACATGGCCCAGTGGTAGCAGCAGTCTTGCCTTGTTTTAATGATCTCCTTTTCCTTTGTTGCCTACAGCATCCCTTACCCACGTTTTACTTATTCTACTGAAAGCTCCTCTAGACCTCTTTTGGACATACACAGGAAATGGATGAAACAGAAAAAAGACTTAATTTTACACATACATTTTTAGGAAACAGAGCTATGAAAATGGGGCATTTCAGGATCAGTTCTTATTTATGTTAAACGAAGGGAGCAAAGAAGTTAACAAAAAGGCATGACATGGTGCTACAATTATTAGTATTGATACAACTTTGCTTTAAAGAGAAACTACCCCAAATTATATTTTACTGAGGCTAGAGCAAATCTGGCCTCAAAGTCAGGGAAGGTGGCTCAGAAGTGTATTAAGATGCAGGCTATTCATGAGGGGAGGACAAATCTTTCATGAGAAATCGAAGAAATGGTACTAAAAGGTGCATCACATAAGGTCCCTGTCATATTCAGAAGGAAGACAGAGAAGTACTGAACAACTGAACATTTGTTAAAAATGAATGAAATGGGAAAGTAAGGCATTAAGTTCAATAAATATGAAAGCCCTGCGGCTAGAGGGAGCTTGGGGTATTGGAAGAGTGGCAAAGGATCCAGTGTGGCTGGATGGTAAGAACTGGCAGGTAATCACTACAAGAATAGAAAGGTATTCTACAGCTTTCCAACAGGTAAAGGAAAAGGAAAGAAACTGGGAAAATATCATTAAAAATCGTAGTCAAGAAAATAGAACAAAGCAGAGGAGAAAAGATGGGAAACAGAAAACAGAAAAAAAATGGTAGTAATAATTAAGTTACCAAAATAAATGTAAATATACCCATCAATTAAAAGATAGATTATCAGCTTGGGTTAGAAACAAAAACACAATATCCATCATATGCTGCTTACTTAAAATAAATCTGCAAGAAAAGGTTGAAATGCAGGAATAGAAAAGTATAATCGTGCAGTTATTCACCAAAAGAAAGGTAGTGTGCAATGTTAACATTGGACAACCCAGAATTTAAGTAAACACAATTAGGAGAGATAAAAAGGGATGTTACAATTAGTTAGTAAATCCTTGGTCATTTCAAAATTATTAGTTATAAATTTGTTGATCACTTTGTAATAGTCACCAGTTCAATATTCCTGGAAAATACAGAGGATGCCAAAAAAATGTATACACATTTTAAGAAAGGAAAACTGTATTAAAATTGTAGTTCTCAATATATACAGATAACAAAAGATGAATACAAGTCACGTTCTACTTCTGCAATTACAAGAGGTGCTCAAAGTGGTTACCATCAGTGTCCAGACACTTCTTTTTTTTTCTTTTTTAAAAATTATTTCAAACTTTTATTTGTTTTAAGTGTGTTTTTCCAGGACTCATCAGTTCCAGGTCAAGTAGTTGTTTCAATCTAGTTGTGGAGGGCGCAGCTCACACTGGCCCATGCAGGGATTGAACCAGTAACCCTGGTGTTACGAGTATCATGCTTCAACCAACTGAGCTAACCAGCCGCCCCCAAGACACTTCTGATGATGGCAAACTACTTCTTGAGCAACGTTGACCAAAGTGTCCATTTGTGTACATTTTTTTGGCACCCCCGTGTACTACTAATGCAGCTGTTCATAAACATAAAAATGATTTTCATGTTAAAATAATTTAAATGCAGAAAAATAAAAGTGATATTACAAAATAATGAAAGGGAAACTCCATTAAAAATTTAATGTAATCACAAATTTGAAGGCAGCCAAACATAAAGCCCCAAAATACGTAAAGCAAAAACAGATATACTTGTAGAAGGAGAAACAAATCTATAAACATAATGAGGGATTTTAAGATGCCTCTCGCAGGCATTGATAGATCAAAAAGCCAAAAATTATGAAGGACATAGAGTATATCAATAGCAATTACTGTTTATTAACTCTATCACCTTTCTTCAAACAATTTGGAAACATCACCTGTTTATTCTTACTTTATACTGGGAAGAAAGGATTTCATATGCTTATTTTCCAGCCAGGGAACAGAAAGAAGCTAGAAGGTGCTAAGAAACCTGCTCAAGGCCACTTAGATATATCACTGTCTAAAACCGAACTTTCCTGATTCATAACTCTTTCTGGACTTGAATGTCTCCTTTTCTGTGTCATCTCCTGATCTACGGTCCCTTGGTATTTTCCCCTGGTGTAAGGGGAGGATTGGTGAAGTACATTAACTCTGCTCCCTAAATTCTGGCTCTGTGTAATAATATTCAAGTTATATACATCTTCTGAGATTATTTTCTTAAATATCAAAGGCAAGGTTTTAGGTTTAATAATTTCTGAAGTCATATTTCTATCATTTTTATTGCCTCCCTTCCAATCTCTGAACAAGAGCTTCAGACTTAGATCTCAGTTTTGTTTTCCCAGATGGGCCTTTCTAAGAAACGTGATTTTACATCAGTTGGCCTTTCCAGTCAGTATTTATATCTAATGTTTCTTGAAAATACTGTATTAGTTGTCCTATAAGGCAGGAACCGTTACTATCTTCATTTTATAGAAGAGAAAGAATGACTTCACCAAGGTAAAATAACTTGCTGCAATCGTACATATAGCCAGAGAGGGCAGAGCTAGATCAGGCCCCAGGAATGTCTGATACCACAGGCACGGCTTTTAATCACGATGCTTGGGAAACACCATCCATGGACCCTATTTCAGCAGAGCTGTTTCTCAGGTCATATTCACCATCCCGAGGAATTCTTGACTATCCGTACAGCAATGGGGTCCGGGAGCGGATGGATGCTTCAGAACCGTGCACAGGCTCGACCTCCAAGTGCTCCCCGTAGTCTGACTTCACCATCACCCTCACACAGCATGAACTGGGTGGCTAAGCAGTAGGCACAATTAGTTGGTTGGCATTTCAACGCCTTTCACTGCCTGCCCCTCTATCCAAGGCTATGATGGTTGTAATGATGTGCAAAATGATGGAAGGGGAAGGAGAAAAGAAAAAAGTCCCTAAGTGTTCAGAATTGTGACCATTGAAACCGGGGAACTCACAACCCAGCCTCCTCCCAGCACCAATCACTCGATGTCAGTGAGGACGGAGACACCACCTCTTTTTCCTAACACCCTTTTGCAGGCGTCAGAAAGGAGGTTTCCTAGAACCCCAGGATTTCAGGAAAGTAAGAAATGAAAAGTCATCACTGAGCTAGGCTATTTAACGTTTACAGTTCTTCCTCGGTTGCTGCTAGACTTTTTGGTAACTTTATGGAAATTAGAAAGAGAGACCCTCCCAAGTACAAATTAGAAAAAACAAGCACCCAATCTTGGAAGACAGAGTCCTGTATCACAGCCAGGTGAAACGTAAGGTGCCTTATGTTAAATAAAACATACTCCTCCTTTTGAGAGGCGTCTGGACTCAGGTGACTATCAGCTGCCCATCACCCCCTTGGCCAGGCACCTCTGTGCAATGCGCAAACCCTACAATTCTAGTGGCAGCCCTGATCCTCTCCCACGCTGAGAGCCTATGGATTTATCTTTTTGGTTCAGGAAATGCAGGTTCAGAGATTGCTTGAATAATTAGCCTCCCTTTGTAAGGTCTGATCACTGAGCTTTATTTACTCAGTCGTCTTAATTCCTATAGCAATAACAACTACCATCCATCATTATCGAGTGCCAACTGTATGCTAGGCACTGTCCTGGGGAATTAAGAGAGACGGCGACATGAGCCGCTCTGTGGAAATGTGTTTTTAGTGCCATCCATACAGATGTTGATGAGTTTCTGTCCCAAATCTCCTCTTTGTTATGCATAATAAATACGAAGCAATTCTTTCTAAGAGTGCTTGACCAAAAGGCTGTTATTCCTGAGGCAGCCATAGAACCTTGGGAGATTCCAGCATTGAAATGAGAGGATGCTTGCCTTCCTGTGTGCTAAAGAGCAACTTCATTCATTCATTCATTCATTCAATCACTTTGAGGAATTCGAAGTAGAATAAACTGCACATAATCAAAATATGCAATTTAATAAGTTTCGACATACACATATACAGTACTCACAAAACCACCCAGCATAATCAAGACAGTGAAAATACTTATTACTCTCAAAAGTTTCTTCTGCGCTTTTGTTACTCCTCCCTCCCACTCCTCCCCACCTCCCTACCCCCAAGTAATGACCGATCTGCTTTCTGTCATGATAGATTAGTTTAAATTTTCTGGAGTTTCATGTAAATAGAATCCTACAGTATATACTTTCTGTGGTCTGGCTTGTTTCATTTGGAATAATGAGTTTAAGCTTCATTCATGTTGTTGCAAATACTAAGAGTTCACTCCTTTTTATCGCAGAGTAGTATTCTACTATAGGAATATAACACTATTTGTTTATCCATTTTTCTGTTGATGGACATTTGGGTTGTTTGCAATTTCTGGCTATTACAAAGAAAGCTAAAAGCTGCCATTTTTAAAGCCCCAGGATTAAGGTATTGTCTTATTTAATCCTCACAACCACGTTGTAGTTAGCTAATAACACTTTTATTTTTCAAATGATGAAATGAAAGGTCACGGAGGTGGGTTAACTTGGCCAATATTCAAGAGCTGCACAGCTAAGATTTGAACACAGAACTAGTTAGTGTCAAAGGTCCGACTCTTGAAGGCGAGCTCAGAAGGACAGGTGCTTGGAAGCTATGGGGAGACCAGCACAAAGCCTGCAGTCTGTGTGGGTCTTCCACCAAGAGGGACTTTCTCCATCTGCCTATGAAGTACTCCATGGCACACAAAGCACAATGTCAAGGCACGGATTGGCAAGCTCCCATTTTACACTGCACTTGGGGAACAGGCACCCCAAAACCACACCTAGAGTAAGAGCTGGCACCTATGGGTACTCAAGCAACTGTCAAATGAATAAATGGCTGAATGCACAAGTAACTGACTGAACTGATAGACAGATAGATGGGTAGATGGAGGAAGTTAGTTACTAGTTGACTTGATGGCAGATTCACCCAACCATCTCATGAAACTACTCACAATATCTCCTAAGTCATAAGGCAGAGGAGATCATCTTGATAGTAAATCAACTCCCACTCCAGCCCACAGAGCAGTCTGCTCAGTCAGCAGAAAGGGTGTGTAGCTGTGAGCTCACGCCGGAAGGCCAAGTGCAGAGGCCCACCCCAATTTCAAGGATCCCAGAGCACATTTACTATACAGGTTAGAACCATCTGTCTTGAAAGCTGGGAACGCCAACGGCAGGTCTCCCTTCCCGTGTTTGCAAAGGAGCCTTGGTTTCCCAGGGTCTGCACATGAGCCTTGACAAAGCCCTGCTGGCGGAATCTGGCCACGCTGCTGCTGACGTCATCAGGCAGAGGCCCTCAAGCCTGAACCCAAGTTCTAGTTCCACCTCTGACAGCTCCGTTGAAAACAAGTTCACTAACAGGCAGTTTTACTGAATGCTGCATACACAGGCATATTTCTCATCGCCATGTGATGATTCAGTGCATTTCTGGAGCCAAGATAAACACAGCATCGTTCATGTGACTGGTTTCCCAAGAACTGTTCAGGAGATGGTGTGGGGGTCTCCTATCTCCTTCTTACCTCCTTTCCCCACTCATCTCTCACACTACACTGAAAACACTGCGGTAAGTGGCAGTGAAGGTGAACGTAAGAGATACAGGTTAGAGGAAATTTAATCCGGTGCAGTTGGAGATATATGTGATTCACTGCAGCCATGAAATTTCATTTTGAGCTCAGCATGAGCTGATGGAATAATGAAAGGAAGACAACGCCGCAGATGGCTGGTAAGTCTAATAATGGTTTTTGTGGGGTTTTTAGAGGGGCTATTAGATTGTGTGTTCCCTCCCTACGAACCAGACCATCCAGCAGGCTGAGAGATGAACTACTTCGTCATTCTTCTCTCCCTTCCCTCACATCTGCCAGCCTCTGTCTTTGGTATAAATAGCTTCTCACATATAAAGAGCAAATTGTCAACTGCCTGAAAGTGAAGGGTAAAGCTGGGGGCCTGCACGACGGCCCCAGCCCAGGGGTGTGTCACAGCTGTAGAATTCATGGTTCCACAGTAACAGGGACCAGAGCGTCTTCTGGATTAACAGGCCAAGGAGAGAGCCGAGGAAGCAGGACCAGTGGAAGGGTTTTAAACACATTTGGAATTCTTCTTTAACAAACAGCCTTGAGAATTCTCCTCTGACAAACAGTATTCAGGCCACATTCAGGGAAAGTCAGCCAGGGGCAACATGCTGGGGATGGAAGGGGACAGCTCATCTTCTTGCTTCCCGTGGCCAAATCTGCTTCAGTGTCTTGAACCCAAATGATGATGGTGGTGATGACAGTAATTACTATTTGATGAGGACCTATGATGTGTCCACATCGCCTGGGGTCTTTTAGAGAGTTCCTATTTTGCCGTGTATAATGCGTACTCCTTTGCCCAAACGTGTGAGGGAAAAATAAGGATGTGCATTACACACGGGTAGTACTAATTCCGTACCTATATAAAAGTTTTTAATTCTTTTCTTAAGCTTTTGAGTTAAAAGTATAACTCCAGAAACCAATCATGATATCCGTGTGCAAAATAATACCCTGGAATACGATCACCATCGGTTTTGTTGAACTTAAGATAAACTTGCAACAATGAAGAGTTCTTGGTCTTCTATGAGGTGTAAATATTGTACGTTTGTTACCAGTACATAAAGTTTTTTGTACCTTGTGTCTGTTCTTGTGTTTTGTAATTATTTGTTACATAAAATTTCTTGTACTACAATATGTTAAAAAAATAAATACTAAAATTCCTTTATAATACAAAAACAAAGTATGTAAATGTAAACAAATAAAAATTTGAATTAAAAAATTAAAATGAAAGATTTTAATTTTCCCTGAAAGTCTGGGCCCAAAATGTGCTGCGAATTATACACGGGAGCTCATTATACGCTGCAAATACTATAATTAATTTATTCTTTCAGCTCCTTTAGATGTGAGCATACATCTCTTCATTTTACAGACGAGACAACTCAAGTTCAGGGCAGCCAAGGTTACGGAGCTAGCAAGTGGTAGAGACAAGATTTGGCCCCATATGTTTCCCACACTGTGATTTTTCCATGGCCTGACAGCAGTTCTCAACTTCAGCGTGCAGCAGAAATCCTGGAGGCCCTGCGAAACAGACTGCTGGGCCCACCTCCAAAGTCCAGGTTCAGAAGGTCTGTGGCAGGGCCTGAGAGTCTTTAACTTTAACAAGTTCCCAGGTGACACTAGTGCTGCTGGTGCTAATGCACTCTGAAAAGTAGGCTGACTAAATCTGAGGAACTTAACCATCATTCCATGTAAGAACTCAGCTCAAATATCACCTCTTCAGAGAGGCTTTTCTATCTGCAGTAGATTATCCAAATCAGGGACTAGCAAATTATAGCCTGTGGATCAAATCCGGTCCACTGCCTGTTTTTGTAAATAAAGTTTTATTGTTCCGTGGCCCTGTTCATTCATTTATGTATTGCATATGACTGCTTTCACACTACATCAGAATTGGGTATTGTGACAGGGACTGTAATCCCACAAAGCCTCAAATATTTATTATCTGGCTCTTTACAGCAAAGTTTGCCAAACCATGGCTCTAAATCATGTCACTCTGTTTTTACTGCTTTCCCAGCACTCAATGCTCTCTGAAAATGTCCTGTCCATTCAGTCGTTAATTTGTCTGTATCCTCCACTCCAATGTCGGTGCCACAAGGGCAGGGATACTTGTCTGTTGGTTCATGGCTGTCTCTCAGTGCCTGGAAGAGTGCGTGGCATAGAACTGGCACTCCAGAAATATTTGCTGAAGGAATGAATATGACTGTTGAGAGCCCAGATATGTGACACTGTACCAGGAACAAGAGGGCCTTGGGAGGAAGTAGAGCAAATGGAGTTGTCACCATGTGGGCTCCCAGGCAGGATGAGAGAGTGAGAAGAGCTGGAGATAAACAGAGATTGTTTGTTGTAGGGAAAACAAGCCTTCGAAGGCAAGGCCAGCCGGCTTCGTGCAGCAAGGGGGCAACTGGAGGTAGGGAAAAGAGGAATTCCTTAGTCACCAGCGTCAACTTGAGTAGGAGAAATCTCCCTCCGCTAAGAATGGAAGAAGAGCCTTGTGTGACACATGCTGCTCCCTCTCGTAACACACGCCAAGCTGGCGTCCTTAGATCTGATATCCTGGGTGGATCATCATGGAATAGAGGGGGTGGAGGAGAAGAGCCTGAATGGGCACTGGAGCAAGACAGACGGACGGGGTGAATCCTGGCTCAGCCTCTTACCAGCTGTGGCATCCTGGTCAGATTTCTGATCCTCTCTGAGCTGCAAGGTCTCCACGGGAAAAGTGGGGGATTTGGGACAAGGATTACATGTGATTGTTTATTTATGTAACATTTGTTTATTAAATAAGCACGATGTATCAGACATTATTTTAGGCACCAAGCAAATGTGGTGAACAAGACAATGTACATCTCCCTCCAACAGGCTCACATTTAGAAAGTAGGACACGTGGCAAGGGGCCAGACACAAACGTATACGGAGTATTTGCTATGCACTGGGCGCATGGAAGGTTCCTCGTTACCCCTCTAGTCTCTAAACGAGGACTCTCTGTTGCCTTATTTCCACCTGCAGGCATGATGGGTGATGGGGGCTCCTCTGGTTTCCCAGGGGTACACACAGCAGTGGGACTTTCCAGTCCTCAGATCCACGGATGCCTTGGCAGGAGCTGGACAAGCATGGGCTCCATTCATTTCTCCCCAAACCATCCAACAACACTCTACCCAAATTCTTTGTGCAGACAAAGTTGGTATTGATTCCATTTCATTTCTGAGTTGCATGCAAATGAAGCACTTCTGTAACAAGCCAGGTCTTTGCCTGGCAGGCTTTGTCACGTCATTCAGTAGCTGCTCAAATAAGCCTCCCCAGAGAAGCCATCCCTGCCCGATCAGTGTAAATCAGCAACCCTTCCAACACCCCCGCCCACGTCCATTATCACAGACGCTGTTATAGTTTCTTCATAGTCTAAATTAAAGGAGACACAACTTGTAAAGAACCTAGGATAATGCCTGGCACATGTCAGAGTTCACTAAATGTTTATATCACTGTTATTAAAATCATTGTTCTTTTTTTAAATCACAATCTTGAATTATCTTGATCATTTGTTTTCTAATTTACATGTATCCAACACCTCCTTACAACTACAATATAGCAGAAATCTTCATTATCTTGTTTATTGTTTTATCCCCAGTGCCTAGAACAGTGCCTGACACATAATAGGTGCATATTAGATATTGGCTGAATAAGTGAGTGAATGAATGAATGAATGAATGAACGAATGAATGAAAAAAGCCTAATTGCTATTTCTTTTTCACAAAATCCTCCAGCATGCTCTCTGTTTCATTCCTCACTCTCTCCTTAAAGGGAATAAAGTCCAGTGCAATGCTGCCCCCCAGCCGTCAGCCCACCCATTAGAGACAGCTGGGAACGAAGCTCTGCGTGGCAAAGTAAGAGGCAGAGCCAGGGACCGCCCCTGCTGAACCTGCTGCTCCCCAAAGGGGGGTTGGTAGGATATTCTTCTTCGTGGAAAGGCTCTCTTTGCACTTGGAGTCACCTACAGAAAAGTCCACAGGGACTCACTGCTCGCAGGCCTGGAACTGTGATGCTGCAGGTCGCAGACAGTGAGGTGGGTGGGTGGCAGAGCTCAGAGCACACAGCCCCGAGGCCCAGCTGGGCGTCAGGAGGCAGAGTCTGGTGGCTCCGTCTGGGCCCCTGTCCAAGGTGCTCTGGCTCACAAGAGCCAGAGCTTCATCTGAATGAAGTTGTACCTTTATAACAACCCCACCACCAAGAAATTGGGGAGCACAGAGGCTCCTGTGCAGGCAGAATTCACAATTATTTTACTAAAAGCCTTCGAGAAGGCTGAGAAGGAATCCAGGATTTCTGTTAAGTCTATGCTTCACCCCTCTCTCTTCCAACCCCACCTAGCCTTCGTCTGTCTTGGACAGCCCAAATTCCTTCTTCCCCTCTCCCTGCACACTCAGGGCAGCAGTAATCAACGCACTTAGTACAGCTTCACAAGAAGGACAGAAGGAAACAAGCATTTCATTGAGCAGCTTCTGTGTGCAAAGACACTAGCAGCTTTACACACACTTCCTCACTCGGGGCCCAGATGAGTCCTGGGGTCTACAGCTGTCCGAGTTTTGGCCCCGGGTCAGGTTGTCTGAGACCGAATGCGTCTCTGCTGCTCACTAGCTGTGTGATCTCGGGCAAGTTATTTCACTTCTCTGAGCCTTGCATTACTCCCCTCTATAACAGAGACCAGAATAATAATTACCAAATAAGGTTGTTATGAGAATTAAATACAATAATGCACACGAAGTTAAAATGGTGATGGGTACCTATCAAGTGTGGATTCAAGTTCAGTAATTTTCTCCATGGTCATCATCAGTATCAAGAGGAAACTGAGGCTCCTGGAAGTTGAACAGAGAGGGAGGAGCAGCAGCCAGATGTGCCTGATTAGAAGGACACTCTCCCTCCGGGCCCTGCTGCTTCCTGCCCACACTGGGACTCCCAATGGCTCCCAGATTGGGATGGAGACACAAATGGTTCCCTGGTGAGGGACCACGAAGGGCCTCAGCAAGGTCCTCGGCTCCTTCCACCCTGCTCCAAACCCCGAGTCTTGGAGCCAGGAGTGTTGGAGCACCGTCCTTCAAAGATGCCAACTGTCTCCTACCCTTTGCAACCTAAGAAATCTCGGAAGCAGTTGGGCCGGTTAGGGGGATCTGCTCAGAACACATACTTTTAAGAGAAGTACAGGGAGCAGGAATAATTGATATGCAATCATTCTTTATGTAGAAAAACATTTAAAAGTCTTGTATCTTTTCAGTGTGATGCAACCCTGAACATTTCTGGTTCTTCAGAGGATGCCGGTCCTCTGCCTGTCTCTTAACAAACATGTGCTGGGTGGCTACATGTGTCAGGCGCTGTGCTAGGTGCTGGGGATTTCTCAAACACAAAGCAGACAAGATTCCTGCCCTCCTGCATCTTAAAACAAAGTGAGGGAGCCAAATATTAAACAATTAATTATACCACTAACTATCTAATTACAAGTTTGATGAGTGCTCACAAGGAAAATTTCAGACCTTGACAATAAAGCATGTAAATGGGACCTAGCCTTGTACTGGGAGTCGGGGGTGGTGGCCAGAGAAGCTTCTTGAGGAAACATTCAATCTGATATCTGATGGTGGATAATAGTCACCAAATTAAATTAAAAATCAATAAACAATTTTATGTACCCCCAATAAAGATATTTTAGACTTTAGCAGGGCTCAATACCAACTAATTCAGCCCCATTTCCAGGTAGTGTTAGAGAGCTTATTTTGCCACTTATGGCAGCAGACTTCAAAAGCCAAAAATTGAGCAATTAATCCTGGTATCTACTCTTCATTCTTCTGGGATAGTTGGAAGGAAAACTTGAGCGTTCTGGACAAATAACCTAGTTGCCACTCTTTATGTGCAAAAACACAATTATGGGCAAGGTAAAATGACTAATCTTTGGATTTCATGACATTTATATTTGAGAACACCCCACAGACACGTGGAGTAAACAAAACATCGATGAAAAGGGCATTCACTCGAGAGAAACAATCTGATGGCTTCTTCAGATTTTCAAGGGGCAGCGAGTAGAGGGACTAATAGAAAAACCACGTCCACATCCACGTACCTAATGGAGGCCATCCACCCAGAGGGCACAGCACTTACCACCTTTCTGGAGGGCAGTTTAGTGCAATGAATCAAATGCCTTAAAGAGCTTTACACATGACCATTCCACCTAGGAATTCTTCTTCAGGAAAGGAATAGGCAGGTATACAGGAAGGTGGGCCGCTGCCACCTTATTTAATATCAAAGAAAGCTACCAACAACAGTGGCCAAAAATAAACCTGCAGCTTAGGGCTGCTTAATGGTGGGACTCTTGGTACTTGGGATGAATCAATTCTCCTTTGCACAGGATCATCTAGTACTTTTCAGGATGTTTAGCATCCTAAGCTCCTACCCGTGGAAACTCTAGTGGAATTTCCCAGTCATGTGACAATGACTTCCTCCTCTGCGATATACATTTCCAAATGTCCTCTCCTGTGATGGTAGCACTCCAGGTTAGAAACTACCAATGGAGAACTATACCCTCATCCCAAAGGATAATCTGGATCTAAATATACCGAGTGAGAAAAATCTTCACAATACATGAATTGGAAAAATAAAGTCACAATAAGTGGATAGTGTCATCACATTTTTGTCCAAAATAAAACAGAAATGTACTCCTACATACGTGTAGATATTTATTATATACACGCAAAGTGGTTTGGGAAACAATTTTCTTTAGTTGGTGGAACTATGAGTACTTTTTATTTTTTCTTTTTTCAGTGAGGAAGCCTTCCCTTTATAAAAGGAAAAAACAATTTCTGTTTTGGAGAACGAAAGGTGACCCACCCTGCCTGCTCCTCATGCCACTCCAATTCTTGCTTTGACTTGTGGGGGTGGGGGAGGTAGCAGGATCTGGTCTCTGTTCAGTCGGCATGGGATCACCACTTTTTCACTCTGCCAAATGCTTGAGCACCTTAAAAGACAGCAGCTATTATATTGGAGCTTCAACATAGTAGATGTTCAATAAACGTTGAATCGAGCCATCCTTTTTTATCTCCATTGGGGCAGAGTTTTGCTAATAGATGCTCCAGTTTTTAACATCACTTTCATCCAGTGGTACTCAAATCATTCCCAGGGACACTGGGCAATGTCTGGAGACATGTTTGGTTATCCCAATGTTGGGGGGTGGTGGTGTGCGCTACTGGCATCTAGTGGGTAGAGGCCAAAGATGCTGCTAAACATCCTGCAATTCACAGGAAGTCTAAACAGCAAAGAACTGTGGAGTCCAAACTGTCAATAGCGCTGAGCTTGAGAAACCCTGCTCTTCGTTTGCCTTTCTTTTAGCTTGGTAAATATTCTCCAAATCCTTGCTAAAGTATTATGTACTGTAAATTTATAACCCTAGTATCTCCAAGAGACAGGACACATACTATTAATATTAACTGTTTGAGTTTGAAGAGAAATTGGAGCCTTATTGATGGCTTCAGATGGTGAATCGAGGCCGATTCCAGTTCTCTGTTCTGCTACCGCAGGGCTCGGCTCTCTGGACGACATGAAACACCTTATCGGGAGTAATCAAAGGCAAAGGACCTGAGCAACCTCCTGGTTACTTTTCAGTCCAGTCATTAAAAGTCACGAGATAAGTGTCTATCCTTTCTGGCATCATCTGTTATATTTATAATTTTTCATACTATTTTAAGAAAGTAAGGTTTTGCAGCTAGCAGATTTTCCTAAAATTTAATGCACATATTCAAGAACTTGGTGAGGTGACTTTCGTTTGCATTACATTTAATTGAAGGCATTTCTCAGAAGAAATAGAATCATAAGAGTGTCACCTGAAGGGATATTAACCAACCCCACAATCAAGGAGTGAAATGAAAAGTTTCAAACAAAAATGAAAGCACTGTACTCTCAGCCCTAACTAGTCTTTAGTATTTTGCCTCCAGCACAAAGCATTTTCATGTTCATTATAATTTCTCTCAATAGAAAAATGGTTTTTCTCGAACCAGAGACGACTAACATGAATTAGCTGTTAGTGAATTTTTATTAGGGAAGGGCATTTTGGACTCAAATTTTTCTAATCTTAGAACATACTGCACAGGTTTTTTAAATGTTTAAACCTATAAACAGTTCCGTAACTCATAAACTTCAAAAGATCTCACAATTAAAAAATGTGAAGCCCACTGCTTTCATGCAACATGATCCCTTCCAACATCTTGAATATAGACTCATATTTTATTAGGCAAATATAGAGCCCTTCACATAGCTGAAAGAGATAGTCTCTTTATGGAGAACAACTTCCTCTCTAATCATCTGTGTCATATATGTTTGAGTCAGTGTAGGGAATAAAGAAAACCAAAGAACAATAGAATTAAAAGAGATAGGAATATCCTTTCATCTGATGTAATTCAAACCACTTGTTTAGGGGCAGTAATCAATTTCTTTCAAAACAAATCAAAGAATGTTGTTTTATACTTTCCAAAGACATTCATTTCAGATGAGTCAACTGGCCTCCCAAAATACCACAAGCACTCACTTTTTAAATTGATGAATTTAACTAAGACCTAGCTCTTGCCATTGTCTGTTTTCTTGGGTCAATACAAAATTTTCTCTGAATCTGAACATCCTCGAATGATATTTAATTATCTTAGAGAAGAATATATTTATGCAGGTAACTGAAAAAAGCTTAACTTTGGAATTTCAGGGCCCAATTTAGCAGGAAGCACTGTGAACAAAAGAAAGGTGGGTCTTTTAGAAAGAAGCTGCTGGAAATGAGGTAAGCAAGAAAATGAAACGAGCTTACAGATGAGTCTTGGTGCAAAAACTCACTAGAGGTAGAATGGTGATGTCAAACAAAGATATTCAGTCACCCACCACCTTATTTGAGTTTCCAGACAAACTCAGTGAGATACTCTCATTCTTCTTAAACTTACTCTTTAATAATACAATCTTTAATGAAACAGAAGAAAAAAAAGATATCACCTCAGGGGGGCCAGATGCATCAGTTGGTTAGAGCGCGAGTTCTGAACAACAGGGTTCCTGGTTTGATTCCCACCTGGGCCAGTGAGCTGCACCCTCCACAACTAAATCGAAGACAACCGGCTGCCGCTGAGCTTCTGGAGGGGCGGCCGGATGGCTCAGTTGGTTAGAGTGTGAGCTCTCAACAACAGGGTTGCTGGTTCAATTCCCACATGGGATGGTGGGCTGCGCCCCCTGCAACTAAAGATTGAAAACAGCGACTGGACTTGGAGCTGAGCTGCGCTCTCCACAACTAGACTGAAGGACAACAACTTGGAGCTGATGGGCCCTGGAGAAACACACTGTTCCCCAACATTCCCCAATAAATCTTAAAAAATAATATAAATAAAAAAAGGTATCACCTCATCCTACAAACTGAGAGAAAATGCTCTTATTTCTTTCTGCTAATATCCCAACAGAGAACTTCCATCAATTTTCTTGGAGATTATTCCTGTGAATGTTTCTTTTCTAAGATATTTTCTCCACAGGAAGAATTAGAATAGAGATCACAAACGTAGGGTTTAGGAAGGTAACGCAAAGGAAGGGCGTGGGCTGAGTGAGATGGGAGTGACTTGGAGAGTGCACGCTCTGTCCAGGAAGAAAGGCCAGTACTCCACTCAAAGGCTAGACACCAATACTTACAGAAATGAGAGTTCAGATCCTCAAATTTTCAAGATATAAATATGAACTTTTTAAAAAAAGTTTATTGGGGTGACAATGGTTAGTAAAGTCACATAGGTTTCAAGTGTACAATTCTGTGGTACATCATCTATAAATCCCACTGTGTGTTCACCACCCAGAGTCAGTTCTCCTTCTATCACCATATATTTGATCCCCTTTACCCTCTTCTACCACCCCCCTCCCCTCCTTACCCTCTGGTAACCACCAAACTATTGTCTATGTCTATGAGTTTTTGTTTCTTTGTTTGTTTGCCTTGTTCCTTTGTTGCTTTCAGTCTTATATTCCACTTACTAGTGAAATCGTATGGTTCTCGACTTTTTCTGTCTGACTTATTTCGCTCAGCATAATAATCTCAAGGTTCATCCATGTTGTCGCAACTGGCACTATTTCATCTTTTCTTATAGCAGAATATGAACTTTTAAATAAAAATCGCTAATTTTTAAGTATTAGTAACTAATTCAAAAATTTAAACAATACTTTGCTGGCTAAACAAATCTTGCCTGTGTGCTTAATTTCATTAGCCAATTTGCAACCTCAATATTGGAAGAAGAAAATAAGAAACAGCTAATCAAAGACATGCTATTAGGGTCCCACTCTTAAGTTGTTGGTGAATTCTTGGGTCTTTCTGAAGCATGAAGAACTTTTTCTAAAATCATGATCACATCTGAAGCTCCTGACTTAAAATTTCAGGGCTTTATAAGCTTCAACAGATTCTGTCAGACATGAAAAAGGTCTCCGGAGCAAGAAACTTTCTGTGTCAGAGGAAGGGGATAGTGGTCGAACACTTAAGATTGTGGTAAACCTGTCTCTCAAAGATGCACAAAGAAGATCATGAAAATATCCAGGCTACAGAAGGGGCTTCTAAACCAACACTGAGGCTGGTGGATGAGAAAATTCCAAGTACCAAGAAATGCAGAGCAAAGGCTGTATATCACAGAAAAATGCAGTGCAACAGAAACAAACCCAGTTCATCTCATCGAGCCAACAATATTTACAGCTTATGGATAGTGCCAAAATATTTCAGGAAATGCCAATGTCTTTCTTTGTAAAGCAAGGCCAAACGTAATATTTAACACAACGTATGTCACTGGGAAGAACAAGGCGAATCCCGATTTCCTCACTCTGCTTTACAAAGAAGCTTAACATTAAGATTCATGGCCAGTGCAGAACACCCCACCCCTCTCCAGAATTGAAGTTTCACTATCTACGATGTTTCAAAACCAACATTGCTCATAAGTTTCTAGACAATCTTCTGTTGCCAGTTAATAACGATGATACAGAATGAATTAGGAATGGCCCACACAATGCTGAGACATTTTCATTTCTCTTCCTCCTTTCCTATTGGGGCCTGGACATCGTCAACCCACAGAGCCCCAACCTCCTCCCTGAATCATCCAAGTCAACTCTTCCTTCTCAGCTGGAATGAGAAAGGATGGGCAAGACAAAGGTAAAAGCCAAATCACAATCACCCTCACGTCCCGAACGCTACCTGTTCGGGCTTCAGCCCTGGTGGGACCCAGGCGTACTCCTCTAGGGCGCAGCCCGAGTCATCGTCCGAGGTGGAGTTCCTCTGGAAGTCAAACATGAGTTTGCTGACGGTCTTCTCCATGTCCAGGGGCATCACTGTCACCATGTGCTCTTCCTGAGGGCACTTGCAGTGCAGACAGATCTTCCTGCAAGAAGCAAAGGCGGCAGGTGAGAAGGAAAGCAAAAGAAACCATTTTTTTCAACTGGTCTGCCAGTCTCCAGCCCTTGGCTCCCAAACCACAAACGCATTCCTTGGCAAGTGGCTTTTGGCAAAAGCATCTAAAGGCGCATACCACAGCATACCTGTCTTTGTAGAGGTGTGACACTGCACACGTGGAAATGCCGTAAAAGGTCAGAGATCACCAGGTAAGCATGCTAAGTATGTGTCACCATGGACCCCAACTTTTTCTTCTAAATCAGTATCCCAAGAAGAATGTCAAAATATCTTATTTTACTAGGCAGAACACTGGTTGTGGACCGTGAACATGATTTCTTAGACTGTGATAGCAATTAGATATAATACATATGCTGACCAGAAATATTACCAGTAGATTTCACAAATATTGATTACGTACCATTTTTATAAAAGGTGCCTAGACCTTTGTAAACAGAAGTAGTTTTAAAAAGAACTGTAGGTGAGATTTTCTTTAAGAAGAGCAAAAATATTTTTTTTCCACTAAACAAATCTGGTCCTAAGATTTCATGGGAAAGACATTTTTACCTCCACAAAAGATCCACGTAGGTTTGAAATTCTCATTAGAAACCCACATCTTCCCTACATTGGTCGTTTTTCATTTTTAATATACAAGAGCATCATGCATGTGAATTATTTCAAAAGGTAACAGCCAACAATAAAAAATCTCTCCCCAAAATTGAACGTTTCTTTTAAGGTTACCATCTGTTCTCTTTTCCATGGCTACACAAATGATGAAGCAATAAAAAGGTTCATGTCAACAACACAAAAGCATTTCTAGCTTCCACCAATAAAGTAGAGAAAAAAAAATGGAGGAGGAAGCTTTTAAGAAAATAAGCCATTATACGTGTACTCTCATCTTTATGATTAGCTTCAGTAGCACCTTATAAGGACAATGAAGAACCCAGAATCCTAATTCCCACATGTGCCTGAAGTTTTTGATAACAGCTTTATTAAGATATAATTCACAGACCATAAAAATCACCATTTTAAAGTGTACAATGCACTGGCTTTTAGTATATTCCCAGAGTTGTGAAGCTATCACACTGTCTAATTTTAGAACATCTTCATCATCCCCCAAAGAAGTCCTGTGCATATTAGCAGCAACCTCTCACATTTCCTTCTCGCCAGGTCCTGACAACCACTAATCACTTTCTGTTTCTATGGTTTTGCCTACTCTAGAAATTTCACATAAATGCAATCGTACAATACGTAGTCTTTTGAAACAGGCTTCTTTCACATAGAATGAGGTTTTCAAGGTTAAACCATGTTGCAGCATGTGTCAAGCCTTTTGCTTTCATTGCATTATAATATTCCATTGTATGGATGCAATAATAATACATGTTGCTTATCCATTCATCAGTTGGTAGAGATTTAGATAGTTTCCCCCTTTTGACTTTTGTGAATAATGCTGTTCTGAATATTTATGTACAAGTTTGTGTGTGTGTGTGTGTGTGTGTGTGTGTGTGTTTTCAATTCTCTTGGGTATATACCTAGGAGTACAACTGCTGTGTCACATGGTAACTTTATGTTTAACAATTTGGGGAGCTATCAAACTGTTTTTCAAAACTATATGCACCGTTTTATATTCCCATCATCAATGAATGAGTGTTCCATTTTCTCCCCTTCCCTGCTACACCTGTTATTGTCCTTTTTGATCATCCTTTTTGATTGTCCTTTTTGACATCCTAGTGGGGGTGAAGTGGTATCTTATTGCGGTTTTGATTTGCACTTCCTTAGTGGCTAATGATTTGAGCATCTTTTTATATGCTTATTATATATCTTCTTTGGAAAAATGTCTATTCAAATCATTCGTCCATTTAAAAAATGATTTGTCTTTTATTGTGTTATAAGCATTCTTTATATATTTTCGGGATACAAGTCCTTTATAAGATATATGATTTATAAAAATTTTCTCCCATTCTGTGGGTTGTCTTCATTTTCTTGATGATGTCTGTTGAAAAACAAAAGTTTTTATTTTGATGAAGTCCAATTTAGTTTTTTCAGTTATTGCTTATGCTTTTGGTATCGTATTTAAGAGACTATTGCCTGACCCCATGTGATGAAGATTTACTTCTGTATTTTCATCTAAGAGTTTTACGGTTTTAGGTCTTATAATTGGGTATATGCTCCATTTTGAGTTAATTTTCACATATGGCATGAGGTAGGAGTCCGAGTTCATTCTCAAGTAGCTATCCAACTCTCCCAGCACCATTTGTTAAAAGGTCTGTTTTTCCTCCATTGAATTGTCTTGGCCTCCTTGTCAAATATCAATTGGTCGTAAATGTAAAGATTTCTGGACTCTCAATGCCATTCTACTGATCTATATGTCTATTCTTATGTCAGGACTACACTGTCTTGATTACTGTAGTTTTGTAGTAAGTTTTGAAATTGTGATGTGAATCCTTCAATTTTATTCCTCTTTTTAAAAATGGTTTTGGTTCTTCTGGGTCCCTGGCATCTGCATCATAAAATATAAATTTTAGAATCAACTTGCCAATTTCTGCAAACAATCCTGCTGGGATTTTGATAGGATTGCATTGACTCTGTACAACAACTTGGAGAATATTGCTCTCTTAACAATATTAAGTCTTTCGATCCATGAACAAAGGATGCCTTTCCATTTATTTCAGTCTATTTTCTCTCAGTGCTATTTTGTGGTTTTCTGTTACAAGCCTTGAACTTGTTTTGTTCCATTTATTCCTAAGTATTTTTTTTATGTCATTACAAATGGAATTGTTTGCTTAATTTTGTTTTCAGATTGTTACTGTATAGAAACACAAATGGTATTTGTACATTGATTTTGTATCATACAATTTTGCTGAACTTGTTTATTTGTTCTGTGTGTGTGTGTGTGTGTGTGTGTGTGTAATTCCTTAGGATTTACTATATACAAGAGCATGTCATCGCAAATAGAGACAGTTTCATTTCTTTTTTTCCAATCTGATGCCTTTTATGTCTTTGTCTTGCCTTATTGCCCTGGCTAGGACCTCCAGTAAATGGTGAATAGAAGTGGCATGTATGGACATTCTTGTCTGGCTTCTGATCTTAAGAGAAAGCATCCAATCTTTCACGGTCAAGGGTGGTTTGGCTGTGGGCTTTTTGTATATGCCCTTTATCAAATTGAAGAAGTTTCCTTCCTGCAGGTTTTTTGAGTGTTTTTATCACAAAAGGGTGTTGCATTTTGTCAAATGCTTTCTTTTGCATCACTGAGATGAGCAGTTGGTTTTTGTCCTTATTCTATTAATGTCTTATGCCTGAATTTTGACACCAAAATGTACTGAAGAAACAAAATGAGTTTAGTCCAGCTAAATTAGGCTTGTCAGATTTCCCACTTCCTGCTTTTTATCAGACTGAAAATACACACAGATAGACTGCACAATTGGATCTGGTTTGCATCTCCAAATTCAAAGACATTTCATCCAAACCATGGCTGTTCTTTTTAAAATAGTCAGAGCTTATTTTAACAGTAACTAATTAATTAGCTACTGTAAAGAATTCAGTGGTATTGGAAAGTGGTCAGGTTTTTTTCACTCCAGAATTTTTTATGCCAGCTTATGACATAAGGGGAAAAAAAGTTTTAGTATGTTTAAGCAAATTTAGGTGACTAATGGTTTTTACTAGAAAGACATACTTAAAAAAAAAAAAAAGTACAGGAATTTTTACCAAATTTAGACTCCAGAATATTCATCAGTGATTCTTCTTCAGCAATTCAGGGACGAGCACACCATTTAATGCTGGATGGATGTGATCTAATGAATTCAAGCTCCAGGAGAAGGAAAAAGACAAGAAGAAAGCAAAACACAGAACTGCAGAACCAGATCCTGCAAGAGTCGCAGTGTGTAGAAGCATGAACGTAGGAGAAAGGGGAGAGGGCTAAGGGCCCTAGTTAGTCATTCAACAAAAAGCTATCAAGTATCTAGGCCCTGGAGATACCTAACCAAAACACAGATTCCTGTCCTCACGGAACCTCCATTCTCAGAGGGAGAGAAACATACAATAAGCAATAAACAGCACAACTCACTCCATCACATAGTATATGAAAGGTACTAAGTGCTATGGAACACAAGAAAGGGGAAGCAGGAGAAGGGTGATCAGGGTAGAGGTGGGGGCATCGCAAGCAGATGCATAGTGTTGGACTTTCTTAAACATTACAGACAGGAGTCCAGATGTGCACACCATTCCTCCAAGAAAGGAAATGGCACCCCCACTTTCCAGGCAAGAAGACAAAAGCCCAGAAAGGTTAAGCAATATGTTTAGAGTATGGTCTGCTAAATAGCAAGCAGAACAGAGATTCAAAGTGAGATCTACCTAACCCCTCAACAAAAACAATGACCTATAGGCGTCATACCTGATTCCAACCACAGAATACCCTTTTACTCCTGAACAACAAACACATTCAGAAAAATCAAAACCAAACAGGAAAAAAGAAGGAAAGAAAATAAAAATGGTAAATCAAAACCATGAGGACCTTACGTATTTCCCTGCTAGCTGCTTGCCTTCTCCTCCTCATTTATAATTAACAGGCACTTCCGTGGCAAGGCATTTTTATTTGCAAAGAATTTTCAACCTTTGAGTGATTCCATGACAGCCTTTGGAAAGACTAATTTAATAGCTTCGGTTTACAAACGGGGAACCCAAAGCCCGGATGCTCAGACAGGAGCAGAGGGTCAGGGGTAAAGCCCAGGGGATTTCTTCTGATCCTCCTGTCTTTCTCCCTCTATTCCCCCAACCCTGGGCAAAATGCACACAGCAGCACTCAACAGCTCTCTCTTTCGACACACTGATTAAAGCTTTTCAGGAGTGCGTGGGGAAATATATGATTTGGTGCTTTTTTTTTTCCCAAATAGACATTTATGAAAATAGAACCTGCTAGTAAAGCAAGATTTCATTTTTTTTTTAAAGCCAACCATATAAAGCATGCATTGGTTTCATTCTGTCAGAGTTGACATTCTACCTGCACATAATTGGGTTTGTGAATGACAAGTTTCCAAGAATAAGGCATGATTTAGATTGCAGAGCTCCTGCATTCCCCTTTCTTCCCTCCCTCTACCCAGCAATAAGCCTTGCAACACCCCACCACCCCAAAGTTGCAGCTATTCATTCACTCACTTCCCCGTTCAGAAGCCACAATCTGCTCTGCCATGGAATCCACGATGCCGACAGGTGGAGGCTCTCTTTTTAAGTGTCTCACAGTGCTCTGGTCATCTGCACCAGTGAGCACATTCGACTAGCAATTTATAGCAATTTATAGCAATTCACTTACCTACCATGATGTGGAAGAGTCATTATAAATAGATTGGGTGTGTGTGGGGAGGGGGTCTCATCTTTGAGATGTTGACAAGCTATTTACAACACTGAACGCTGAACCACCGTGTCTGGTTTTGTGTGAGAAGTGATAGGATGAAGGCAAAAACGGGATCCTCCTTTATATCGTGATTTTGACAAGTTCAAGTCATAAACTGTAGGATTCTAGATTTGGATGGGATTGTAATCATTGAGTCCTTTAAAAAAATTTCCTTCTCATTTTCTTTCACCCACCCCCCTTTTTCATGAGAGGAAAATATTTTTTGCAGAACTCCTATGTGGAAATACATTCAATAACATCACACAGAGCTGTGCAAGTTGATGTGAGAGGAGACCCTGAATTCAATTTCTCTCGAGCTCAGCCTTCTTCCCAAACTCCAGGCATTTTCACTGTCTTAAGGTCCCAAGGTTCCAAAGACACAAGTTTGGAAGCCAGACCATTGCCCTGGATTCCTCAAGGTCATTTCCAGTTCTTATCAAAATATGGAGTAGGTGCCAAATAATTGGATAGAAGACAAGAAGTAAATAAACTGAGGTTGTCAATGACTTTTAAAAGACAAACACTTCCTAATCATGAAACTGCATAAAAATAGTGACTGTAGCCTGCATAAAAATAGTGACTGTAGCCATGGGGAATTGTGTATCTGGTTGCCGAGACATTATACGGAGCCACCTGGGGGGTAGTAATACTCCAGTGACTTTGATTTGATAGGTCTGACAAGGGCCCAGAAAGTGCATTTCCACCAGCATCCCAGGTGATTCTGAGGCACACGTGGAAGACACTCTTCTGTAGTTAGCCGCCTAGTTAGAAGGAAGCACCAGAGGCGGAGCCTGGTCTAACAACCAGTGTGGGTTCTACCAACATACCTGATGGTCTCAGCAACCCTGGGCAATGTCTATTTAAAAAACCATTCCTGGGGTCTATGCCAAAATCTCCCAACCACCATACTTTAAACTCTGACATCATTAAGCTCACCTGTCATTCAGGTTACCCACCGCAAGGCATGTGCGTGAAAAGGTGACAGGGAGTGAGCAGCCACCAGAACGGTGTCTCTCATTTTGCCAGCCCTGCCACCTGTCCTGCTGCCTTCCACCTCTCCTGTAGTCCAGGCTTCCCTGTCCCAAGTCCATGGCCATATCAGGCTCAGGCCACTTTATGCACAGGGTCAAGGGGCAGGCTGCTTAAAGAGTGGCTCGGCACCAACACCAACCCACTGATGAGAAAGGCATGATGCTGGACTCCACATCGCAGCCCTTCAGGCAGCCAAAATCAAGTGCGGGGAAATACACTTTTGTTAAGGACAAAAGGCTAAAATAACCCAAAGACCTCCACAGCTTTTTGCTAAGTAACAGATGTGTCCTAGGTATTTCACTTCTTCCATGACTCCAGCTCACTGAAAGGCAAAGAAGAACTGCTTTTATTATTAATAAGAGGAAAAGAGGAACTCTTTTACTCCTTATTATAATTAAAAGTTACTGCTTCCTTATCCTTAAAAAAAAAAGCAATCACAATTAATATATAAAAGGATCAGGAATTACAGATAAGCAAGAAAAAGAAGAAAAATATTTCAAAACACTCACAATCCCAGAGATAATCACTGTTAAACAGAAACAGCTGTTGGTCCTCTTTTTCCCTCGTGTTAAGAAACTGGAGACGAGATTTCATTCTATGTGTTCCCCATCAGTGAGTACCAAGAGACAAGGCTCTGGCCTGGAAGGAAAAGACATGAGCCAGAGCCACCCACACGTGTACACACAACTCTCGCAGCAAATAGACGTGCATTATTCAACCCAGATAAGTGGGTTTGTTCTGATCTGGTGCCCTGTAGCAGGATCAGAGAATTTATTTACATAGCCTGGAAGATGCCGGCAACATGGGAATTGCATATATATATTTATGGGTATCTCAGAGTTAAGTTAGGTCCCTCAGATAAAAAACATCTGAAAACCAGATTTCAACATCTATTGACTTTCAATTTTCTGTGCAAGTAGGGAGAGATGGGGCATGGATAATTTAAAACCACTAAGCCTTGCCTCTGAATTGGGTCTCTGTAAATCAGCCACATACTCTCAATGCTGCAGTAACTTACGTCACCTCAAACCACCTAAAGGATCCATCCTGGCAGGACTAACTCAGGAGCAGCTGGGCAGGAGCCCGGCTTTCTCAGTCTGCTCTGTTGCTCAATTTCCCGGGTTTCCAATGACAGCATCAACTTTTGACATGCATGCAAAGCACCAGCCTCAAAGAAGCCAAACATTATTCTGAGTTTCCTCCCCTTTGGGAACACCTTCCCTAGGCTTTGGGAGGTAAATAAATGTTTTGGGCGAAGAGAGTTTTTACTGGGTTGCCCAGAAGTAAGTGAGCATAGAGACGATGGTGGTACTTGAAAAAGGCGTGACCCTGCTGTGCTTAAGGGAGCCAGTAAGAACTGGAGGCAGGGTCCCCTGCCCTAAGATATTGCCGAGATAATCCAGCCCCTGCTGTGAATAAGTCAGAGTTATCAACACTGAGCACACAGGACACAAGCTGTTCCTCTCCCAAACTGCACAGGTTATAGGATCACACGACCCGCACACAGGGCTTCAGCTTTCACCTTCCACACCCCCACACAAGTGGAGGATCACAAGATCAGAGAGGAAAGCGAAAAAGAACTACATTTGTGGAGGCTGGCCTAAAATGAAATGAGGAAGCTTGAAGAGGTGCACGTCTGCCCCCAAAGGACCAAGGACGCCACACAACACCTCTGCCCTCCAGGGCCCTGACGCCCGCCTCCAATAGGTGCGTCCACACTGGAGGACGGCAGGAGAAGGTGGCAGTGGCTGTATTCTACTATTAACATCATTTCTTATAGTGTGGAGGATTTATAATCTTCACATTATTTTTACATAGTTTATCTCATTTATTCCTTCTCATCAGTCTTGTAAATTTGGCATTGTCATCCATTTCACAGATGTAAAATTTTAGGCTAATAATAAGCAACTTGACAAGTTGTATTGATGAGAAGCTGTGTCCTCTGACTCCAAGACCAGTGCTCTTTCTACCACCTTGTTTTAAGTAGAGTGGCCAAATCTTCCTTCCTTTTCTTCTTCCGTGCGTCTTTCCATCCTTCCCTCCATCTCTCCGTCCATCCATCCACCCATCCCTCTATCCATATCTATTGATACAGCCAACCTACCAAGCAACCATCTGAGCAGACGACAGTGGTTGAACATCTACCATGTGCCAGGCACTGTGCTAAGATGTTGGGCATAGCAGTAATTCAGACAGACAATAGCTCTAACGTCACGGAGCTTAGAGTCAAGAGAAGGAAAGAGACAACAGGTAAACAAATAGATAAACTGGCCACTTATAGATTGTGCTAAGAGTCTGATGGAAAGAGACAGGGAGACGAGGATGGATCAGGACAGGCCTCCCCACTAAAGTGACCTTTGAGTTGTGACTAGAAGACTGAGTATGAGGCAGCTCCGAGAAAAACCAGGGAGAGAGTTTTCCAGGCACAGGAAAAGCAAATACAAAGGCTGTGCAGTGGGGAAGAGTGTGGAATGAGTCATTATCAGGAGGTGGCGTGTGGCCTCTCTTCACCCATCATTGTCTGTACTGATGACAGTGACCAAACTGGCTGAGCCACTCCCTGTCCCAAAGCTCAAGCACAGATGCAAAATTTAGGGGACGATGCCATCTAAGTGGGCGTAGGGAAGTCCTTCCATTCTCTCTAATTCCCTTCACCTTGGAATTCTTATACCCCTCTGTCTTGATATCCAGACGTCAGCATATCCTGTTATTTGCAGCCTTACTGGCTGCTTAACTCCCTATCCCAGCCACGGTATTTTGTTTTCCCCCTTTCTGGCAAACACCCAGTCTGAATGAGGGACCCAGGCACGAACCTTGACACTTGCCATGTCTGGAAGCAAGATTCTTATCTCTGTGAGAAAGGAAAAATGATTTCCTAATAAACACAGAAGCTAAAGGACGGAGACCATGGCAGGGCCAGCTGGGTGTGAGGCTGGGGTGTGCTGAGAGCCAAAACCATGCCGCCTCGCCCCATCCAACCCCCTGCCCTCCGCCTGGGCTCCAGCGGCTCTGGCCATCTGCACCAAGACGAGCTTCTCGCCCCTGGCGCTGCCAAAGTTGGTACAGGATAAGTCTCAGTGGCAGCTGTTTCCTCTCTTAAGGTGTCAATTCATATTTCAATGAAGAAATATACAGTGTCCTCCTTTAGATTAATTTATCTTGTAATTTTTGAGCTGTGGAAACATTCTCTTTTAAAAATAAGCCTTCTGAATAACTTTTCTTATTTTGAACGTCTCTTCCCATACTTTGATTTCTAGGTATGATGTCTCAGCAATCGAGGGACAATGTCTTAGATGGGGTTTCCCCAGAATCAGATCCTTGAAAGGTATCTGAGCATAAAGAAGTTTGAGAGATGATCCCAAAAAGTCTTGGTAGGGAGTTAGAGAAGGGAAGTAGGGAAGGGAATGATGCCACCATCAGGTGAGGTAATGAGCCTGCTGTAACTTGGGGTAACTGTGACTCATTTCAGTTGACAAGTTATGGGAGATGGTCTACAACATTCCTTAGAGATGTCCCACTGGAGAGTCAAGGACGCAGGGGTACTTATCCACCAATCCCCAAAAGTCACTGGGTGAGGACCACTCCTGGGGCCCTCTGGCTTCCCCACATGCAAGACAGGCAGGCTCAAGCACAACGCTGTGGTTCCCGCTGTGGCAGGAATCAGGTTCACAGTCACCCATGGTGAACGCCAACAGGGAAGAAGGGAACGCTCGAGGTATTTGCTGCAGGCAGCTTCATTTATTAAACAATAATTCACAGAACATCTACTATGTAGTATGCTTTCTGGTAGGTGTTACAAGGAATTAAAACAATACAAAACAGTGAGGGGTCCCTATCTAACTAAGACACAAAGATGTGGCCACAAAGAGCGAGAGTTTAACTTTCAAAGTGAAGAGTACTTGTGGGCATATTTAAGAGAATGTCCTTGTTCTGAGGCGATATACTGAAATATACATAAGTAAAGAATGATGTCTGCAATTTATTCTCAGGCGGTTCAATAATAATAATAATAATAATAATAATAATAATAATAATAATAATAATGTGTGAACGTGGGGTGGGGGGAGAGAAAGAGAACAAGCAGTGCAAATGTGGCCAAACATTAACAATAGAGAAATCTTAAAGGGTGTATGGACATTCATTATAGTATTATTCCTGTAACTTCTAACATTACAATTTTTCAAAATAAGTTTGAAAAGAAACAAAAAAGTACTTTTACTTTGATGTATGCACCCCATGTTCACTGTAGCATTACTTACAACAGCCAAGATATGGAAGCAACCTAAATGCCCCTCGATAGACGATTGGATATGGAAGACATGGTACATGTATACAACGGAATATTACTCGGCCGTGGAAAAAAAAGGATGAAATCTTACCATTTGTGACAACATGGATGGACCTAGAGGGTATTATGCTAAGTGAAATAAGTCAGGCTGAGAAAGACCAACACCATCTGGTTTCACTTATATGTGGAATGTAAAGAACAAACTAAACAAATAAACAAGACAGAAACAGACTCATAGATACAGAAAATAAACTGATGGGTATCAGATTGGAGGGAGTTTAGGGGAACTTGATGAAAAAGGTGAAGGGATTAAGAAGTACAAATTGGTAGCTATGAAATAGTCATGTGGATGTAAAATACAGCATAGGGAAATACAGTCAATAATACTGTAATAACTATATATGGTGCCACGTGGATACTAGACTAGTCAGGGGGATCACTTCATAAATTATCTAAGTGTACACTGTTCACCTGAAACTAATGTAAAACAATACTGAATGTCAATTGTAATTAAAAATAAAAATAATTTTTAAAAAGTACTTTGACTTTGTTGTTAGGTCAATCATTAATAGAAAACCTACCATGTGCCAGGTACGGTGCTACCAAGAGTTCCTATTAATGTGAAGTCAGAAAGGGCCCCCTTGAGAAAGCTGCACCTGAAGGTTGCTGAGTAGGAGGTTGCTAGGCAAAAAGAGAAGGAAGGCGTATTTCCAACAGGTCAGTGAAGGCACGGAGGTAGAAGAGATCAAGGTGTCCTCAAGATATTGAGAGGAGTCTAAGATGGTGACAAGATGGCAGCTGGAGAACCACCTACACATGCAATCCATATGAAGGCGTTTTGATTTTATTGTAAACGTGTTCAAAAGCCAGTGAGTATCTGCCTACCAAACACCCAGCTAGCTAATTCAGTATCCTGATGAGTAGACAGAGGGAGCCCTCAAAGGAGAAGAGCTTGGCCACGGATGGTGTCTCCATGGCAACACTACTACCTGCCTCACTGCATTTCTACCAAAGGCTGTGTGTATGGAGAGAAGCTCTGATTTCCTCAGCTGCCTGTCAGACCCACTGCCCTGCTAAGAATAAACCGAGGTAGACAGAACGGTTACTCCTTGTGGATAGATTCTTCCACTTTACTTTGTCTACAGAATAACCGTGATTTTATGGCATGTACGATTTTGCTTCACTGGACATTTTGCATAGCACATTGCTAGATCTCCCTCTTGGCACATGAGTCCTTCAGGGAAACAATTTCCGAGGAAATGACTGCAGCAATTCTAACACTCCTCACCACCAAACTTCAAGACAAGAGCTGGAAGACGCCACAAAATCTCTCTTTGTTTGCCTTTCTTTTCCATGCCATCTGCTGAAGTACTTGTTTAGTCTCTACCTGCCTTGTGGCAGAAGTTGGCTAACCTCAAGGAGAAAAGATCTGAGACATTAAATATTCCCTACTTAAAGGCAGTGTAGAGTGCAGTGGATTAAGACCTTAAATTCTGGGGGCAGAGTGACTTGGGTTCAAATCCTAACTCTGTCACTTCATTGAGTTGCTGTTAGAATTGTAATAAATAATACACAGAGCATGCTTGGTATAGCGAAACCTGACTACATGCCATTTTGCTAGGCCCTATGCTATGTGTAGGGATATAAAGTAAAATAAACAAGCAAAAAAAGTTGTCATGGTACTTGCTCTCTAGGAGTCAATCTACACCCTAGTAATGTACTCAAGTTAGGATGGAAGTGGATCAACGGAAAACAGATGGGAGGTGAACAAATCATTTTGATAAGTCTTTAGGAAACACCTAGTATATACTTAATATTATTTTACATTATTTTCAAGTGAACAGAGTGCTGGACTGAGCAATGTAATTTGATTACCATCCTTACCAAAGAATTACTTAATCTTTACCATGCTTTTAATATTTCAAGGTCACACAAGTAACCTTTTTTTCTTACCAACATACAATAAGGTAGACAGGTTAGATATTAAATTAATGACCCCAGTGCCTAATCAAGCACTTTAGAGCTTACCACACACTTTTAATTCAGTTAACTCTTTGAATTGCCAAAAATTTCTGTAAGGTTAGTCAGCAGAGCAAGTTATTATTGCCATTTTATACATGAAGAAGGTGAAGCTCAGAAAAGCCATGTGCTGTGGTTGCTAGCTACTCAGTGTTGGAGTATCTAGAACTCCAAATCTACTTTGTTTTCTTCCAAGACGGGAAATAAAGTCAGTTTGGTTCATTTCTAGGGTATGATTTTCCCAACTTTTCTCTTGAAGAAAACACTTTCTGAACATGTGCTGGGCTCTGCTAAGCACTTTCCATATATTCTTCGTTTAATCCTCAAAGCACAGTCTGAGATGGAAATTATCATTCTCCTCATTATACAGATGGGAAAATCAAGGCTCACAGAGTTTCTGGAACAGACCCAAGCTCCCACAGCCAGGAGACGATAAAAAGGAAAATGCAAACCTAGATCTGTTGGATGCCAGAGTGCTTCACCAGACACCTGAAGGCCCCTTCAGACTGGCTGCACTGGTCCCTAAATCCATGTAAAACAAGTTGTGCTTTTCTCCCTATTCACATAGAGGCCCCCAAATCACTGGCAAGTCATAGGAAATTCTTAAGTGGCTGCTTATTAATAACATTTTCAGTTTATATTAGGCTGCCTTTCATCCAGGGGAACTAAGCCAACTCCATACACAGAGAACCACTGAAATCCAGCCATTTCTGGTGTGGACATGGGCCAGTTGGCAAGAGCATCCCTCAGGGGCTTGGCTTGTGGGGATTCTGGCAATGGTCACACCCTTCAAAACTTGACAGGGGCCCTTTACTATCCGTGCTGAAGGGCTCAAGGCAAAAACTTCCCAGAAATCCATGTTCCTCAGTGAATGAGGCCAAAGGCTCAAGATGACCCCAGCGGACTTGGGAAACAAGAGCATCAAGAAGTTGGGTGTTTACCAAAAATTGATGCTGGAAGTAAAGCCGCTCAATTCAGATTGAGTTAGACACAACAGGGAAAGACGTTATTTTCAGGAGACCTGGCTTCAGTCAAGTCCTAGGAAAAAAACAAAGTGAAAAAAGGTTCTCAGAATTTCCCATAGTGAGGACAAGTGACAAAGGCAAGATGCTGACTTCCCTTCTTCAAGTTGGATCTGTGGAAAGATTTTCGCAGTTTTGTGATGAGCCACAACTAGTTTCCTCATTCTGCATCAGTGAGAAGACAGAGGGAAGTACATGGAAAGAAAATAAGATTTCCTGGTTTCATGTTTTATTGGAAAGAAGCCCTTGGTAAATTAAATTCACATGGTCCACAGGAGTAAGGTTTTAAAAATATTTAAAATTTGTTATATTTAGCTTTGACAAGGTGATGGTTGAAGGATATATGCCCCCTAGGTGGACACCCCCACAGTGCTCCAAAGCCTGTTGGATATAGCAACGACCTCATGCTTTTGGTAGAGTTGATACAATGAACAACAATTCAGACTGTGGCTTCCTTGTGCACTGGATACGTCTTAATCATTTACTCATTACCTCTTCTCCCCTTTGCTACCTTTACTCTCCTAGTCCATTTCACCATTACCTCCTGCCAGGGCTAGAGCAACAGCCTCTTTCTAATTCCCTACTTTCATCCCTGCCTTTCCAGAATTTTCCACCAGCTGTTTGTTTTTAAAACAGTTGTGATAACCCTCGACAATCCTGCTTAAAATGTTCCATTGGCATTCCACTGCAATTAGAATGACGTACATACTCAAGCCCGGTCTACGAGATCTGATATATAATTTGGCCCCTTCTTCTCTCTCCAACTTCATTTTGTCCCATTCCCTATCGTGTATACCATGTTTCAGCCATATTGACCTTTTATTTGTGTTCTGAATTTGCCAAGGCCATCCCTTAGGATCTTTGCATCTGCCTGGAATATCTTTCCCTCAGCTCTTTATGAGCTGGCCTACTTTTCATTATTCATGTCATCACTCAGAAGAACGTCGACTAAGGACCCTATAAAAATAGCCCTCTTCCCCTTCACTCTCCATTCTATTATCCTTCAATTTTTTTCCTTAACATTTTTCACTATCAGAAATCATCTTACTTGATGTGTCTATTATGCTTTTCCCACTGTAACTTCCATAGGTTAAGCAAGGAACTTATCTAGGACAATAAGCATTCATTAGGTAAGTTTTAAAAAAGTTTGAATCCTGAAATCCTAGCCCAGAATCTAGCTTGGTAGTTGTCAACCAGCGGACCCTGCATGGCATGCAAATAAGATACGGTCAACGCGTAAATATTTTTTGTTTATTTTTTACAATAACTAAAAATGTCTTTTTGTTACAATTATGCCAAAAATGTCGAGTGTCAGTCCACTAACTACACCAAAGAAATACTGCCTTTTTCCTCGGTTAAATGAAAGTATGCAAAAGAGGAAGGTTAGGGCCGAGGAGAATGTATTGATTGCTGGGAATGAATGAAAATCGTACCATAACCACAGGGCAGTTTAATTCTCTTACGTGTATTGCAAATGCCCAATATTTGAAAGAATGCTTTGACTATAGACAGAATGAAAACCCATGACGGAACCCAAAGTAAAAATTCAAAACATTGTTACATTGTTACATGAATAATAAAAAGTATCACAAGAAAGTATCAAAAGTAACAAGAAATAACTACCGTGTTTCACCGAAAATAAGACAAGGTCTCATATTAATTTTTGCTCCAAAAGATGTCTTAATTTTTCATATACAACAATCTTGTATTTCATGTACAACAATCTACATTCAAATACAGTCATGTCATCTTCTTCTGCATTGCTGTAATGTACTAAATGCGTCCGTCTGGCTATCTTAACTGGGGCTTATTTTTGAGGTAGGTCTTATTTTCGGGGAAACACGGTACACCTGTGGCCTAGTAGCTGAGACTACAGCACTCAATTTACTCATCTATAAAATGAAAGAAATCCAAGTAATTCTCCTTCCAGCTCCACAGAGCTTAACATTAGCTCCTGGGTAGCCAGGGAGAAAAACGCATTTCCATAGAGGACAGTTTTTTTTCCAGTCCCATGTTACCTTTGGAGATTTTCCTGGATGAGTTTACAATAATCTTCCAACCACTGAGCAGTTCTCGACATTCTGGGTGACTTTGTGCCTTTAAGAATCTGATGAAAGCTGGGATCCTTACACTTAAAAAATGAACACATATACATTCACAGAAAATCTTGCATTTAATTTCAAAAGGTTCTTCAGTCTTCTCTGGTCCTTTGGTACTCATGGATTGCAAGTTTAAAATATCTGATTTAGACAACCAATTAGGTGTAAAAGGTCTTCCCTAATATTCTCCGTAGGGCTAGAGACAGCGCCTTGTACCTTGCAGATGGTCTATTTCTCACTCTCTGCAATGTTCTTTTAAAAATTTAAAATAACATGTGACGTTATAGTTACCACTCAGGATGCCGAATCTTAGCAATTCAATGGTACCTGATTTAAAATAATTTTTAAGCATGGTAGGGGCAAACCACATTGATGTTTAGGCAGACACACTAACAACGTGAAAGGAGGTCAAGTTCAAGGTCATGTGCTCAAGCCCAGTGATTAGGTTGCTTTCCACCTAATTCACCTTTCAGAAGCCATAGCACCGTGTTTCCCTAAAAATAAGGCCTAGCCGGACCATCAGCTCTAATGTGTCTTTTGGAGCAAAAATTAATATAAGACCCGGTCTTACTTTACTATAAGACTGGGTCTTACATAATATAATATAATATAATATAATATAATATAATACAATACAATACAATACAATACAATACAATACAATATAATACAATATAATATAATAAATACCAGGTCTTACATAATATAAGACGCATTAGAGCTGATTGTCCTGCTAGGTCTTATTTTTGGGGAAACAGGGTAGCAAGAACCCCAGCTCCTGCTGTTGAGAGGAAGGTGTGAATTCTTTGCTTTGCATTTTCACCCTGCTTCCTAATGAGGCAAGTGTTTCAAAGTGGTCCAACCTACACAGGAAGCATGGGAGGAGCGCACGGTGTGTGTGTGTGTGGGGGGGGGGCGGGGGAAGGGCCGGGAGTTCTTTGTTCCAATCCATGGCAAGCTTCTAGTCTTGACAGGCTTTCCAGGCCACTTCTGAGATGATGAACTCAAATGCAAGTAGTAGACTTAAGCAGTCATTTAAATGAACTCCTGAATCTTGACAGATAAGTTGTCAGGGGAGGGCTATGCAGTTGCTGAGCCAACAGCAGGCACCCCACCTGCACTGCCCACTGAGCCAATGAATGGCTGGATTGCCTAGAGGATGCCTCCAGAAACCACTTCACTGTAAAGGAGGTATTCCTATGGGAGCATCACCAGCAGGAAAGCTAGATAGAGACCCTACGTCACTGGTAAAGCAAAGTGACAGGAGCCTTAAGAGTAGTAACCATATTAATCAGAACAGGATGTATATCCCAGAGGAAGAAAAAAAAAAAAACTGTGAAATCCTTAATTAACAGAAAATTCAACTAAAACTTTCGATAAGCCTGCATGTCATCCACTTTGGAAGGAAGAATAAAATGTAGAGTAAGTGGAAAACACAATTTCTTTTCAGCATGCCAAAGCAAGTCATAGGAATTTAATAAATAATTAGTAAATTGAAAAGAGAACCACCTTCCAGAAAGTTTGGAACGGTAGACATGGCATGTAGGTAAAATCTCCTGGGTCAACTACAAGTGATGGGTAGAGGCTGCCTGGAGTTTGTGTTGAGAAGGATTCTGAATTTGTGGTGGGGCTTGACAGTGTGGTGGTCATTAGTGAGGTCTGCACTGGGGAGGTTGGGGCCTGGCGATGCAGGCGCCAGATGTTTGCCATACTAATACTATGGTCAGGACGTTGCTAAGAATGGAGTTCAAACATGGGGACACATTCAAATAAGAATAATTTTCCCCACTGAAGAAGGTTTTCCCTGCCACTTAAATAGAATCTTCTGGCGGAATAACAATGAAAAATAAGGGAAGAAAGCAGACATCTGTTTACCCTGTTAGATCACAGCCTGCTACCCAGGGAGGTGACAGATATCAAACTCAGATGAAACTCACGATCAACCTCTTATGACTCCCACTTGTGCACAAAAAAGGGGCCCCATACTAAAACTGACAAGCTCAGGGGAGGACAGCACGGCAGGCCGTACAAACTCAAGAGACCGAAAGTAGCCACATAAGATGGTCTGAACATAAAAATTTCTAACTAAAAGCGGGTCATGGCTGGTAGTCAAATCTTGGGCCGGTAGCTTCCTTGACAAAGGTCAATCTTTACCTTACGTGACCCTGTCTATTGTCTCTTTGCATTTAAGATAATATACCCTTGGAATGTCAGAGTACTCGCCTTTCTTCTGGAACCCACAGGGTACAACCTCGCACCACAGCAGGAGACCACAGAACACCTCCTTGTTATCTTGTTCCCCGAATACCATCTCTATGCTCTGTAAATGTAATTGTTCACTATGCTGTACTCACCAATGTAAAAGAAGTATGTGTTTTTCTGTTTTCCTTTTTACCCAATGCCAGAGATTTCCCTGCTTTGCTTTCTCCCACCCCCTTAATCTACCACCAAAGGATTTCATGTAACCCTCCGTATGTCTCCTCCTTTGATTCTAATGTATAAAATAAACTGCAAAACTCATTCTCCAGATCAATTTCTCAATCTGTTGAGATTTTGGATCCCAGCAACTGTCATCAGTTTGGCTCAAACAATCTCACAGAAATTCTCTGCAGGTTTGGATGTTTCTTATGTCGACACATTTACAAGGCAGGTTCACTGGGAATTCAGGTTCAGGATAATTATTTACAGGACTGCCATATCCTGTATCACAGGATACACTCAGCTGGGTAACACTGCTCTTTCTATAGAGGCAAAAAAACCATCGTACATATCTTCCAAATTTACAGAAAGAAGATTGAAAACTAATGGGATTTAATTCTAAATAACCAGAAACTCAGTGAACAACAGCCTCCTGTTCTTCCGAACATTCCTCTTAGCTAACATTTTTTTCCCTAGCTAAACTATCCAAGACTACACAGCAAACAACCTGTGTTCTTCAAAACTTCACAAAGCATTGGATCTTAATTTATATAACCTGAAACAACATGTTTTAATGAAAAACAACACAACTTCATTTGGCAAACAGTTACTTCTTATAATTTCAGGTGCCCTTGATATTTATAAGTGTATATATCATATAAGTGAATAGGTTTATTTATATGTTTGTGTAATACACACACACATACATGCACAACTAAGTTCCAAGATCCTTCACATCGATTGTCTTTATAACTTGTGAAGGCTCCATAGCTGGATGGTGTGAATTCAATCTCAGCTTGCTGGAATTCACTTACTAGCTGTGTGACCTTGGGGAACATTTAACCTTGCCATCTTTAGTTTCTGTAGAATGCAGATGATAACATAACCTAGCTCAGAAGGTTATTATAAGGATTAAATAAGACATAGCACATAAAATAGTGCGCACTCTGCCTGTCAAGCAGTAAGCAGTCATTAAATGTTAGTTATTATTTTTATTACTCTTTAGAAGGAGAAACTGAGTCACAGAGCAGCTAAGTGATTTTGGTAAGGTTTACGCAAATAACGAATAACATAACTAGGACTAGAACCTGGGCCTTCTGAATTTAGTCAAATTTTATTGCCTGTGGAACACTCTATACCAATTTTAAAGGTGGCTGAGAAGGGGCAGTGTTAGTATCACCAGGGAGCTTGTCAGAAATGCATAATCTGCACTTCAGCAACAGCCCCAGGTGTATGCCCATTACACTGGAGAAGCCCTGGTCTGGGTCTCTGGCACTCTGCAGGATGCTTGCACACATAGCGAAGCCCCGGGGGGCTTCTGAGAGTGCATGAGCAGCATCAACACACTGACACACGCATCCGCCTCCTCTTCAACTGGCCTGCAGCATCCAAAGGTCAGATGTTCTTACAGGAAGCTCTGAGTCATTCTCTGGAGGGCTACTGCTTCTCATATTCTAGCACATACTCACCATACAGACAGTTCAGGTCCTGACAGAAAATCTGACCTTTTGGTTCTTCACCCAAGAACAACCCACAGTGCAAATCACACACCTTTTCCGACAAGGCTGAAATCATTCTTAAAGTTCACACTTATCAAGTTCCGTGCCAGAAGAGCATTTACAGTTCATTTGATTCAGGACCTTCATTTTAGGGATGAAAGAACTCAGGCTCAGAAAGGGGACACAACACATTCTCGTTATTACCTGTTGTGCAGGTAACCGGGGATCAAGAGCCAGCAAGCTTGGCCCCTCTCTCTAGGATTCCAGTTGGTTCTCCCATGGGCACAAGTTTGGCCCAGTAGAATTTCCCATATTCCCTCTAGTCCAACAAAGGGCTGCTTCCATTTGTCTGTAGCTTTTACTCCTCAACTCAGTGTGTTTTACTGACTTTCCAATCACTCTCACCCTATCATTCTAAAAGCCACATTCAAAGCTGTAGTTGAAAAAGTCATATGTTCTGTTTTATGCCTGACAAGCTCTCTTGGGTGTTTCCAATTTTACCAAAAGATCAACCAAAAGGATTTTAATTTAGTGGCTAAATACTGAGGTATTTCTCCAATAACAGATCCATAGAGAAGATCTAGAAGGCAAAGGAAAAACATACACAGAGGGTATTATAGTAAGAAGGGTAAGAAGGCATAGAATGGTGGGCATAATTCAGGCTTTGGACTATAATTATTCTGGATTTGAATTCGAGCTTTACTCTTTACTGTCTGTATAACTTTGGCCAAGTTACTTCACTTCTAGGAGTCTTGGTTTCTCCATTATTAAATAGACTCATAATACTTACTGTATAATTGCAAGACTTAATGAGGCAAAGTATCTAAAGCATCTTTCATGTCAGCTAGCACACAATAGGTACTCAATCTATAATAGCTAATTTTATTATACATTTACATAAATACATACACAGACTATCCACAGACACAGACACCCCAAATATACATTTACATATATACTAACAGCTACTCTGAAAACATTTCCTACTCTGTGACCACAGAAACTATAGCTACTTTTCATCTGAGTCCTGGAACTTTA